>NC_069145.1:25059698-25359698 GCF_943734635.1 Anopheles cruzii
GCCAATGGTCCATTTCCTGACGGTGCTGTTTTGCTCGCTCGCGGAACCAGTTCGTACTCAGCTTGCTTCGCAGCGCTTTCATGGCACGCGCACGCACCGTTTCATACTCCCAGATGGATACTCCTACAAAGCTACCAGTCGTGAACTACGGAATATAGGAAACAAAGATCAGTGATCACTGCGCACGGAAAAAAGTTGGCAGCTTGTCCGTGATCTTACCGCTACGGTGAACAGAAATGATCGCCAAATTTTGGACGGATCAATATAGCCAGATTCTATGACAATTCCCTGCACCTCCGTCGGAACAATGGTTTGCTTTGGCGCGAACGATTCCGCCCGTGTGTTTCGTCCCGATCGTGTGTATCGCAGTATCGCAAGCTGCCGATCGCCTCCCGATTGTTTCAGCAATTTGTGAGGAGAGTGAACGAACGAATGAAACCTTGAAACCGGCATCGTATAGGTCAGAAAATATTGAACCAGCGAAGGGTCGACGATTCGAAGAACAATTTACCTGCCGACGAAAGGCATCCCGCGACAACAGAGGAGGCGTAAAGCCATGTTTGTTTGCTTTTTCGACCGTTTCGTTACTGAGGCCTCAACATAGCATGCTTAGTATGGGCCCGGCGTACCGTTAAGGAACATAAATTTATTCAAAATCCGTATCCGTGCGTCTGGTTCCGTATTACACAAGTTTTCTGCTGTTTACGAATGCCATGATTTCTGGTGAGCAAAAAAACCAACACAACAATGTGTCACGCAGCCGACATCAGCTGTCATAACGGTGCCAAGGTGCTTAGATCTCAGGGTGAGCATCGTGTGAAGAAATTCCCCTTTTTCCGTACAATTGTTTTCTCTCATTTCTAACATTTTCACTAAATATACTTTCCATATCCCATGAATCGTTGATTCATATGTACGGATTAGTTGCTCTTTTATTGTTTCGACCCCGTTTGAAGAGTTTCTTCGGTGGCCCAATCTGATGTTCTATATTGGGAGATATTTGAAAAACGAAGTAGGACGATTTGAGCGCCTCGATACTTTGTTGAACGTGGTGATAGAAATTTTCACGCGCTTTAAATTGCAGTTATATACTGTCGAAAGTCTTCTAAATTCGTTATGTTAGGCTTTATTCCCCAAACTTGCCCCACGGTCCATCCAACGTGCAACAATCGTTTCGATCGGGCAACACCTAACAGCTGATGCGGGAGCTCTCGGCCACAGCTGTCAAAGTGTCCTCACTGCAAACCCTCGTTTCGTTGTTCTTTTCGCGTTTCATTCAGTACGGCCAATATCTTTCCCAGCTGCTCCGTCCTCTCGGATCAGTCGACCGTCCGCCAGAGACTGTCTCTCTTCTCGGGCATTCTGTTGCTTTTTTCCATTGTCACCATCGTTGCCACCCAGCGCAGTCCGTCCCATCGGCTATTGGTTTCGGCTCGTCGCGGTTGCAGCTCGAACTCCGTTGTAGCTCCCCAATCCAGTGCCATTCTGTCGATGGCCAGTGTGACGCCACTCGACCGAAAAGGGCAGTCGAAGCTTTAGTGTCCCGGCATCCGCCGAGAAGCTGTGCGTGTGCGCCGCAAAAACGCAATTGTATTTTTGTGCGTGTTCCGGCTGTGTGTGTGTGTGTGTGGCGCTCCAGCAAAGTATCCCGTTTGAGGCGGAAGCATAGCAATGTTCTTAAGTGCCTTCTGAGAGCCGGCCCCGGGTTAGCGAACCCGACCGAAAAGCGGCGGTCCGAATGCAAACCGTTCACAGGAAGTCTCGCAACAATCCCTGGCCAAGCGGTCAGTAAGTGGAGCGCTAAGGTGCCCGAAAAACGAGCTTCCAAATGTTGGGTCGTTGTGCAGAGCCACCAGAGTGTAGCACGGGTGCCAGTAGGCGACGGGAAGAGGCCGAAGTTTTCGGCAAGGTTTCAACAGTTCAACGCGGGCGCCTCTGTGGCCTGCCCTGAATTCTGCTCCACGTCGTCCAAGAAGAAGGCACAAGATGTAGGATGATTTTCCCGTGAGCTTTGGTCTCGACCCTGTCGATGCGCGACCATGTGTCTGTGTGTGTCTATGTGCCCGCCCCAATCTTGAGTTTTCGGCGTGCCAAATCAATGGCCACAAAACGAGAATAAGGAGAAGAAAAAGAAAAGAAGAAGCCTTTCTATGTTGGTGTCCCGCGTTGTATCTTTCCAAAAAGTATAAAAAAAGGAAATCTTCCGCCGAAGTTTTGAGTGTGTGTCTGTGCTTGTGTACGTGTATGTGTATTTTATGTTTTCTCTTCTCCCGCGATACATCGTGCATTGCTCTCCGAAGTGACCACCCTTCGTATTCAAAAGTTTTTGAGTGTGCGGTTTTCGGAATCCTGGTCTAGTACACCCCATCCGCCGCCGTGGGCGGTGGTGGTATGGGCGCGGGCAACGAACGCGACGAAATGTCCCAGGCGAACTCGTTCCAACCGTGGAAACAAACCCTTCCCGTCGGATTGCCCTCGAATCTGGGCTCCGCGATCTTTGGCGCTGGCGGCGGTGCAGTAGGCTATGGAAAAGTTCCACAACCACCACCGACATCAGCAACAGCAACTGCTCCGCCGTTGCAACCGTCACCTTCATCGTCGTCGTCTTCGTCTTCGTCGTCGTCCTCCGCATCGCTACTGCCAGCGCCTGCTACGTCATCGCACCTTCTGCAGCCTGGAGCCATGCATGCGGATGGTCGCCGTGAGCCGGCACCGATCGGCAGCACGGGTGGAGCTGCGCTTGCCTTCTCCCCGTCGTCCCTGTCCATGCACAATGGCACGGGAAACGATTTCCTCGCCCAAATGGCGGTCAACAAGCTAAAGCTAGGCAAACTGAACACCAGCTACGAGCTGACGGCGGCTGTTGCAGCATCCTCCGCGGATGATGGGCTCGAGCTCGATCCGGGGGTGGCGGCTATGCGGGCGATGATGACGGTGTCCGGCCAGGGTGCCCCGCTCGGGGACAGGGAACGAGAGCAACAGATACAGCAAATGTTTGAAAAAACCGTCAGGTAAGCGAGAGAAAGACACCTATCTCGATAGGAACGTAAAATACTTCTAGTTTATCTGTGTAAGGATTGGGACATTTGCGAAATTCAATGTGCTGTAATCTTGCCGTCCGATCGTGGTTTACAGGATAAAGGACAATGGCGTCGTTAGGGGCTGTATGAAAACTCAGGGGGACTCAGTTATGAAAAGGCTCTTTTTCCTGACAGCAAACCAAAAACAAACAGCCGTACCGTAATTTCAAGTTCATAAGAGTCGCGTTTCGATCACAGGATTGCTATTTTCATTTGAAATATTCAACAAATTAGGCGATCTCTCCAAAGCACTTCAGACTAAATGATTGTTGGAACGCAAATCAAGAAAAAAACAATTGGTCAGGGATAAATTTGATTCACCACTTACGGTAAGCTATTCAAAGCCTAAATGTGTTCCACCTCAGAATCGAGACAATAGTCGCGCTCCAGACTGTTACGTTATGACCGAGACAATAAGAAGTAGCAAACCAAGCAACCGGCGCATGAAGCAGGAAATCAAGCAACAGGCGCGCGCGAAGCACGATCGAACATGTTTAGGACATGTCTCGGAAACGTTATTTGGGTGGTCGAACATAGTGCACATTGACAGTTAGAGAGTTCAGTTGCGAGCATGAAGTGACGCGTGATGGTCGAATCTGTGAAGGTGATTAAGTCCGTAAAAAAGTTTTTGGTTCGGAACTACGAATCGAAGCCGATTAACAAAACATATTTTCCTAGAACTTATTGATCGCGACTCAACAATGATCATATTCAATATCAGCTTTCGGACGTTTATCGTCCAAATATGTCAACTTTGGAAAGTGTGCAGTTTTCTCCTATTGAATTTAATTTTTTTAATAAATGGTAATTTCCATCTTAAATTTTTTTATTCACGATTATTGGCGGCATGAAGTGACGCGTTGACGGAATGCACCTTTCGCACGAAAATATGGCGGTACGCTTGTGAAAACAGGGTAAAGCATGCTGTCTACTGAAAGACAAAACACTGAAACCCTCACCGACACAGCCCGGGGTGCCACGCGAAGTAGAAAAACAAATCATCGCATTTTATTATCGTTATCTGGCCTCGCGCGTTACCTTATCGGACCACTTTTTGATTCCTCGCGCGTTCTTCTTTTTCGTACCTCCACGTCTCGTAACCCCCACCCAAATCACCGCTCTGCTTTCTCTCTCTGTCTTTCGGTCATCTTCATTAGTTATGTTCATTTATGTTCTCTCCGAGTGTTTGGTGCCCCGTTTATGCTCACAATCTATCGACGCAACGCGCTGCCTGCTTGTTCGACTTTGCCCACGGTGCCAGAGAAGCGAAACGATTTGTGGCTCGACGTAAATAAATTAATAAGGCTGTTTTCAAACGGTGTCTCTCGCGCGCGCACAGCCTAAAATAGGAGCGAATAATTTCGCGGCCTGCCAGCCTTCCTAAGGTTCGCATCGAGCGTCCAAACAAAACGCATAAACTCTGCATACCAGCGTTCGACCAGCCGCCCGCCCGCCAGCGTAGCCCAAATCTTACTAATTGCTTTAAATTGTCACCTTGGCATGATGAAACACACACGCGTCTTCGCCGTGGCATTCGGCACCGTGTGACGCTTAGCACTTTGAGGAGCTTTGGGAGCGTTTGATCTAATAAGATTCGCGATTCGCGTAGTCGGCGATGAAGCGCGGTGTGTGGTTGTTTTTCGACTTTCTTGTTATTGTCTCACCTACGATAGATGGTCTGGAAATCAGCAGACCAGTTCGTGTGGTCCTCTAATCCATACGATGAAGTCCTTTTATTGTTCTTATCGTTTGCGATAACAGCGATACTGCCCATCGCCGGCATCGCGGGCTGGCTGAATGCGAATGCGGACAGTAGATAGACGTGTGTGTCCTTCACTCACAGCTCGTTGAACCCTGATATGTGGCTACAACCCCGGACGCACACTGTTTGGCGTTTTGGCGATAAATAACGATCAATCTAGTGATCGATGGCTATCGACGTTGATGTGCAAGTAACAAGAGTTTCGATTGAAGAATCCGTTAACACATTATTGAAACGATAATGATATTCAAATATTAAACGATGCATAGGGACTGAAGATTTATCTAAAACATTTTAATGTTTTTTTATGGCTCATCTGTCTGAACCCCGTTTACTTTGATTGCAAAGACAACATGTGTAGAAATATTAGGAACGGTGGTCGATTTAGTGCCAGAATGAAAAAAGCAACAATCCGAGCAGCAACTAACATTGGGAACTATTTCCGCAGTGACAACACCAAGAAACAGATCCTAGAAATATTGGACAAAATCTCCATCCTGCGACCACCGGAACGATTGCTGCTGTACCTTCGTATGCCCGGTGGCTATCCGGAAACAGGTACGAAGCGGTTCTCGATCGCATTAGTCGCTGCCATTTCATTTATTTCACCCTTTTTTGCGCTGTGTAATGAACGCAACGTAACACAGATCCGTTGCGGCAATCGCAGAACCCACTCGGGACGCGCCTTGAGATCAACCATACGATCAACTGGGTTCGTTCGCATCTGGAGCACGACCCGAATGTGTCAATTCCGAAGCAAGAAGTATACGACGACTATGTGTAAGTAATCGCCTGACGGTGCATGAATGCGGCCACTAGACTGAGCAACGAATCTTTCTGCAATTTCTGGGCTTTGCTCGTCGTTCCGTGTCCACTTACCGACCCCAGGGGGTACTGTGCCCGGATCAACATCAAGCCCCTGTCGACGGCGGATTTCGGAAAGGTGATGAAACAGGTGTTTCCCGGCATTCGGCCACGCCGTCTAGGCACCCGCGGACATTCCAGATACTGCTACGCGGCCATGCGAAAGGCGACAAAGCTGCCCATACCGAAGCTGCCCGATCTTACGGATGTCGGTGGTACGAGCGAGGTATGCGCTTCGACGACGCTATCGATTCGATTGGAACGTTCTCCGTTCCCGTGTGACTCACTTTCCCTCTTTGATATATTCTGTGCAGAAAAATGGTGCCGAAACTACCAACTTCAGCGACGAGGAATCGTGGAAGGTGGTTAAGCTGTGGGCCGAAGCGATGCTGCCCGCGTGTTTCGGTTCTATCAACGAGCTGGCCACGTTCATCGCGAAGAACAACCTCAACTCGCCAACCGGCGTCACCAGCCGGCAGCAGCTGCACAAGAAGATCCTCCAGCGGGAGTTGAAGGAAAAACGAAAGCTTTCCGTAAGTAAACGACTCGAGTACGCACACTCAGTACTGGGACCTCGCCACCAGTCTCCCCGTTTAACAACATTGTAGTCTCGAAATGCCCGTTTGCACAGCGTGTGCGCACCGGGAGTAATGGCTCTCGTTGGTCGGCGGCGACACGCAACACGAGCCACAAAACGTGACTGCGTGTTCGTTCGCTGGTCTGGGTCTGGGCGCGATGACGAACGTAAAGCACAACGATTTATTAATTTTATTCCCCCTTTTTTCTCATCGTTTCACTCGTTATCTTCTGAACACCCGCTCAAGGCGGTGGCGTTGAAAAAACGGCGCAAGAAACGCCGAAAGACCCTTTCGACGAGCATTTGTGAAACGGGGTCTTCGGAGCACCGGAATGGCGGGCAGGAAGAGGAAAATAATCCTCAGCAACCATTCGGTGTCCCAGGAGTAGTGCAACAAACGGAAACCGTAAGTACAAAGCAAACACCGACCGTTGTTCAGCAGCAGCAGCAGCAGCAACAGCAGCAATTAGCGGCCAAGCATCGCGAGCTGCTGCTCCAGCAGCACATGATTAAACGCGAGCAGCAAGATTGTCTCGATGAGGACAACAACAACACGACCAGTGGCGTTCTGGCCACTACCACCACCGCCAGTGGTAAGATGCTGATCCTGCAACGCCAGCAAAGTACAAATCTCAACTGTGATAACGCCAGCAACAACAGTGGCGCGTTTGAGTCGATCAGTAAAGAGCTGGTGCTCAGTGCGACGAATTTCACGCCGAGTGATACGCCGGGTGTTCACGGTCAGCAGCTGCTGTCTCCCGCTAGTCACCCATCACCATCGCTGCAGCAACTGCAGCCCCAACAGCAACAGCAGCAACAGATGATTCATCAGCGACTCCTGGAAGCCGGAGGTATGCGTAGCCCACAGGACCAGCACTTTCTCTCGAACATTTACTGCAAAAAGGTACGCCAGGCGCAGCAACTGAAAGCCGTACAGCAGCAGCAGCAACAGCAGCAACTGCAACAAAATCAGCAACAACCGCCAGCACCACTGCAGCTTCAGCAGCAGCTGTTCTTCCCCAACCGTCCCACTGGTGCAAAGCGTCAGTTGCCGGGTAACTTGGGCTATGCCAGCAGGCAGAAGCGCCTGAAGTTGCTGCAGGCCCGGCAGCAGCGTTCGCTCGAATCGCAGAACAACAGTGCTCCGCGGTACGATGAGCAGGGCAATTTGATATTGATCGAAGCACCGCAGGATCAGGGCCGGGACGAGTTCATTATACCACGCGAGCGGGTGATCAGCATTTGTAACATGGACAAGAACGCCCTGGACGATTATCTGAACTGCGAGGAAGAAAACTCGCAAGATCAGGATCAGGAGCTGTTAAAGTACTTCCCCGAGGAGGCAGGTCAACCAGCACCACCAATGACCGGAAATCAGCTCCACCCCAGCGGCGAGGGCAGCATGATGGAAGGTAGAACCAGTGCTACCTCGATGGACACGGACAGTGGCAGCTACGGGGCAATGTTTGATGATAGCGAACAGAAGCTCTTCCAGATTCGGATGATTCTCGAAAAGAACCAGGCCACCCAGAACAGCCGGATGCAAATGCAGCAACAGATGCACCAATCGATGGAAGCCCAGCTGGCGGCGGGTGCCTCTTCTTCCGGTGCAAGTACTTACGAGCATTCACAGTCTGGGATGGGCTTACAGCCCGGCTCGGCGGCTGCTTCGCTTGCGATGCTATCTCAGCGTCACAATACCCACGGAACAGCCGGGCCCACCGGTGGCATTTCGACGGAACAATCGCCGGTAGGAATGGTCAGAAGCAGCGAGCGGGAACCAGGGAAGCAGAAATTTTGTGGAACTCTCGATCTTAAGCACTGCTCCGGGGGCCTCGAGGGAAACTACGAGCTCGGTGGTGGCGTTGGTGGTCCGTCAATGAGCCTCGGCGGAAGCAGCGGACAGACACTACAAAGTCCGACGACTCGGCGCCGCAATTGCAGTTTTGTTCCGATTTCCCAGCCAACTGCAAACAAGCAACAACCGCCGGCCATGGGCACCGGAGGAGGATCAAACGTTAACCATACACCGAACGTGAGCCCATTTGTTAGTCCTCGCAGCACACCGATCCACCGGAAGGTTCCGAAGGGGGCCCCAAACGGCCACACGCTGCAGCAGCAGGACCAAAGCAAGTTCAATCATCAGATACACCAGCAGCAACTGCATCACCCGCAGCTTCAGGGTGGCAGCAGCTACAACCATCATCCTCATCATCAGCAGCAACTCCAACATCAGCAGCAGCAACAGCAGCAACCGCAACAACAACAACAGTACTCCTCCGTTCGCACGTTGGGTGGTTACATCAAGAACGAACTTCCCGCGTCGGCTCCTCCGTCTCCCTCGATGATGCAACCGTTTCGGTTCGGTTCTACGCTCGGGGGCCTGAGCTGTGCCGGTGGAGGCGGCCTTGCGTCGCAACAACCGACCGCATTCCAACCGATCTGTGGACCGCAGATGGTCGGCATTGGCCCCGGCAGTATGCCGATGGCGCTCGAATCACGCTCGAGCAGCGTGCCGTTGCTGCAGAACTACGAGGGCTACTGCAACTCCAACTACAATTCCGTCTCGCAGACCCCGGTCCCGTCGGAGTACGACGATTTCACCGACACCGGCATCCTCGACATGCTGAACGAACAATCGGCCCAGATGTCGGCAGAGATCAAGATAGAAGAATCGGAACTGACGCTTCCTGATCTGCTCGATCAGCAGGCGCAACGCGAACAGGAAGCTGGCGCTGGTGGTACAGAAGCGGACACCGGAGGCCGCGGTCCCGGAGATGCATTTTTCTCACGAGCAGGAATAGGAGAAGGTGGAGGAGCAACGGGAGGTGGTGGTATGTTTAGCATCATTTCGCGGTCGGTCCCCTCGACCCCTTTGCCGCTGTTGGGCGGATTCTCTGGAGGAGGCGGCAGCAGTGCGGCGGGACTAGCATCGGCAGGGGCCGCCTGCTTGGGTGGCAGCGAAACCGGAAGCGGGTTCGTTTCGAGCAGGAGGTCACTTTTCGAGTACCCGAAATCCGTCCCTTCGACACCGATCACAGTCAGCGACGGCGGTTGCCACGAGGCTTCGATCTTTCAGTACAGTCCCGAAACGTCACGCGATTTTCTCATCAATGGCAATTCCGTCGATCGAAGCAAAGCTTCTTCCGCTGGTGCTTCCAGCTTCTACGGCGGCGCAGGGGATGCTGGATCTGCCACTGCCGGTGTCGGAGACGGAAGCCTGGGTATGTCGAGCGGTGGCGCTGGCCGAGACGTAAATGGAAACGTGGCGAACGAGTTGGCCGCACTGCAGGCTGGCAGCGGTAGCGGCGGCGGCGGTGGCGGTGCATGCTCGGTGCACGATGCAGCCGGTGGTCCGTCGGACGAACCACCGTCGGCTGAAATGGCCAATCTGACCGACGGCATCGAGGGACTGTCGACCGATCTCGACGCCGTGACCGAGTCGATGATGGACTCGGACATCCTGCAAAATCTGTAAGCAACGGAAGCACCAGCACGTGGAAGTGCACACGGGGAAAGCGGCCAAGCCAAGGGCAACGGTTTTTGATATGTACGAGATGACGTCGTACCGCAGCGGTGGTGGACGAGCAGCGGCAACATTGTAGCTACAATGTGTGTTGGTCGTTTTTATTTGTTTGGTAATTTATTCACCACGTGCCATCGAACTGTGTGAGATTGTGTACCAAGACGAGGGGCGGGTTTGGGATCTGTCTTAGTGCGCACGATAGAAGCACACCAAGCCATTATTGGGCCATTAGTTTCGTTAGATGCTCTCTCTCTCTCTCTCAATCTCTTTCTCTAATGCAATAGAGACACTTTAGTCACTTCGCCTACTTTGCTGCCGATGCTGCGGTACTAGAGCACCACACACACAGACAGACTTCTACTACTAAGCGCACGATAGTGAGTGGCGGCGTTGCGACATTGGCCTTGAAATAGTGCGACCACACTTCGGTGCGCTGCGGGCTGAATGCACTTTCCACTTTGGCTAGCGAATGCGCCGATGGCGCGGCTCGGCCTGGTTATGGGAGGTCGGCATGTAGCCGGGTGCGTTCGGAGCAGCGATAATACGTCGCATGCGTCGTAGTAAGCCCTGGCACGTCCAGCTGCATGCCCGTCTAAGTCCCACGTGCTGCGCACGGACAGGGTAGAAAAGAGACACGGGTGTCGGCCGTTGGAGCTCGATGCGCAAGTGGGGCATCCGGCGATCCGGGATGAGCGGGAGAACGCAAAATCGTCAATCAATTAGTACGCTCAGCAAAGGAATGGGGACCGGGAGTTGTTGGCTTGTGCCAACGGCATCGTCGTTAGTAGCAACATTGTTGCTGCTGCCCTGCACGGACGGAAACGCTTGCTATGCCGTGGGTCGTACGGAATCCACGGTTTGTGCGTTAGCCAAACGATAATTTTTATCTATTTTATAACTTTTCCCAACAGATGCTTCCATATTTTGTGTACTAGATTTTGTATCCTTTTGTTTACTAATCATGAAGTGAATATGGCAAATGCAGGGCATTTGTGGTTAATTTTTAAACAGTCGCATTATTAAGCCATCAAGCCAGTTCCGAGAAATATTTTTTGCTAATCGGTTTCGATGCGTAGTTCTGAATCAAGCATGCGGAGATCAAAAACTTTTTTTTTTGGACTTAATCACCTTCACAAGTTCGACCATCACGCGTCACTTCTTGTTCGCAACTGAACTCTCTAACTGTCAATGTGTACTGTTCGACCACCCAAATAACGTTTCCTAGACATGTCCAATACATGTTCTGATCGCGCCTGTTGCTTGATATCCTGCTTCACGCGCCGGTTGCTTGGTTTGCTCCTTCTTATTGTCTCGGTCATAACGTAACAGTCTGGAGCGCGACTTTTGTCCCAATGCTGAGGTGGAACACCTTAAGGCTTTGAATAGCTTACCGTTAGTGGTCAATCAAATTTATCCCTGACTAATGGTTTTTTCTTGATTTGTGTTCCAACATTCTCCGGTCCGTAACCCTGTACCGGAATCGGTTATCGGGACAGAGTTACCATCAGGCATTTCAAGCCTGGCTAACTTCGCAACCGCTCTTCTGAATCCACCTGTCTTAATACGCACCCAGGATTGTCTGATACGACCATCCTTGGATACATTCAACTATTCCTCGTACCCAGCATTTCTTCTTTTCTCCTTCAACTAGAAACACAAGTTCTGCCGCCTGGAGCCCGCCTGGTTTCGCTAAACCATTTGCTCCTTATATTCAGGGTTGGAACATAATCCCGGATCCAACGTTCCCACAGAGCCCGTCCCAACTGCTGAGAACGTTGGAAAGCGTCGCGAGAACGCTAAACGTTTACCGTTCTGTGCCGTAAAAGTTCTCGTAACCGAGAACGAATAATTCTTATTACCTAAACTTCAAAACCACTACTCCCGCTTGTTAGCTTAAATGAGAATAGGGAAACTACCGATACAACCGAAGCTGGAAGTTTTTCGATAGTTCCATCAGTTCCATGTAAGCGGGTTTGCTAATTGTCTGCAAAATCAAGCGGCATATCTCTTCGCGCCCTTTGATGCAACAATATGAAGCGCATTGTAGCCAGCCCCTTCCTCGAGAATTGTCGGCGAATTACCCTCACTGATTAAAAAGCGCGGAAACTTCTGGATCATTGCCTGCACCATGCTCACGCTGTTTGCTTTGATAAGCTTTCGAAACACAACCAGTTGCTTTCTAGCATCGTAGGCTATCTTAGGTGTCTTACGTTTTAGAGCATCGTTGGGTGGTCCTTTATAAAAAAATCACATGCCTCTTCGTACGACTCGCAGGCGCACATACACACACACACTGATGGGGCATACTGGGCGTCAGGAACTTTCTGGTTTTGTCCTGTAGAGCCGTCATCGCCTGGTGTTGGCGTAGTTTTATTATGCTTCACGGTATGACATGTCCAGAACATGTTCTGATCGCGCCTGTTGCTTGATTTCCTGCTTCACGCGTCGGTTGCTTGGTTTGCTCCTTCTTATTGTCTCGGTCATAACGTAAAGGCCCGTTTACACGCTACGATATATCTGAACAATGCCTTGTATCGATTAATCGTAGCGATATATCGTTGCCAAGGTGGAGCGTCTACACGCCACGATGTATCGTTTCGATTTGCAATCGCAGATCTCAATGTCATGGAAACAGCCATGGAAGAAACACTGTGTTTGTCTGCCTTGGCATGGTGCGTTTCTGTTAAAAGGCAAAAAAAAGAACGTACCAAGAGTACTAATCGGTCACGGTGGTCGAGGGTTTTAAAGCGAGGCAATTATTCTCACGTTAAACTTTTGCGTGAATTGGAAAACGAACCAAACGATTGGAGGAACTACATGCGGATGAACGTGGGAAACGTACACAGATTTACTAAATATGGTGACTCCGTACATTGCAAAACAAGATACGGTTATGCGGCAAGCGATCTCTTCCCATGAGAGACTATCGGCCACATTACGACTGCAGAAAATGCAGGAAATCATAATACCACAAGCGTGGCTTGTATATCTGATCTGCTGCAGAGCCTGATGCTGCTGACTTTCTTACTTTCGCAGATTCTTTGCGATACACAGTCCTGAAATTACTAATTTTCTTCACCACGGTATCCCTGGTGCAGTTGGGGTCGATTTTCCGATATATTTGAAGCAAAACATCGTATCCCTCCGCCTTTTTATTCCGATCACTATAGTCTTTATTTTTCACTTGCCAAAGACATGGCAGACTTTCGTAAACCGTTAGTAATTCATTTAAAATTTCGCGCGAACCTTGAGAAACGAGGTCTGCCATATTGAATGGCGCAGAATGAAGCGTTTAAAACCAAAATATTGACATGTCAAACCGCCATCAACACACGCACACATGTCTATCCACCGTCAGCACACTCACACATGTATGGAGATTGGATCCATTGGACCGAAATTGATGCTCGGCGCATTCAATTTTTTTGATCTGCCAATCTGGTCGTATACAAGCAAATTGGTACTTTTTTGCTGTCTACACGGAACGATATATCGTTGCAATCGGTTTCATACAAGGCATCGTTCAGATATATCGTTACGTGTAAACGGGCCTTAACAGTCTGGAGCGCGACTTTTGTCCCAATGCTGAGGTGGAACACCTTAAGGCTTTGAATAGCTTACCGTTAGTGGTCAATCAAATTTATCCCTGACTAATGGTCCCAACTGCTGAGAACATTGGAAAGCGTCGCGAGAACGCTAAACGTTTACCGTTCTGTGTGGTAAAAGTTCTCGTAACCGAGAACGAATAATTCTTATTACCTAAACTTCAAAACCACTACTTCTTTTTCCCGCTTGTTAGCTTAAATGAGAACAGGAAGCTGAATAGGCAATCAATTCCTTCACCACTCCGACCGAACCGTGCTTGGCGGCAAGGTGTAAGGGCGTCTCGCTGCGCCTTTTTTCCGGCGTGTTCAAGTACATTTCCAGTAACTTGGCACTCGCTTCATCGTTCGCGGGAGATAGCGTACCGTTCATCAGTTCCATGTAAGCGGGTTTGCTAATTGTCTGCAAAATCAAGCGGCATATCTCTTCGCGCCCTTTGATGGCAACAATATGAAGCGCATTGTAGCCAGCCCCTTCCTCGAGAATTGTCGGCGAATTACCCTCACTGATTAAAAAGCGCGGATACTTCTGGATCATTGCCTGCACCATGCTCACGCTGTTTGCTTCGATAAGCTTTCGAAACACAACCAGTTGCTTTCTAGCATCGTAGGCTATCTTAGGTGTCTTACGTTTTAGAGCATCGTTGGGTGGTCCTTTATAAAAAAATCACATGCCTCTTCGTACGACTCGCAGGCGCACACACACACACACACTGATGGGGCATACTGGGCGTCAGGAACTTTCTGGTTTTGTCCTGTAGAGCCGTCATCGCCTGGTGTTGCCGTAGTTTTATTATGCTTCACGGTATGGCTTTCATTACCCACCGGGTAATTACTTGTCCATACGGGATATCGTTATCCCACCGCTGTCACCACTTGTAGCACGACCACACAGAATGATTTCCAACAAGAAACTGATGACTCAAAGTCCTTCGGCTTTAGTTCGTATTTCAATATATTAAACCTAATTTGTTAATTTAACAACACACTGCAAGACTGCAGAATGTGAAGTTTCCCGTGTTTCTATTAAATGTATCGCGAGTCGAGGATTCGCTTGTACAGCCGCGAGTATCTGTATCGGCAATTTGTTGGAGAGAATCACGGCGATATAACTTCAGCATGCTGGTGACTTCATCCATGATCTCTCTACAGCTACTAATGTTTGCCTCTTTGTTGTCGTCATCCAAAAAATCGGCAACCGGCCTCTCGGGTGTCTCTGACTATATTTCGTCACCGACACTTTCGAGCGGCCGTGAATCGATGATGTCCTCGGCTTCTACCAGGGTTGTCTGCAGGATCTCATCGGTCCTTCATTGGCGAACGAAACACTGAAGCAATGAGTCCAAGTGTGATCTGTGCGCTAAAAGATCTAAATATTCTCGTAACCGAGGACGAATAATTCTTATTACCTAAACTTCAAAACCACTACTTCTTTTTCCCGCTTGTTAGCTTAAATGAGAACAGGGTAACTACCGATACAAACGAAGCTGAAAGTTTCTCGATAACAACCGAACATTCTCGAATGATTGGCGAGTCGAGGATTTGCTTGTACAGTCGCGAGTATCTCTATCGGCAGTTTGTTGGAGAGAATCAGGGCGATCTAGCTTCACCATGCTGATGACTTCATCGAAAATCTCTCTACAGCTGCTAATGTTTGCCTCTTTGTTGCCGTCTTCCAAAAAATCGGCAACCTCTCGGCTGTCTCTGGCTCTTTTTCGTCACCGACACTTTCGTCTTCGACGGTAACGTCCGGTAACGTTAATTGCATCCAGACATTGGCGAGGACCTTTGCCGCGAACACTTGGGCTTTTTCTAGTTCGTCATATGAATGGATAATGGCACCTTTACATTTTGGACATGCCAACACCGTGGCGTTCCAATTGAACTTGCTCCAAAAACTAAACACATAACTCAATATCGTCTCATCAACAAAACGGCTTAGCGTCTCGGTATCCTTTAAACAAAAAAGGCGTTTTCCTCCCGCATCCATCGTCTTAAAATCTCTTAAAACTTTGGTGTAAATAACACGACCACACAGAATGACTTCCAACAAGAAACTAATGACTCAGAGTCCTTCGGCCTTAGTTTGTATTTCAATATATTACACCTTATTTGTTAGTTTAACTCCAACACACTGCAAGACTGCAAAATGTGAAGTTTCCCGTGTTTCTATTAAATGTATCCCGTCCCGGATGAACTCTTAGCTTCATCGTCGTATCGACAAAGCGAATCATGGAATGTTTTAGAATGCGATTAAGCCGGTGTTATTCTTCCGATCCGGTTCTGATTTGTCTAAAATATCTGCTCTTCGCTTCTTCCTTCGGCCGAAAGTAGTTTTAATAACTCCGTATCGAATGCCCCCATCAAGTTAGGGTGCAATCGACCATTCATGCGCAAGAGTGCCGTTAGGTCTAATTAGGGCCAGATTCACGGCGTCACTGGCATTTCGAATATCAACTTCTCGCCGCCGCATGGCTTATCTCGCACACGCAACCGTCAGCGGTTGTCGACTTGTTTGAAAATGCACATTTAAATGTTGAAAACCCTACGCGTCCCATGTCCCACCTCCGTTCGATTGCCGGATCGAGTGCCGTAAATTAGCATAGAAAAATCAATAACTTCGTAGTTCGCTTCCCGTCCGACGCACCGGGCGCGCGTGTCTTTCGCGCCGCGTGCTGGTCGTGTCCGTGCACGTGTCTACCGATAAGTAACCTGCCAGACCCTACTCGATACTAACCATCAGCCACCACATCTGGACTGGGATCGGTTACACTTTGGTATGCGTCAAACCCTCCGCCGGCTTTTCGATCGGAATTCTCCACTCTTGAGCGCCCGCAAATTGTTGCAGCTTGTTGTAGCGTTTAATCCGTGTTCGTTTCTTTTTCCCCCTCCTTTCTAATGTCATTACGTGCCGGGAACCGGGAACAGCCCTGCGTTACAACCCGTTCCTGGGACCGGGAATATTAGTTCCTGTGGTTAGAAAGATAAGCAGCTACAATGTTGCCAAACGAGACAGCCGGTTCAAGTGGGCGGCTCCACGTTCCGCAGTCTTTGCCCGCGCTAATGTTAAAGACGAAATCGAGGATCGGCATTCGATTTGTGGCAGGTGTTGAGAGCGGGATTCGTCTTACCGACCGAAAGATAACGATACGTAATCTATGATCAAACTTGCCTGTAACATTTCACCTTTACACCGCACACACGGGAAAGCCTCGATGGGCATATCGCAAGCGATCGTCGATTTGAAGTGATTTTAATTGAACGTAAGCGTTCTTCGTCATCCGCCGGGCGGCCATTATCGTCCCGCGATGACCGACAGATGACGGTGGAAAGCATGACGCGCCATGTTCAGGAAGGGCAGCAGCCCGCTCAAGTGTGCGGTTAACCGGAGCTCTCGAGCACGGACCGTAAAAGGATGCAACAATAGACTGACCCCCGCTCAAGAGTGGCCAAACCGGCCCCACTTGCTGCGGTTAGCGGGATGAAGTACCACCAATCATTGTTGCTGCAAGATATCAAACTTTGTGGCCATTTCGATCGCACGAATCGAGACTGGGCGAGGGACCGAGGTCGAGGAGTCACGTGCTCGCCGGCCGGTGCCTGGATTAAGTAGATAGTCCCACTCCGAGGGTGAAAGTTGTTGGGGTGGTGTTGACGAACCCCGCGAGTAGTCGAGTAGATGCCGGGGTACGGTTGGCAGTGTCCGTGAATGGCCGATCCGGCATCTCGGGGGCGATAAAAATAGTTTAAACAAACACAGACACAAACACACTCCACACTCTATCGGCGGGAGAGACTGCAGCACTGCACAAGTGCACTATTCTCGGCTCTCTTGCGTGCACTTTTGCTGCAACTGTCTCTCCGCGTCTCTCGTAGCGACGATGCGGCGTCATCGTCATCATTACTACCGGCAGCAGCAATGTTCCAGTGCATCCGACGAGGCGAATGGGCCTTGTCCTTGAAATGGTATCGCCAGTACGTCGACCCAGTAGCGTGCACCGTGTGCAACCCGTTGTGCATGTGGTATGTGCTGCACGTTCGGTCGTCGCCGTCGTCGTTGTGTAACGGACTCCCTAACTCGGCCACGCACAGTGGCCAACACAGGGAACGGTCGGCAAAGTGAACCGAACATTAAATTCCATTCCGCTGCTTGTGCTCAACGACTCAAATGTGTCGTTGGATGGGTTTTGGACTGCTAATCGATAGCTTCCGGACGCTCGGGACAAGTTGTCGTATCTGCATATTGTAATCGCTGCTGCGCTCCGATCCTTGACGTCATCGTGTGGCACCTGCTCTCCAGCCGGTGGCGGCAGCTGCGCCCCAGATTAACCATTCCTGGAATTCACACAGGAACGGCCGTGCACAGGTGTTGTTCCGCGAGCAAAGTCACGAGGATATGCATACGGTTACACTGTAGATAGAGTTTCATTGTCACACCGAGAGAATGAATCAGGAATAGGTCGAGATTTGACAAGTGAAATTAAAACAGTGCTATTTATGAGATCGCTGCGCAATGTTTGGACCCCCAACCAAACCACGACCCAACGATCCATCATAGATCGATCGAAGTCATAATAACAGTCGCTGGGTTTAATGACAACAATCGCGCGAGGTTCGGAGAGCGAAGTTAGGAAACGGAGGCTTTGGCTGCCACTGCTGACCGGCAGCAGCCGCACCAGACGTGTTACGTAAAGCCGGTTGTTGAAGGAACCGCCGAGATTGGTGTGTAGACATATTTTGAATCATGGCCTGGTAACAGCATCGGCAAGCCGACACCTTCATCGTATATTTTACCCGCGAATGGGTTAAAAAGCGCACTCCGTTCCATGCTGACGACATTTTGCTGCTTAGAATGATTTCCATTTCATTCGACGACGCTTGGAGAGCGATGGATTTGATAAGCCGCCCGCTTCCTTATCGGTGTCAGTGACAAACAGCGGCACAATTCTCTTCTCGGCAGTTGATAACGTCGGTCACGGCGACGATTTCTTATCGACGGCGATCACTATGTTGTTACTTATCGGGCCTCAAATCAGTGGTTTAGTTGCAAATTGCATGAAATTGAGTTATTATAATGCTGTGGTACTTCTTTCTGAGGGTAGCGATCGAACAACGATCGCCGTCCGCGATGGATCGTGGAGCACCCACTGGAACCGAACTAAGAGCTAAATATGCAAATGTTTGATTATGTTGTTATTTCATCCATCTTTTTTTTGTGTAGTTGGGAAAAATAAAAAGTTATTGTAATGTTGTTACTTGTTGGTGGGTTTCTAGTTTTGCAAAATGGCAGTCTGTAAGAGGGATGATGGCACGTGCAAATCAGCGATACAAACGACCAACCGCGCGCCTGTAGCCTGTGTGCCGAAGACCAGGAATTTTAACAATACGAACAAAATTTTACAAGCTTTTGGCAAACATAGAAAACAAAATATATAAAACATTGGCCACGAAACAAACTAAAGAAAAAAACATGACTAAAAACTACGAGCATAATCAAGTTGGAAAAAAAGAAACAAAAATAACAAAATGTTTAAATCTTGGACCAAAATTATTTACACAGAGTAGGAAATTATTAAACAATGGCGGGAAGAAACCAAAAAAAGCGGAAATCAAGTGCTAAAACGACGAACGACATCAACCACTTTAGGGAAATAAATTTGTGACAAGTATTGTGAGCGAAAAGTGCTGAACTTTTACTATTACTGACTGGTTCTGCTCGAACGTAATGGCCGTGGTTACGAGACGATTGCGGTCAAATATAGCCGTGAATCGTGGCAAAAACAAGGGGTGGTTTCGGAAAAAAAACGGCAAAGCCTGTTGAATATCCACAATCAACCAACGTAATCCCACCACGAAACAAGGAGCGAACAAGGCAAATGCAGAGGACCGATCTAATAACTATGACTGAGTTGAGTGCGCCGCCCCGCCGGTCGGAAGGATGTGGGCAGGATGACGACGGGCGCCCCAATCTTAACGAGTGACCCGCGAACAGAGCGAACCCTTTTCTGATGGGTCCTTTCTTTTTCGCTGATTCTTTCTCCATGGCGATGGCGTGCGAACCATTTGTGCCCGACTCCGAACTAGTGCGAATCGGACACAATTGCGTACGTGGCTGATAGTATGTGCGAGCACACGAGTGAAAGTGGAAAGGAAATGCGCGAAAGCGCAGATAGCCGAGAGAGTGCGCGAAACAGGTTCCGGAAGCGAAACTACTCGGTGGAAAAGAACGCACGCGCGCGCAAGGGTGGCGCGTGCTGGCAAAAAAATAATACCAATGGAAAAAACTCAACGAATGTCCAAAAAGGGGATGTACTAGAACACTCATTCTAGTACGGCAGGCCCACCGCGGCCGTTGACGGTAGAGGTTGACGGATGGATCGGAACTTGAATTACTTGTTTTTGTTTGTTACTGTTGGCGCAGTACCGCGAATGATGCTACAATATCTGATAGGCAAGAAGGAAAACAGAAAGTGCAAATTAATCGTTAAGTGTTGACAATTTGTTTTGAAAATCGAACGTTACGTTTGTTTGTTTTGTTTTGTTAACGTTACAGTGAACAGCTGAACGTTAAAGTAATAAAAACGGTTAATGTATGCCACCGAAGAAGGGGGAAGCAAATGAACGGAACGTGCAAAACGCTAAAGCGCACCCTAAGGTTAAGTATTTTAGCTAGCGTACGAAAAATGTAAAACATTCACGCAAGATTTCTCACCACAAACACGTGAAAAACGCTACGAGTACTAAAAGTGATCGACGCTCAGTGTGAATGTTAGCAGAAGCGATCCTTTAATCCTTTTTTAATTCATAGTTTTTACGTTGTTATTTTAATGAATGTATCGCTCGTTCGATCACTCTTCAGATTCGCGCTTCTGGTAGGTTAGGTTTGTTTTGTTTAATAATGTTAGGATTTGTTTTCCTTTTCATACCTGCGTTACGAGGAAGTGAAACAATGTTCTGAACTATTTCATTCCTCTATTTGTTTCTTTCTCCTTAACGACGCTAACGGTAGCAAGTAAACTGCTGAACAACAGGACACACCATTACGCACATGGTAATTATATTTAACCGTGAATTCAGATAAACTGAAACAGTTATTATGTTAGTCATTAGTGAGGCGCGTGTAGTAGAGACGCGCGAAGCAGAGACAGGTCAAACAACAATGGTCAATAATCCGAGCTGAGCTTGATGTTTGCGAAGGACCTCGCCCGATTGGGAGAGTGAGCTGAAACATGCGAGGAGAAGCAACGAAGCTAGAACAATGGAAACCAACTTATATTCATATGATGGATGTGCCTAAAACAATATACGAACAAGCTAAACATGTAGTAGAAATGTGATGCGTTGTGTTTCTTTGTCTTGTGTTCAGCTTCCCACGGTCCGACCTCCGAAAGTTCCCGTTTCCAGTTGCTACTCTCAAACCCAACCGTCTTTTATTGATCACATCGGTACGGAAAGAAATGCAAATAAATAACAATACTAAATGCTACAAGGCGCTGACCCGCGCGGCAACTTACGAAAGTTCCGGCAGTTTCAGTTCCTTCGCTATTCGCGAGATTTCGTTGTCGAGCGATTTGTTCTTCAGTTCGCAGACGTAATTGTACTGCGCGGAACAGTCGTCCCCGCGGTAGCCGTAAGTGTAGAGCGGAGAGTTGTACGTCAACCGCAGGCACCGTCCACTGCCCGTTATCTCCAACGTTGGATGCTTCGATGCGTTGTTCACAATCTTCGTGTCCTGCTTCGGCGAAGAGTCGCCAGCAGTTCCCTCCGCCGTGGAGGGACGTGCTGTAGACGTGCCGTGCCCCGTCTTCGGTGGCCTGCTGGTGGTGCTCGTGATGGAGCTCAGGTTCGTGTTGGGGTTGACCGGTTTGGCCGAGTTCGCCCATATCCACAGCAGGCCCGGGTTGAGGCCACCGAGCCAGAAGTCCTTGCCGCGGTTCACCGGGTTGTTCAGTATGTACGCGACGACGTCTTGAAACTCGGCCACCGTCTCGAATTCGGCCAGGTGCGCCCCGTACGATTTGCACATCGTGCTGGCCGACTTCCAGTTCAAGCCGCGCTCGATGTCAAAGTGATAGCACCGGTCGTGCACCTGCGTAAAGTTCTGCGGACACGGCTCTGCAGGAAGTGGCATATTCGAAGACGGAGAAATTAGTGGCCGGATTTCCCCCTCCAATGTGCGATCTCCCGGCCGCAACTTACCGTGTTTCTGGTTGTTGCCCGCCATCAGAAAGTAGATGATCTGTTCGGCGCGCCTCAACCGATTCTCCATGTAGTCCACCCGGTAGACGAGCTTCTCGATCGCACCGAGCAGATACAGGTCCGTCTCGGAGACTTCGCGGGGCGATGTCAGCAGCTCGGTGGGGCTTGCCCCACCACCGAACGTCTGGCGCATCGGTGTGAAGGTGGCTCCGCCACTAACGCCACCACCACCACTTCCTCCGCTCAGCTGATTGTCACCGAACAGGGCGCCACCGGCACCACCGGCAGTGGCGATCACTTTCCCCACCGGCAACGGTAGCCGGTTGTTGTGGTGATGCTGCAGCGGCGCCGGATGCTGATGTCCGTCCACCTCGAGCGGTTCGCCGATGCGCTTGTTGATGTAGAAACTGGAGGTGGGTATGTACTTGGGGGCGACCTGCATTACCCGACTTTCCCTCGGACCCGCACTGCTGTTGGCGCCGTCCAATCTGAGTAACACACAGACACACAAACAACCAGGCACGATCAGCGTCACCACAATGAGGCTTTCTTCTGGTGGATTTCCATAATTCCAAGGTCCTTCGACTGTCTCCCGGCTACGGCATTCCGTGAAACAAACATGGCGTCCGTCGATAACCGTGCGCTACTTACCCGACCGTGTACTCCTCCAAAATGCTCGACCACAGCCCATCGTCCTGCGCGTCGGTCCAGTGGTGCTCCCCGAGCCGGATGAATGACTTTTTGCCACCATTTTCAATCACATAAATTCCCGCAACAGTCCACACGCACATGGCCACGCCGATCACAAGAAGTTGCCGCGGGGTCACCATGATTTTCCACTTTGGCTGTTTGTGCGTCACGAGAATCGCGGGTCGCTGACACTGTTGACCGCCCGCAGCAATCAACCAACACTTTCTACGCACGCCACGCCACGCCAGATGCGTTGTTCCGGAACTGGAACTCCGATCTCGTTCACTCGACTCCGACACACATTGCGTCACGTTCTTCTTCTTTTCACTTTCAACGACCGCCAACAACGGGATCGTGTGAGACAAGTAGGCGACGGGCAAATGACATCATTAGCAAACGGGCTTGGCACGCGTAATGGGGTTGCCTGAAGTTCCCCGACGTCACTTGCTTGATTATGTGTACCGTGCACGTCACACAACTCCTCGGCCCTTGATTCCCCACGCTCCGGCTCTCGGCAGCTAAGGTTAAGTTTCGCTACGCGCGACCGATTCGCGACACTTTACGCGATCCGCACGCACCCACGGTCAATAGCACAGTGCCGGTCAGTTCGATCCTCAACCGAAGCCGAACTATGCCGCGCGAGAGGACCACACTTTTTCGGTAACTCGGCACACTCTCCTCGGTCAGAGGGGGGCTCTGGCTGCGGCCTAGGTGGGGGGACTTTCTACATCCGCTTTGACACGAAACGGTTCCTTCGCGGCGGTGGTGCCCTCGTGAAGGGAGCACGCGGTACGGTGCAGTGGTTCCTCTGGGCGGACCCTGGACCCCTCACCGGAGCGGGTTGAAGTTGCGTATGCTTACGGCACACTCGTTGTTTTTTTTTTTTTATTCGTCCATTATGTACACCACGCTTATGGGTGATTGATCGGTGGCACTGTCAATCAACCGGTGCGCACAGTGGGATGTATCTGATCGCATCGGATGGTCGGTTCCGCATATTATTATTCAAAAGTCGAAAGGGAGAGTTTCATACATAACAGGAGAACATCCGAAAATAAAACGGTTGTTGCTTTCTTCAAATGTTTGCCTCTAAATTCGAATTGCGGACATACATACGGAATAAAGAAGAGAAAGAGTTGAACAAGGCCTGTGGCCTTGAAATCTAACCACTAACAGACGCCATCTTCGCCCACCGTCCGCGAGGCGCACGCCACGCTGATTTCCCGTCCATATTCGAAAGTCTCGCAGAGAAACGGTCCGCGAACCGCAACCGCAACCATAATGCCGGCGTGGCGAAGTGGGTGCGAGCAAAGCAAAGGTGATAAAAATTTGCATCGATCGCGAATCGGATCGCCGCCGCCGACCGACGAATCCAATCGCTCTTACTTCAAACAATAACAGGAAAGAAAGAAGAGCGGCAATAAACAAAATTTTGTGGCACGTGTAGGCGCTGCCATTCGCTGACTCGTCGTTTTCTTTCTTTCTGCGCGCCCAAAAACTGCTTGCCACCGTGTCCCGTACATCAATACTCATCGGGCAAATGCGGGAATTGGGGTTTTTTGCTATGTTGTTATGTTGGAGCGTCTCCCCGAAAGCCAAGCAACGGGGAACCCGTTTCACCTTCATCCCACAAGGACGTTTCGAGCACTATTTGCTGCGGTTAGCGAAACCGGAAATTCCCAATGCCACGGTTGTGAAATTTGGGTCAGTGGCAGAGAAATGGTCGAAAATGTGTGGCCGAGTAATAAGGAAACAATAGGACCAATCAAGGGCACACTTTTGCTAAGATCTAATAAATCAATCATTTTGCGAGCAATTAGTATTTCAGTTCTGTTTCATTTTTATTAAAAATTATAAAAATACTATTCTGTTCCTGCTCCGTTATCACTTGCTCCGTTATCGATTGCTTTCATTCTGGCAGCTTACACAATAAGTTGTTTTTGTAAGTTGATAAAATGTCTCGTCGATTGAGGCACTACGCGAAGTCTTCTCAAAGGTACGGCACTCGTTTGGATAAAAGGCAGCAGACGGCACGAATAGGCACATCTTTCACTCGTCGGTCAGCACAAGGCTGAGGAAGGACATGAGCGAAAACCCGAGGACAACCGCAACGAGCTGCAATGGGCCCACGCTCTTGGTAATGTGCAGCCGTTTTCGTCGTTCCCGCGGTAATACTTCGCTAACGGTGACGTACAGCAGTGTTCCACCGGCTAGCCCTTGCAGGACCGGCATAACCACGTTGGTCAACGCTTCGTTTAGCCCATCCAGCCCCATGCCCATACCGATGCCGGCCACCGAGCCGAGGGAAAACGTCAAGACCTGCAGAATGTGTGAGCAGCGCTGCCGGGTGCCGTACGTAGATAGCTCAACACCAAGCGCGAATCCTACGACGAACTTGTGCGCACTGACGGCGCCCAACAGCAGGAGCACTTTGGCGGCCGAATTCTGTACACCGATCGCAAGGCCCTCCAATAGCGAGTGGAGGCTAAGCGCTAGCAGCAATCCGAAAACTCCCGTCAACTGTACCTCGCTCGCAGTGGTTGGTGGTCGGTCACGGACTGCTACCAAGCTGCTACTAGACGTTGATGTAAGGACTGACCGCAGGTTGGCGTTCTCCACCCGCTCATCAGGCGCCAGCTGGCTTTCCGAGATACTTCTGAAGAAACGAATGGATTGATGAATTATTTTCTTCCCGTTCTAACCACAGATGGCTTCGACATTACCTTTGTTGGTTTTTCAACAGTGATTCCGTGACGTCGTTTGTCCCGTAGCTGCGACCACCACTGGCCGTGCTGGCTGCGTCCGATTCCGAATCGACGCTGTACCTGCGGGACGCGCTTCTGTTCCTTACCGCTTGGGCGCTTCCTTCTCCATGCTCGTGAGATCCAATGCCGCAGGCGTGCAACAGCTCGTCGATCGAGTACATAAAGAAGAAACCGCCGCAGAACACGATCTCTGCGTACTGTCCCAGGGACGAACGAATCTCGGGCAGCATGTGGACAATGGCCGTGGCCAGCAAGACGCCCGCTCCGAAGCAGAGCAGAAACGACAGCAACCGCGGATAGCGCACATGATTACGCTGCATACAGAACAGGGGCAGGATACCGCAAAGAAAGCTGCCCGCACCGAGTGCAAAGATGGCCAACAGTTTGGCCACATTGCGACTGATGCCGACCGGGGGCTCGGGTTCCGTCGAAAAACCGGGTGTCACAACGTCCATAATGAAATGGCTGGATGTGCGCTGGTTTGCGGTCAAGCACCAACGACGTGCTCAAAACTAAACTTCACGAGCTATCCGCCCACGGATGGCTATCTCATTTATCGTCTTTTTGTTTTATTGTCCTCGACCTAACCGCCGTAGATAGTGGACCAGATCTGCACAAAGGAAGATAAAACGGTTTAGTTACACCTGTTTGCAGTGCTGGATGCGATGCTGGCGCAGAGTAGATCTAAACGGGGTCAATGTTTAGGCAGATTAGGTAAAATACGAGCCCGGACGTACCAAGACTGATTAGGACGGGTTCAGCTCGAGCGGTGTGCTAACGGAGGAGTGCTTTGTGTTTTGTAGTGCGGTAGTTAGCGAATTAATATCCTTTAAAAAATCAGACAGAACTACGATAGGTCCCGGATCAGAATCTGGATCAGGTTTCAAACTCACTCAAAACACCACTGAGTCAAAGTGAATGTTGAAAGGCGAGGCGTATTTACGCGAATGGAACGAAGTACTGGAAAAAAGATTGTTTTTTCGAATGTACTCCGCATGTGTTAACGAGAGGCACGACTGTTTTGTGAATTCGTTAGCATTCAACTCTCGTGTGCGGTGGGACGACGAAGCACCACAACGTCGTGCATTATTTACGCAAACCCTTATCGGTACTGCGTGAAAAGCAAACTCGTTATTTTTACCAGTTTGACACAAAATCTTATTCTCGTTGTTGAGCAAAACCTAACTGCAAAATTCAAAAACGCACGATATGAACCGGATCGTATTTGAACCACCCTGTCGTTTCGGCAGCTGTCAAATGACTCATCGCACAGACGCGCATGTTTTGGCACATCTGGCCTTTGTTTACGATTGGCCTCAAAGGAAAATCACGCGGGCTTTGCAAATCGATGCCCTCGAACTGTTCACGCGCGTACGAACGCGATTAGAAATAAAAAAGCGTGATTCGTACGATGCCTTCTGCCAGTACTTTCAGTATATGCTTCTAAACGCTTAACGATAAAAATCACAAACCTTCTGTATGCAGGTAAAAACGCTAAACTTAATAACCTTTTGCACCACGGTTTGGGACTGCACTCGAACTTCGCCATCCAGAGACACGAAGGCAACTACACTGTAGAAGGTGTAACACTGGATCCGCGAACGTGCAGAAGACCTCAAAGTAAAATGTATCGCAAAAGCAACATCCTCTCCATGCGAAATCAACAAACGTGCCGTTCAGACACAACAAAAGAGCGCGTTACCGCGATATGTCAAGTTCACTCACACCAGCAAGGCAATGCGTTACGAGCGGTTAGCAAGCGTTTCGAAGTAACGCTTTCATTTATTGTGGCGCGCCCGTTAGAAACGTTTCATTTCAAGTGAATCACGCGGCGCACCGGTTGCAAACTGTATAGATGGTTGCCACGCTGCGGCCTTTCGAAACCTAATAAAATACATGCTGCTCCTCGGCCCCAGGCAACCCTTTCGATGTTCTTTTATGTCAAATATTTGAAACTTTACCCTTCTGCCAGGAGTGATAGGTAGCATTCCCGTAGCAAAATAACACAACTCAGAGCCGTGATGGAGTGGCCAATTATTGACCCGTCATTTCGCAGGTAGAAAAGGTACGTTCTTGAACTACAGTTAGCACAGCACCCTCGCCCGCAGTTTTTCTTCTCATCAGTCCGAGCGCCATTTTTATGATCACCCTTCCGCAGAACGGGCTGTGGCAAAGTCTTTCGCCCAACAAGGCAAATGTTGTATTATTTCGATGTTTCTATAACAACTTTTTTCGCAATCATCGCCGTTTCGAGCCTGTGCAATGCTAATGAACCTCACTATCAATCGACCTACAATCGCCCCTTCCATCGGCAACTGTTACAACTTTATGATCTAATTAAGTCTCTTTTATGTATTCCTCGTGTGCATTCCACCGATACCGACTTTGCTACAAATTACTCGATCGAAGCGAAATAAACTCGGCGCACAATACGATCCCGTATCTGGGCTCCAAAGGACATGCGAACTTAATTGCTTCGTCCAACTTGCTCGTCTTTCTGGCCGTTTGGCGGTCGGTCGCATGCAACATGTTTGCGAAACTCCAATGACGTTACGGGCAGCCGACGATTTACGACTACGAGATGGCATCATTTTATGCACGAATCCTCCTACAATCCAGGATCCCACAACTGAGCGCTGCTCGTCGATGTTCTTTGCGGCCGCGTCACGTGCCCTCAGAGAATCAATCTTTATGCCCTCTGGCACAACGCGCGTTACAGTTTGACAATCAAATGCGATTTAAAAAAACAGGCACAATACGTGAAGCAGGTCAGGGATGTGTCTAAGGTATGATCGAATTACTGGTTTACGTTTGGCAGTATCGTGACCACGAATGATTCATTTATCGTTGCTCATGTAGCACCATTTCTTTGGGGTTAGAATTTGGGTTCGAATTTCGGCATCCGTCCTTCACGACTCATGATTCGTGAAGACTCGTCGTTTCAACGAAGAATTTCACCCTACGGCAACGGCCAGTAACCTCCCCTTTCGCGGAACCCTACCCACGGTGAGCTGAAATTACTTTTTTCAGTCAAAACGAAAGAAGTTGACTTTATGATCGCCGCACAACTTTTGCTACTGTTGCCCCCTCGCGGGGAGCCGACCGTTAACCGGAGGTCAAGTGCTTCGGGAATTGGGGTAGGAGAGCACCGGAGTCGATTCAACTTCGATTGTGTGTCTCCCTCTAGCGGAACATGTGCCGATGGGGAGCTACTGAAAACTGAACAGCAGCATGGCCGTTCCGAACGCTGTAATGAAGTTTCACTCTTTCGTTCCAATATGGTGCGCCAAGCCCAACCCCGCGGAACGGTTGGTACGTCCACTGAGTCCTGTGGGCGCCCGGCAAAGTTCATAGACAACCAGCCTCCACCCGCCGCCCCGGGGCCTCCTGATACGATACTCCCTAGCGTGACTAGTATTCGCCTTGCCTTACCCTCCCCGCCCTTACTGTCTGCCCGGGAGGCGTTCGCTTTCCATCCGCGTGACACCGTTCACCACCGCGGATTCGCTACATCAGACGGTGTCAGTGCCGCGCCCCCGGGTAGCGTCGCCAGGCCCGGGACTTTACGCGAAACATTTTTGCCGCTCAATCGGCTTCGTGAATAAAATGTGAACGCGAAACGGTGACGCGCTAGCGACGGACGGACGAGTCGGAACCGGCCCAGGACGACCGGAACGCGAAGCATGTCGAACGGAGCGCGGAAGGATCCTTCGGCTAAATATCCTTTTATGCGCGTGAGTATGTGTGTGTGGGAGTAGTAGCGTACGCGACGTTAGTATTCAACCAGCTGGGATTGGGGCGATGGAGGCTTTCCCGACGGCGGCAAGGCTTGCCAAACGGTGGGGTCCTATTTTTAGGATTCCATTTTAACTTTCGGTCCGCTTCAGTCACTGCCGAGCGGCGATTCGTTACGGATCGTACGGACGCGGCCCAAGTTTCGCTCTCTGTCGGTCGTCGATCATCGAGGTACCATCGCCTGGAAGAGAGTGCGGTTGGTGCGGCCTACTTTGCCTGCAGTGCAACCAAAGCGTTCGGTGGATTCACAATTTTCGGATCATAGTTTCGTTTGGCAGCTTTTGGAGAGTAAATCCGACATCCGGCAGGGATCGTAGCGTGGGTGCGTTTGTGTGGTGCACTGTTTTGGCTATTGTTCCGTTTTTCCCATGTGCAAGTAGCCATCATGATTAACCGCCATTACAACAAACCGAAGCCGACCGTCGAGCCGAAATGCTCCAGCGACGACTCGAACGAGGAGGAGACGTCGTCCGGCACGGCGGAATCGGGGACCAGCTCCGACACCGAGTCGGAGATGGACACCACCGAGACGTCGTTCTCGTCGAAAAGCGTCACCGAGTGCGGCGCTGCCAGCGGCGGCCAGTTGAGCTGCCAGCAGCAACATCCGGGCCAGCAACAGGGATTGCTGCGGGTGCACAACCGCACCTACGGGGTGTACTGTGGTGGCGAGTCGGCCTCGAAAAACTCCAAGAACTGCCATCACCACCACCACCATCATCATCACCACCATCATCACGATGATGACTGTAAGAAGGATGCAAAGTGAGTATGCGGACGACGAACCGAGCGGTTTCCTGCTTTCAATTAGGTCTTTTGTAACACCGCTTTTACCGTAAACGGGCGCAGCATGCCTCGACTAGGTACACCTAGGCGCTAGGAGTAGAATACTGCTTATGGAACCGATACCGATCCTCCCAGACCACCCTACATGCTGCCACTCTGCAATGCTTGGCTTCTACACTCGACATTACTGGGCTCCAGCGAGCCCCCCAATGGGTGGGGGCCAAGAGAACTAAGGGCCTCGTTCTTTAAAAAGGGGCCAACGCGGGACCGGCGGAGGTGGTAGTTTGCTCCAGTTTCGACTTGGGGTAGCTCCTCAGCCCCGCCATCACCTCCGGCGAATGGTCGCCGAAGGCCTGATGGCCTTTCTCGAGAGCGCCGCCACCTTCGTCCGGTCCGAGATCGTCTAGCCGGCCAGCGTCGGGTCAGAGGGCGCGCGTTGCGGTAAAACGATAACAAAGATGGCGGTGCATATCCGCCTAGGCTCGTTCTGGCGAAAGGAAAGCGCTACCGAGTAGATTGCATAAATCGATAGCGAATCCGAGGCATAATGTTGGCGGAAGGGCCGCCGCTTGTCGCGTACCGGCCCCAGACTACGGGGGGCCCCATAATGAAAGTACGGGCCCCTCTTTCCCGAGCGATGACGGGTGGGGGGCGCTTCACGTCACTTCCCAAACAGTGTGGGCCTTCGCAAGCAAACTGCCAAGGCAACCACCCGACCACTGCGCTTCGAAGCGAACGGTTGCGAACGAACCGTTTGGTTGATTATTTGTTGCTTCCTAGCCACCTAGCCGGCCCATGCCGAGGCAAAAACTTTCAAGTGAGCACCAACCATCAACCGGGTGTTCCGGGTTCGTGGTGGAGGGTCGCTGGGGTCTTACTGTACCGGCGCACACGAAAATCGAGCCCCAGTGGTCGCACCGTAACTTATTATTATGCGGTTATTTTCGGACCGCACGAGATTCCTAATTTGGAACTTCGCTCCGCTGTCCTGCGGAGGGCTAAATTTAGGACCCATCACCGCTAGGCAGTAGTGCTTAATTTGTGGGGCTTTTTCGGACTGAAACCATTGCTTAGGCCTCGGCCTCGGTTTAGTAAATGGGCCCACCACACGCGCTAGGAAGAGTTGTGGGTTGGAGTTGCACTTTTGCTGGACCGCTTGTTGCTGTGGCGCCGCATTGCGCCTTCAGGTGCAGTGTGAGTTGGGTGTCTCCGGTGACTTGGTCACAGCGCCGTAACTGTAGATTCTAGTGTGGACCCTCCAGTATCACGGTCCCCATGCCCGTAGTAGCGTAGTAAGGCCCGTCGATCTGTCCTCCAAACTCACTTTCCTGAGATCTGAGAAAAGGTTCTCCAACGATTTGGTTTTGTGTACAATAGTTTTTCTTCTTCTTTTTTTCCTTTCCCTCACCGCGTGTGTCGCGCTCCGTCTCCATTGCGCAGTTGTTGTAGAGGTGCTCTCGACCGCAATGCGCGCCTTGTACATAGACTCAAGAAGGCGAAGAAAACGTAAGCCCGTATCACGAACCCACTGCCGAATCCCGATCAGTTATTCCCCGCCATTACTCATTAACCAGCTCGCAACGCAATGCAAAAACAGAAACATTAGTTGTAAAGTTGTACTAGCGACCGATCGGCCCACGTAAAACCGGGACAAACCTGGAGTTGGGACCTGGTGCAAGCTTCAACCGCCAACTTGGAACTTGGACCGGCGCCAGACCGCTTGCTTTCCACGCCAGTGGTACGGCCGTCCTTCTTCCGGGCCGCAGCATCGGTGTTTAAATCTATCGCCTGACCGGACTTTCGAGACCGGCCGGAAACCTTTCGCCAACAGTCACACAAACACACATTGTCCTTTCATCACACACACACACAACATTCTACATGTCGCCTATCTTTCGCCTTTCGCCTTCTCGTTCTTTGTTTGTCTCTTTCCCACCGATCACCGACCAGACTACCGATCAGTATTTCTATACTCAACTGCCGCTACGACATCATCTCGCGGGTCTGCAAGCGGCTCGGTTACCGGATAGTCGGTGAGTCGGACCTGTGGAACGTCTGCTGGACCGATTCGTTCGTCGGGGTGGACTTTTGCCGGGACATGCGCCGCTTCCAGAAGGTGAACCACTTCCCGGGGATGTTCGAGATCTGCCGCAAGGATCTGCTGGCCCGCAATCTGAACCGCATGCTGAAGCTGTTCCCGATCGACTATCAGATCTTTCCGAAAACCTGGTGCTTCCCGGCGGAGTAAGTATTCCGCGAGGCAGCGTCGGCGAAATGCGTACTCTAACGCCCGCGTAATTTCAGTTTGGGCGACGCGATCGCCTACAGCCGGACGCACCGTAGCAAAACGTTCATCCTCAAGCCGGACCAGGGCTCGCAGGGGAAAGGCATCTTCCTGACGAAGAACTTGAAGGAGATCAGCCCGAAGGATCGAATGATCTGCCAGGTGTACATCACGAAACCGCTGCTAATTGACGGCTATAAGTTTGATTTGCGCGTTTACACGCTGATCACGTCGACCGATCCACTGCGGATCTTCGTCTACAACGAGGGTCTGGCGAGGTAAGTAGTGGTGCTCTTCACCAGAACGTTTCCTCACTTTCCTCCCTCTTTAGGTTCGCCACGTACAAGTACAAGGAACCGTGCGTGACGAACGCATCGAACAACTTTATGCACCTGACGAACTACTCGGTCAACAAGTACAGCCGGACGTTCTCGAACGACGACGAGGCCGGCTCGAAGCGACGCTTTTCCACGCTCAATCGCATCCTGACGGCGGAGGGCTACGACATCGCGGAACTGTGGAGCAACATCGACGACGTGATCGTGAAGACGGTCATGAGCGCCTGGCCGATGCTGAAGCACACGTACACGGCCAGCTTCCCGACGCACGACATCATCCAGGCGTGCTTCGAGATCCTGGGCTTCGACATCCTCATCGACCACAAGCTGAAACCGTACGTGCTGGAGGTGAACCACTCGCCATCGTTCCACACGGACGAGGCGATCGACAAGGAGATCAAGGAAGCGCTCATCCGCGACACGTTCACGATGCTCAACCTGAACGGCGAGGTCAAGAAGCGCGTGCTGGAGGAAGACAAGCGGCGCATCCAGAACCGCTTGCTGCAGCGGTTGCGGGACTGTGCGAAGCAGACGGCGGCGGCCCCGAAGGAAGCGGGTGCGGCGGGACCGGACAATGACGAGGAGCTGTACGGTGAGGACGGTACGGGACCGTGGGCCGAGCAGATCAACTGGGAGGAGACGCATCTCGGCGGCTACCGGCGCATTCTGCCGGCCCCGGGCGACCCGAACCGCTACCTGCAGTTCTTCATCGCGCAAAGCCACGCCTCGGTGTACAACGAGACGGCGGCCAGCAAGCGGCGCGAAGAGTGTGCCAAACAGCAGCGCATCGAGCTGGAGGAGCGCTTCCGCCTGAACCAGGCCATACTGCACAAACACAATCGGAAGCTGCAGAAGGGCACCGGGCTCTGCACGGGCGAGGATGCCGCCGGCGCGGGCGGGGCACTCGCGGCCAAGAAGAAGTTCCGCAAGCGAAAGATGCCGAAGGTGACGAAGAAACACGACGACTACACGCCGGACCAGATTGCCGACTTCGAGGAGCGCGAGCGGATGGCACTGCTCGGCCAGCGGGACTTCCTCATCCGGACCTGTGGCCTGGTGCAGAGCGTACGGATCGCATGCGTTGTTTCGCCAAGGCTGGCCGCTTCCCATTGCCTCACCAAATGCATCTTTCTCCGTTTTTTTTCAGATGTACATCAACTTTCACCGCAACAAGCTGCTGACGGACTCGGACCGACGCAAATACAAGGAAACGTACGCCAAGCTGATCGCCAACGAGCACCTGCAGCCGTCGGAATCGTCGCCACAATCGATCCACACGCAGTCGACCCTCCACAGCACCAGCACCGTGGCCGGGTCGGTTGCCGCGGCGTACCACGGCGGCAGTACGACCACCACAGCCAGCACCACCTGCCTGCCAAGTCTTGCGAACCCGCCGAACGGTAGCTATCACTCCCTACAGCCGGCCTCGGGCAGTGCGCAACCGAATCAGCTGCAGAAACTGCAGATCAAAAGTCTGGTCGCCATCAACGACGTCACCTCGTGGATGCAGTGCAGCGAGGTGCCGGTCCCGAGCCGACCGCCACTACCCTATCTGCTGGCCACACAGCCGACCAACTACCGTAGCACCAAGTCGACGATGGCGCGCCAGGTGACGAACGTTGTGAAGCGCCACAGTCTCGAGTCGCGCCAGTACTACACCTCGGACAAAATCATCTAGTATTGACTCCGGCACGGCACCGTACCGGGCCGTGCACGACCGGCAACGGACTGGCAGCTGCGGCCGTTGCTACTGCTACTGGCAGTCCGGAGATACTACCGCTCTTGCTTTCCTGATCGTAACCGATGGTGTTCGCTGCTCCGGCTGGATGGAGCGATGCAGCCTGTGTGTTGGATGATCCACTAGAGAACGGGTCCCACCACGGGCTGACGAACCGTTTAAGCCGCATTGTCCATAGGAGATTAAATCGAGAATACACGAAAGTGATGGATGGTGTGTTATGAACGTTGTGTTTCAATGGGCTTGCGGACACTGTCCACTGTCTGTAGCGTACGATTTGATTAAAAATTTAATGTTTATTCATTAATAAAAGAATAACAAATAATAATCATTAGCATCTATATGTACACGGTAAATTGAACAATCTTTCGCTTCTTTCTTCAATCGCTGCACACACTGCTCCCCGTGTTTGCTGCAGTGAGCTTTTCTATGCTTTTTGCTTTGTTTTTTATGCCAACGTTTTCACCTTTCGTCGCCCTGCCAGCTGCTCTTGCTGATTATTTTAGTAAAAAAAAGAATTAACTAAACATATTACAATTATAAGCAGGTTTTTGTTTTGCCGTTGTACCTTCCTGCTGGTCTCATCCCTTGTCCCGTTTCCTTTTTCTGCTACACTCCGTGACTTCAGTGACTTCCCACTACGTAATTCATCAGTACTCCGGAAGGGGAAGGCGGCAACAATCCAACGTGCCCAACGTGCTCGTGGAGCACTCAGGATGGTGAGGAGTTAAGAAGGTGATGACCACAACCTGATCACCCCAGCCACGGGGGCACGGGAGCAAATCTCAGTCAACACGAAACGACTAATGCTCTGTACGAACGATCACCGCTCCTCGAAGATCGCAGTCCAATGGCAATGGGAAAGTGCAACCGAAAGAGGTTCGTCTATTTTTGTGTTCAATTATTGCTAGTTTCAGCGTCCAGGAGTCACGATCACGGACACATTGGCACCCAACCTCCAACCCCGGTTGGATGCCGAATCACGCCAACAGCAAAGTGTCAACTGTTTACTGTTTCCTTTTCTTGAGGTTTAATGTTTGCTCAACTGTAATCTGCGATGTTCTTTTGCGTAGACATGGTCGATCTGGTATGCCCAACCGTCCGGGTAACGAAAGTCGGGGTTGTGACAATTGAAACCAAATAATTTTCAAGATTCTAACAAGATGCTTGGAGCGTGGAACAGAAACAGGAACACAGCTATTGCCAACTTTTTTCCGAATGTCGTGAAGGTGTGCCATGGTGGTCTCCTATTCGCTTTGTCTCCGTGATGATCTATACACTTTTCTTGCCCCTCTTGGTGGTCATTCGTGTACGGAACTGTGGATTGAGTTGTTCCAATCATTTGAGCATCGTTCATCTATATAGCCTTCGAGATTTACGAATGCGCTTCCCTTCGGCGCATTCCTCAGTGCCGCCTTGCGCACCCACTACTGCTTCAATTGCTGTTTCGTACAACCAAGAAGCAGGCAACATGTTCCACTGTCCCTCAATACTCTTTATACATTAAATGTGTCCTTTCCTCTTTCTCTCTGTGCCACTTATCCTATTTGCTATTTCACACACACACACACATTCGGCCATCCGATTTCACACGTTTGTCTCCGTTCACGCCGCTAACCTCACGTTTCTATACGTTCGCACTCACACGCCGCTCGCGTTAAATAATTTAAATATGTTCACTTAAGTTGCTAGTTCTTTTAAAACTGTTTTTAAAATTTTCCATCGTTTCCAGTGCGCCAATGTGCTTCTCCCCGCCGCTGGCATTTGTGTGTCGATTCGTTTCGTTTTTGTTTTGCTTTGCTTGCTTCTGTTCTTCGGTTGCCGCACACGTGCGTTGTGGTAGTTAGAAGGGACTTGGTTTACCTGCTCCGGACAGGTATCTATAGTGCTCCGAACGCCAAATGAAAGCCGGCTTTTTCTCTTTACTTTACGACATTTTTCGAACAACACGGCGACACGACTTGCCGGCCTCATCCTCTTTCGCTTGTGTGCTCTGTCTCTGTCCGGGTTATCTTTATACAACGTCTTGGCTTTATTCTTAAGCACCGAAATTAAATTATATAGTTATATATATATATATATATATTTATATATATGCATTATATTTGAGAAGGCCATTTTTGATTTCTTTTATTACTTAATACACGCTGCTATCAACCCATCGCATCCGTGGATTCGCTCGTTCCCTACTGCACCGGATTTCTCTTTCTTTCCTTCTCCCAGTCATCAGAGAGTTGGTATGCAAAACATAGAAAAGTGGGTTAAAATGGTAAAAAAAAGTGAAATAACTCGGCATACCCCTCGATTACAAAGGTTCGTCGTCCGTTTTTTCTACTCCTGAGCAAATGATGCTGGGTTCGTCAGGTATAGTACCGCGCACTCCCTTCGCTGAGGGGGGCTTTCGTCGGTACACTTGTCATTCTCACTCTAAGGGCGTCAATGTGACCGATGCCTGACCATGTAACCAATGGTCAGCCAGAAAACAATTGGCTAATATTAACACAAAAACCATAATAAGTCCTTTTCGCACGGTCAAAGACACGGCACGACGGTTCATTACGCGATAGACTAGAGGGGAAACTGTCCCAAATCTAAAATCACCCACCACAGTCGAATCTTTCGTCACTTGGAAAGAAAAAAAATCACAATCCTTAAAAAAACTGACTTCACACAGCTTCCTGAACAGTTTTTCCTAACGGAGAGCACAAAATATATACAATACAACAAAAAAGAACCCGGAATTCGTTTGTTCGTTGAACAAGAAACTGACTTCATGAGGCATGACACGCATGATAGGGGTGTGAAGGAAAGGAGACGTGCCGCGCGCAGCGAGTTCTTGGCGAGTCGTCGGGCGCGAGTGGATCGGCGCTAGGCACGTGGCTGGCTTATGCGCTTCGCTGCGGGTGCCTCTACTATGGTTTGAACTTGACCAGCGGTATGTTTTTGGAGTTTAAACACTTGTCGCAGCACCACTCGGCGTACACCTCGGCGTGTATCAGGTTGAAGGCGGCCTCCGTCAGTCCACTGCACGTCCTGCAAACGCACGACAGAGAAAGACACGACAGCATGAGCAAAACGGGTCCCACAACGGATGGACCTCACGTTCAAATAGCTCAACTTACCGATGAAACCAAAAGTTGCAACCCGATTCACACAGGATGCCTTGATCGTTGTCATGCACTTCTTTGTGGCATCCTCCGCAGGGGTAGATGGGCGGGGCGTTTGGGTTTTGCGGGTTAAACACTTTCGACTGGTCGGGCGGATAAAGCTTGCCGGATGTCACGGGCATCGGTTTCGGTCCGAACATGCCCATGTGGTGGTGATGGTTGGGGCCGTTCGGCCCATTCCCCGGTGGTCCCAGGCCCGGCCCGCCTCCCATCGGACCGCCCATCGGTGGCATCCCGCCACCACCGCCTCCGCCCATCGGTCCCGGACCCATCATGTGGGGTGACCCCATCGGACTTCCGCCCATTCCACCCATGCCGCCGCCCATATGTCCACCGCCTCCGCCCATCGGACCACCGCCCATCGGAGGGCCGCCCATCATTCCACCTGGTCCCAGCATTCCTCCGCCTCCTCCGCCGGGGTGCATCGACGGTGGTCGATGGCCCGGCCCCGGGCCCATGCCTCCGTGCGGTGGCATGCCGCCGCCGCCACCTACTCCGCCCATGTGGTGGTGCATATTGTTCGGTGGTCCACCGCCGCCTCCCATCCCCATCGGGTTCTGCTGGTGGTTCCCCGGATGATGGTGTCCACCGGGATGGTGATGATGGTGGTGGTGATGATGATGATGCGGAGAGTGGTGATGGTTCATTCCGCCGCCGCCGCCGCCGCCCATCGAGTTCACGCCACCCATGCCCATGCCACCACCGGCGCCACCCATCGGCCCACCGACCATAGCATTCATCTGCTGCTGCTGTCCTGGCGCACCACCCCCTCCGGGCCCACCCTGACTGTGATGCTGGGCATGCGGTGACTGTTGCGGGAGGGGTAGTTGGTGTTGACCCGCGGCACCACCACCGCCGCCGCCGCCGCCGACTCCGCCATGCGACGGTGGATGAGGTTGCAACGGTTGCGACGACGACTGGCCACCACTTTGCTGCTGTTGCGGCCCTTGATTGTTGATGTTCGGTCCCTGCCCCTGGTTACTGCTATTCTGCTGCGGTCCGCCCGGTCCTCCTCCACCGCCTTGCTGCTGATTCGCACCGCCCATCGGTCCGAGTTGATGAGGTAATTGATTTAGATTCCCTGATTGCTGATTTGTCATTGCACCATTCGGTAGGTTCATTCTGCTACTGCTACTGTTCATGCCTACGCCACCGACACCGCCCGCCCCGCTCACCACCACGTTCGGTGACGTCTGGCCACCGACGGTCACGTTGGCCGCCGACACGCCGCCCCCGGGGGGCTGCTGCTGCTGTTGACTCTGTTGGTGGCCGGCGGAGTTGGGTCCGAGTGGCACATGGTTCGGTGGCCCGTTCCCGAGCGGACTGTTCATCGGGGGTCCCATCGGTCCGTTGCTCATGTGGCCACCACTCGTGTTCATCGGGCTCCCGAGCATACCGCCTCCCTGGCCACCGCCCGGGCCGTGCGGCGAGCCCATGCCCGGCACCGAGTTCATCGGGCTCCCGATGTTTCCTCCACTCATCGGACTGCCGACGGATTTGGCGCCCATCTGCTGCTGCTGCTGCTGGCTCATGGGCGAAAGGCCACCCATCGGCCCCATCGGCGACATGCTCTGGTTCATGGCAACGGCCGCCGCTCCCATCGGACTCAGGCCTCCCATCTGGGCGCCGGGCATCGTGCCCATCGGGCTCATGCCGCCTCCTCCCCGTGCCATCGCGTGCGGTCCCATTCCTGCGCCGACCATTTGGCCCATACCGCCACCCGCGTTCATGTGCATCCCGGGGTGCCCCATTCCGGGGTGGTTGCCTAGCCCCATCGGACTCATGCCACGCATCGGTGGCCCTTGCGGTCCGCCGGGACCTACCATTCCACCACCCGGGGGCCCTCCGTGTGGACCTCCGGGCCCCATTCCGGGATGTGGAGATCCGCCATGGCCGGGACCATGGCCCGGACCGTGGCCCATCCCGTGCGGCGGCATACCGTGCGGTGGCATGCCGCCTCCTCCGTGACCACCACCGCCACCTCCGCCACCCATTGGACCACCGTGTGGTGCGTGACCGTGCGGGGGTCCTCCGTGCGGATGTCCACCACCCATCGGTGGGCCACCCATATGGTGGGCGTGCATCGGGCCCATGTGATTCATGGGGCCCATCGGTCCGCCGCCATGTCCAACCATTCCACCGCCACCCATATGGCCCATCATTGGGCCGGGGCCCCCGGGACCACCGTGGCCACCGTGCGGGTGTCCCATGTGTCCCAGGTGCGGCCCGGCAGCCGACGGTGGCGGGGTGTCGTCGAACGGATTCGAGGCTACGATCGTATCGCCGTAGCCGGTGGGCGGCGGTGGCAGGAGATCTTGCGGCGAGGGCGTCGGCGTGGGCTGCGTCGTGACGGCATTCGCGTTCGCGGCGTTTGACGTTTTTCTCCGCTTCTTCGGATTGCTCGGTGCGGCGATCGGTAACTGAGGCGACTCGGAGGGCGACTTGAAATCTGGCGGACACAGTCCGGGTCCAGGCAACCGATACGACGCCATGCCAAGGTTGTGTGTCATACTACACCGCCACAAACACGACGATGGCTACTACCGCACTGCAAAGCGCGCCGGAAACACTTACAACCGTTTGAACCGATCCCAAAAGGATACTTCTCGTTTGCAGCCCGTGCGTGGGTAGCGAGTTAGCCGTTACTCTTTTCGTTTGTTCACGTTTCTATCACACGTACAATCACACACACAGACACACGAAGAAACTTAGTTGCTAGTTTGATCTATACACGATCCAGTTTACACAATAAACACAACACTGTGCTGTACACATGTTTGCGGGGCAACTCTGCGAGTAACCGTGCCGTACGGTGAGTGATTTCGTCGTTAGCAGTCACGCGACGACACGATTCATCTTTTCGGTGGGAAAATTAGTGCATCCTTTGCGTGAGGGAATCCATTTCGGCGAACGTACGCAGGCAAAGCAGCACCTGGTGCTGTTGCAATAATGCTGTAGCGGCTCCTAAAATAAAGTTCCAAAGAAGCGCTCATGCTGCGTTTTTGCTTCCTTCTCGAATGAAGATCGCGTTCATCGCTTTTATCCATGCACTTCCAAAATCGCCGCACTCTTGCGGGCGATTGCTACGATTACCGTTTTAACTCGATTTCAATAACAAGTCCGATCTGCAGCAAACTTCCGCGACATCACTGATCCTTTGGTTGCTCTGTTCTCTTCCTGTGTGTGTTAGCACAGACCACAAGGCGAAGCGTTTTAAAGTTCATCAACCAACCGACCCCTTGGGAGAGTATCTGAAATGGAAGAAAAGATTGATGTTAATTATTGTCCGTAATAAAGCTGAAAAGTTTAGGTATTCAACGACAAACAGCTTAAAAGGCCTCCGTTTTCTTCCAAAAAATCGGTCCATTTGATTTTTGCTCTGCAAATTATCATCAAAAGCAATGTGGATGAACCATTATCAACGCCGACGGAGGACGTTATCATTCACCGAACCAGCTAGCTGAAACGCGCCCGTTTGAGCGACACACTTTTCAGCAACATCATCATTGCAAAACACATCGCCAAAACATCCGGAGGATGTCGCTGTGTTTCGTAGCCAACGCAGATGCACTTCAACATACCCGCACCCGCTTGCAGTGAGCGTTACATTGGATTGTTTTGCATAAATCGTCCTCCCGGTCGTCAGTGTAGTGCTCGAACACTGTAAACAACGAAAAGCAACCATCGCGCTGTCGCGTGCTGCTCTTTACAGGATGGGATCTGTCAAAGGCGTGTGTGACAAACTGCGAGCAAAATATTCGCGAGGCAACGATGACAATTGTTGGACGCATCTCGTAAAGATGCACGAAATCTCGTTCGTATCAACACTCGTTTCTAATTTGTTACAAACGGCGTACCCACAACTTGATGAACGCAGAAAAACATTCTTTTGGGGAAATGTCAAAAGCTAACCTAACATTTCACCCAGCTTGCTGTGTACCTTCGAGGTAAAAAATGAAAAGAAAAAAACACATACAAAATCGGAAAGGCGTAGATAGACAACACGACAAGCTCTGTCTCGCTACCGTAGCTTCTCAGCCAACTTGCTCTGCTTCGCGAGCACGAGCGAGAAAGGGATAACTACAGGTTCGGCCCGTCGCCACCGCCACCACCAGTCGCCTCGTACGACAGTCCGTGTGTTTCCTTTTACGTTTTGGCGTTTTTTAATAATCGAAAACGTACACGAAATTGAACTATTTGGCTTTCTGTTTCACTTTCATCGCCTCTCTCGCGCGCTGCATGACGGACGGTGTGTCCGCACGGGGAGGCCCTTGAGCGTTTTCGTTTCCTGGTCTCTCGGTGTCACACTTACGGCAACGGCATCCTTCGTGATGGAAGGTGATTTCGTTTCCGGGATTCGATCTCAGCCTGACCGCGTCCGCCGGACAAATCCTACGCACATCGATACACACGCTGCTGGTGGATGCTGTCGCCGTGTCGCACACGCACGTACGCACCAACCGTTGGCAGACCGCGGTGCATGCACTCTCGTCCCGCCTCACGCGCGCGCCTCCTTGCGCTGTGATTTCGGAAGAAAAGTCGCTCTATTATTAAATCGGGCAGCCGCGACGATTACGAGGCGACCAAGATGCTGTGCGATGCCGCGCTCTCGGCCTGGATGCGATTTGTCGTAGGATTTGTTTCCGTCAAAACAATTATGCACTGCGGGAGTGACGGCTATGTTGCTGCTGCTGCTTGAGGATAATGTTTACGGTACGCGTTTGCGTTCATCCGCATCGCATTACTGTTGTGTTTGCGTTTCGCCGTGTTCCAAATGACCGACTCTACAGCTGCAAATCTTTACCCGTGCGGCTAACGTTTGTTTTTTCTGTGGTTTTCGATCCAAAATTTATCGAATAATCTTCACCGCACAACGGTGTGGCTGTTTTTTTTGTTTTTTGGTTATTATTATTCTTCCACGGTCCACGTTCCTGTGTGTGTCGCGTTGACGGCCGTGTGTTTTCTTCTTCGCGCTTCCAAATCGCCGCCGTGCTCACACCACTACAGACGCGGGCCCGAGGCGCGTATCCACGCACACCGTCGCACCATCGGAAGGCATGCGGATACACACACGCCAACTAGCCAGCGCAGCCAGAGACACTACGCGAAACCGTGCGAGAGAATCACGCACGGAAATCACCTTAATTCACGCCAATCCGGGCCGCGCCACCGGGTGCTGTCTCCGTATCGTCTCGGGCGCCCAGCACTATGAATCACGCACACGGGCGGGGGGCTGCCGCGATACCGGCAATGGGCAACGCTTCAAAACGCGGAGACCCGTCCGTGACTCTTTGCACGACGTTTTCTTTTTTCGGTCCTTTTTTTCTTGCTTACTGCTCTTATCGTTCCTGCTCGCCCGTTTGCGTACCAAAGGCAACGTCCTTTGCGTTCCTGTCCGTCCGTTTCCTCTACCGTGCCCGTACCACAATCTCTTTTTATCCTTCTTACCACACTTGCCGCACACACAAACGCACACACGAACACACACACAAATACTCGCTGTAGGACTCGTTCCCGTTTCTCGCCTAGGACCGTGCGACCATTACGGACTGCGGTCCGACTCGGTGGCGGTGCACACACTTTGAGGGAAACACTTCTTTGCGCCGAACCCCTAGCCCGAGTGCCTCATCGCCGCCTCGACGCGACGATAATGCCCGCAATCGTGCCTAATACTGCAACACTTTGCACCTGGAATGCCCACGCCACAACCGGACATCACCCGACGGTTTGTGTATCGTAAACTTCGGAACTTATTTTACGTGCGTTCGCTCGCTTCTCTTCTCCTTTCGCTCGAACGATGGCGCCTGCGGCGACGGAACGTCAGATGGGTTAAGGCAGGTTTCGCCTTCGCCCGATTTGGTTCGCTTCGCTTCGGATGGTATAGCGTTTTTATTGTGACTCAGGCCGGAATCGGGGCGAAAATCGTCCGCGGGCCGCCGAACCGATTTGAAACGAGTGTTGTGGATTGCAAAAAAGTCCAACGAATTTAAAATAATTACCCTCATGCCGAGGCACTGCCTTCCTTAATTGTTTCTTGTTTACGAAAAAAGATCAGTCGTATGGTACATTCGTTGTACTACATTTTTATTTCGCTACAAACAAGCGGCATCGTAATGAGACGGTAACTCATTCAAGACCGTTCTAAAAATTATTAGTTTACTACATTAATACTTGGCGATGGCGTGTCCGACACATCGAAGCTTGGCGCTCCTTGTCCGCCGCCTGATTCGAATTGCACCGCACAGCTTCCTTATCTGTTAAGCTAAATGCGCCAGCATCGGTACGTATCGTTTTCAAAGTGATTGCTCGATCACTCGTTCCTTGTATTTCTGGCTTTCGTTAGCAGTAGTGAATGTCCACGTGTTGACGGTCGCCGTGTTGGATTTGCTGCAACGGAAAATAACGTACAGTGTTCTGTTTGTGGTTCTCAAAGAAACTGTATTGGATGAAATGCAAAACTTACCAGTTTTCTTCCTTGAGAGAAAAGTCACTCTGCCGAACTTCTGCCGGAAGCATCCACTGTGCGAGTGGCGCAATGAGTTTTGGCTTGAAGTTGCGCATATCCTGCGATCCGGTTAGGTAGCTCACCGGGATGCCCACCAGGAATACGATTAACGTGCCCACCGTCGAGTACCAAACAAACGAGATGTTGTAGATCGAAAACTCGCCACTGTCCTGGGGCGACGAGTGCGGCGGGAAATCGTCTGCCGTAACATTGTATCCGTACTCGTAGCAATTCTCAACACTGGTCGGCTTCGGGGGGTAGGCGAGTTGCTTGCTGCTGATAGCCAACTGGGCACCGGAGATAATCCACGATACGACAATGACGCTCGATGCCGATCCCCAGAGGGCACCGTGCTTGTTCGCCCACGGCCACAGCATACCGAGGCAGAATATGCCCATTACCGCGCCCTGTGTGACACTGGCGATCGTTACGACCATCTGCAACAAATGGCCAAACTGCTCCACGATCAAACCCATCGCAATGCAGTACACACCGCTCACGAGAATGAGTAATTTCATGGTCATGTTAGCCGATGCGTCCGTATGCTTGAACAGCTTGAAGGGCCGAATGTAATCCTCGTAGATCAGACCCGCCAGGGAGTTTAGGTTGGCCGACATCGTGCTGCGGTTCGGAAGATACGTTTTAGTTGTTGCAATGTATGATTGTGCTGACCCCAGAGAACCTACCTCAAACCAGCGCTAAACACACAGGAGATAAACACGCCCGGCATGCCTTTCAGATTGCCGACGACATCCTGCACGAAGAACGGCAGCAACTTGTCGGCCTTCTGCACCAATCCGACTTTGATCGGATCGCAGTCAAAGTACTTGGCAAACATTACGATTCCAGTGAAGCAGTTCAGCGACGTTATGATGATGAAACCGATGCAGAAGATCCACAGAGCCGACCGGGCGTGTTGCATGCTCGGTACGGCCACTATTCGCTGCACACAGCTCTGGCTGAGGCCCAGGTAGCCTGTCCACAGGAAAATATTTCCAATGCTGGAGGTCCAAAATGTCTGCCTTGTGGTCGTGTCGAGCGTCATACTGCAAAAGGATCGTCGTATCGGGATTAGTAGTCGTAGATCTTGCTTCCAGTTTCAAGGTTGACTTACTCGAAAATTTCCATACGATCACCAGCATCCGCACGGTCGAATACCGTGGACAGACCCCCAATCTTCAACACCCCGATGATTACGACGAGAAAGCAGGACAAAAACATGATCATTCCCTGGACCACGTCGGTCCACACGACAGCCTTAATGCCACCGAGCATCGTGTAAAAAATGCACACACCACACACGATCCCGTTGATCAGATGAATATTGATGCTGCTGACTTGCGAGAATGCTAGCGCCGGTATGAAGATGAAAATTGGCAACACCAGATAGATGTTGAGGACGTACGTAAACGTGACGAACTGTTTCACCGCCGGACTGAAGCGATCCTCCAGGTACTGGTAGCAGTTGGTGATCTGGTTGCTGTAGAACACCGGCACGAAGATGTAGTTGATGATCAGCGTGATGATCAGCATTGTCGGGGCAATAATCCAGTACTGCGCACCGTACGAGTACATTTCCGCCGGAACCGACATTATGGAAACCCCGGACAGCTGACTGTGCGAAGGAGCAGGAGCAAAGGATAGCAATTAGTGCATAGAGCAGGGCAGTAGAGCAGTGGAATTGGGTCATACTTGGTATAGCAAAAATTGGCCTTGCTTTGGGAAGCAAAATGAATGGAAATTTAAGAAATATGTTTAAAAAAAGCAAAAAAAAGCAAATAAATCACACAAAACAGAAAGAAAAGACTGTCCTGTAAGACTAATGGTTGTTCGTCGCTTGCGAATCGTTAACAACCTTTCTCAAACAAACGTCATCCATCAATATTGGGCGGTCGTGGCTTCGTCGAAAGGAAGGTTAATATTTTGAACACATTTGCAGAATGCGTCTCTTGTTTTCACGATTTCCAATTGTGCGTGGAAATTATAAAACAACATGATGGTATGTATCGCTCCAAGACCGTCTCAATGCCAAACAATTGAGACACGTCTTTCCTTCAAAACGTAATTCACTAACTTAAAGTGCTCCAGATAATGGCACGAAAATAGACATCCACTTAACACGCTGGGGGTCGTTATTTTTAGTGACTCATTGAAGACCCCGCCATTTGGTATTTCAGCCAGCCCAATAATCCTAGCGTAATACACACTCGACCGGTTACCGGACGCGACTTACCTGGCGATCAGAGATATCGCAATCGGGAACGTCTTCATCTTTCGTCCGCCCAGCAGGTACTCTTCGGTGGTTTGGTTTTTCTTCCGCTGGAAAATCCCAAAGTACACCCCGATGGCGGTGGAGACGCCAAGCATGATCGCAAACACCGTGTAGTCCTCCACCGAGAACTGACCCTGCGGGTTCTCCGAAATCGATTTCACCATCGTGGTGTCGTTCTGGCACGCCCGTTGTGCGTTGCGTTAATGTTTTTTCCACTATCACTGTAACTTTGCCTCAGCTGCTCCCGAGTCGTCCTGTCGTCCGTTCGATGGCTTCGCTCCGACTGAATGGCCGGACGCCACAATCCTTAAGGCACTGTTGTAGCTAGAGGTCCGGCTCCTGCTAGTCAGACCGATAACGATTCAAGTGTTGGGTACTATTCCTTTTTTTTCGTTGTTGCTCGTTTCGCTCCGTTCGTGTTCTTTCGGTTGCCTTTCAACACCCGGCAGGAAGCTCCGGAATAATCGTCAGCGCAGTCGCCGGACCTGTGTCATAAGTGGCTCCGCACTCCGAAAGGGTCTACTGATAGCGCGGGATGGCACTTTCTAGTGGCCTGGCCGTCGTTTACGATCACACTTAGGTGACCACTTGGGTTGCCACCGTTAACAAGAAGCAAACGGACGGCACTTGATCATCCTCACTAGCTAAAGAGGTAGTAAAACTATACGGATTCCGAAATTCCGAGCGCCCTTACGTGGGTCAAAACTTCTTGTCTACCCAGCAATCGGCTACACACGTTTCGGACGAGGTAAAGGAATGCTGGCTGATCCTTTCTCGACACGTTGCGACAAGAAGCGAACGATAAGAGTGCACGGCAATCTGGATCTGACCGATAATCTCGCCCCGGAATGCTTTATAACTGCAAAGTGATCGGATTGCAACTAGAGAGATGAACGCTTGCGTAGTCTGACTAATCACTCTCGTCCGCGAGCAACACTAATTGATGACAATTAAATCCCGTGCCGAAGGAGGACAATGTCCCTAGAGAAGGATCACTTCTTAAATGGTGTGCGGCGAGTTAGTGTTTCTTTCAACGACGCTTCGCTCAATTGCTCCGTCGGTCTGGGCGCCATGTGGGATTCTGGCGACTGATTCTTGGCGCCGATGTCTAAGAAAGGGGGTCACAAAATTACGAATATACGTTTCACCACCGAATAAGCTTTATAAACACTTCCGCCAAGTAGTGTTCGGAACAGGATCCTTGCAACACGCGTTCGATCCCCGTTCGTCCGGGCACATCAGAACCGTGCCGGTCGATCACACAACACGTATTGCCGTTAACGAGGCACTCGGTTTTTCGTAGTACCTCGTTTTCGTAGGCTTTGCCCCTGTAGTAGTGGTGGATGCAGTGCACCGGGATCCGGTTAACTCCGGCTGGTTCGGCTGTGGCTAGAGGCTTGGGGTTTCGAAAAAACGATTAAATGTAAATAGTCCCCGAGATGAGTCCCCGAAGGGGAATCGGTGAGTGCGTTATAACTGATAATTACACCCTTGAGGACATTCTGGGAAGGAACAGTCCAATGCGGACTAATTTATTGGTGCTTGAGGCAGGCTTTTAACTCGCTTCTAGACCATCACTTAAGATGGCGATAATTTGTAATGAGTTACATCGTATCACTTGAAATTAGCGTTGCTTAGAATGAGACAGTTCTGTGGCGAACTGGGAAAAAACCTCAATAAATCACACACGTGTTTATTAACCATAAAGTTTGGTTGTCTGTTATCGACTTTCCATTGTTAAAAACTGTCACTAGGTTTATAACCTACTTGCTTCCTCTTACAATGTATGAACTATTCGCCGTTGGTTTGTCGTTTTTATGCATCAAACGAGTACCACGGGTACTCTAGGCGAGCCCGAACACGTTGTAATGGATATCATCGGTCGGGCAATCGTGCAACAACCCCGTAACGAGACTGAACATCGAGAAAAAGGATGGCGTAAAATAAAAGTGCAACCACCTTACAAGCACCGGCAAAGAGCCGAGGCCCTACACCACGAAAGCCTCATTTCGGCCTATTGGTATGGCTTCGGGGTCCGCTCGGCTAGAGCCCCAGGATCATTGCCACACCAGGCTCAACTTTCCGGGTTTGGTTGAAGTTTCTCAAGCAAGTATTTACAAAATGTACACCGCAAAGTTCCATTTGCGTAAACACACTCCGTACTGATACATTCATCAAACGCCTCTCGCTCAACGCTTTTTCGACAGCATTTTGTTTGGGCGTGGGTATCTTCACGCATGTCAATCAGGGATCAACAGATTAACCGACACCCGCGGGTAGAATGTGAGTGAATTACGTCCTTTAATTAATCATTGGTAAACGCTTTGACCGTTCTATTTGGCGCAACATTTTGCTCTGAACTTTGGAATTGCACACTCGGGAAGCTCATGATCAATTTGCTACCGTTTGGTGCTATCAATTGGCCTCAGTTTTTGATGCCACTTCCGTTCGGTTTGTGTACATTAACGTTGAAACCTAAAGCTGAAACTTGTTTGATTGCGTTTCATTGAAAAGATCGGCACTCGCTTCGCGCTTGGCTTACCGTAAGGTCGTAAGTAAATGACCAATCAAGCTGCGACCCCTCTAAACCGAATAATGTAAATTTTCTTTTCACGAGGTCATCATTCGTTTCGTTTTCGGTAGCCAGTCTCGCTAACGATAATGACCCAGGAAGCTGGGTCATCCTATCTGCCTATCGCTTCGAATGAGATTGTCGATTGATGTCTTTTGCGGTTTACTGATTGCACAACGTATAAATCGTTACTATAAATTTGTCATTTGACATTGTTTGAAAGGTTTAGATGATAACATTTTGATTATTTTGATGTTCTTGTATTCCTCAAAGACAATTCAATTTCTGCCATTCACAGCGAACAGTAATTGTATGAGTACACAAAAAATAATCACAAGATGTCTTACTCAGAGTCAATCCTGTGAATAATTGGGTAGTAGCTCATCGTGTTTAACTTTGTGATAAGAAGCTATAGAAGTAAGGTACTTCCCTGGTCGTCAGCAGGGTCTGACGTACTTGTATTATCAACGGAGTTCCCCAGATGTGAAATAATGCGGTGGCCATTCTTGCGTATCTTTTCAAAACATTCTTGTCTTGGCCCGATATATACTAATATCACAGACAAACTAAATGGACTTTAATTAATTTAATTAATTGATTAATTGTATGAAACGTTAGGAAATTGTGTAACGGTATCTCATGTGTGTCGCAAAAAACCCGCATAAACTCCACTCGTATAATTTTTTCGCCATAAGAACTATTTTTTCGTTTTAATCGTGTAAGTGCAAATTCAACGGTGATAGTTGTTTATCGTCTTCCGATTTCAAAATACGCCGCATAGGAGTACTAGATTCACAGTGACAGCTCAAAAGGAGAGAATGTGCTGTCAAACTTTGCGCTCCTTGCTCTCCGTTTCGTGTTCGAAAATTCAAGTCAGGTTCGAAGGTTCAAAGTTAGGTTCAACCATCGCTTGGGAAACAACCAGAAAACAAATTCAAACCTAAATTAACAATAGTTAAGATAGAACATACTTTTATTACAGATAATATAGTTAGTTTAAAAGAGACGAATATCAGGCTATATAGCTCAAAGTCTCTATAATACATGAAAAAAAAAAAAAACGTCGGTAGGGAATTAACTCTGCGGAACGGGTTGCGTGAATGGAAGGCAGTGCACTTGTACCGTACCTAGCAAATAGAATAATCATATTTGGAACAGAAACTCACTAGAACGCATACACCGGTATCGTCGTAAGCTTGAGAAGAACAACAGTAAGTAGCTGTGCCGGACGGAGTTTTCCACAGTCGAGCGAAAAGGCCGATCCTGATCGATTTTTGCGTGTCGTCTTTGGAGAGAGGGAGAGAGTGCGCGTGGTGCATCTCTGTGGCTCCGTACGCCGGAGCATGGAGCAGCCCAAACAAAAAGCCCAGCAGAGCGAAAGAGATGCCGAAGGAGAGCGCGTGCTCTGGGGTTGCGTGTGAGTGCGTGCGCGTGCGTGCCTCCGCTGGAAGCGAGTGCGCGAGTGTGCGTACGCGGGGCCAGTGCGTCAGTGCTGAAGAAGGTTTTGTTTTCTTCCAGCGTTTGGTGTTTTCGGTTCCGGGCGGTCACTGTGCAAGGTTCGATTGAAAGAAAATTTAACACGAAAACGTCAACTGTTATCCCTTTCAGAAGTTTGTGTTGCGTGTGCCAGAAATGGTTGCAGGGCTTGCTGGGTGGATTGCGAGTCCCTGCTGGCAGCAGTGCGTTCGATTGTTAACAAAATTGCTCCCAGCAGCAGCAGCGGCGCCCTACCGAGAACAAGTTCCTAATTGTCGTTCTCCTGTGCTTTGTGACTCGCGTTCCAATCGTTACACAAATCGGGAACCTATTTTGTGCAATTGGAACCAGCGTGGGTTAATATTTGTTCTGCGTCTTCTGTAATGCTCTTCTTTCGCAATCCATTTACAGGTTCGTGCGTGTGTGCAGTGAAAAAAACATGTGAATTGCGGTGCGCGGTAAGGGAAACCCGAAGCCTAAACCCCGACGAACCCGGTGCGTGCAGTGTGTGAAGTTTACCGTGAGCGCTGCATTGTTGCACCAAAAGTGCATTCAGCCTGACCAGGTTTGCGATTGTAATGTAGCGCAAAAACCAGTGCCATCGCCAGTTCCCATTGCAGGCGCTTCTCTACAGCTGTGTTGGGCAACATACGCTCATAAGAAAGGAGACCAGTCGGGTCGGACAACGGCAGTGCGGCCAGATCGGGACGCTGCATAATAAAACAATAGCGATCGCTACCACGAAGCCGCCAACTTTGGGTAAGTTGATATGAATGCAAATTTGTGTAACACCTTAACCGAAAGGGGACGATAAAATGGCAGCGGAAGCGGCTGCTCCGAGCGCTTCCCGGGCCGTCCTTTTGGCCCCTTGCCCACAGCACAATGCGCTCATCTCGTCCACCTTAAAAGGGGTTGCGCGTCGTTTATGACGGGCCGGTCGGTTTTTTTTGCTCTACTCGCTGCGCCTCGCGTGCATTTTTGATGTGCTTCCGGAACCCTCTGCTTGTTCATGCTGCTACGCCATGGGAGTCACAGAGGGTCGATAAGAAGCGAAAACGAAAAATGCCGGAAAAGATAAGACCGCACTGAGGGGAGATGCATTCGATAACGGAACTCCCCGGTAGCCATCCTGTTTGTGTTGCGAACAATTCGTCTATAAATGTGGTAAAAAGTTTGCAATCTACAATTTTATGGTAGTACTTTTCTACAACGTCATCAAACTACGCAAAATGGACCCATACGTCTTTGGGGTGAAAGACGTACCTTCAATTCCTTGCCAACAGCCGCCCCGATTCGCAGCTTGGGAATCGCTGGTGGGCAAGACCTCTTTTAAATTGAATGGAATGCCATGTCTGTCATTGGCGGCAGACATACACAGTCCGGTGCACCGGAAGCTGCTTTAATGCATTCCACGAACGATCGCCATTCATCGAGAGATCAATGGTTCTTCCGGAGCTAATCTTCGCAAGAAGTCAGGGAAACGCCTCCGGCTTGCAGTGCTTCCAACCGTTTGCAGTTTGTGGCAAATTTAGATGTGACTTCCATACGACCGTTTGAACATCTTCGGAAGTTGATCCACCTATCAATCCGCCGCTGATGAATTGGAATAAAATTGATCCGCTTTTCGGGTGACAAATTGACACGTGTTTGCGAGTTGTTAACGACGTCACCGCCGCCGCTAACGAGCCATGCGGGTGCATTCGAACGGCCTGGATCTCGTTTGCATACAAATTTGACACCGGAAGTTTGCATATCCGCTGCGGGAGTGATGGTTCATCTTTTCCCCTCCCCCTCCGCTTTCGGCAGACGATGGGGCACGTTGCCAAAAGCAAAGCAATCTTTTAGAACCAAGGTTTGGGAATCGGACCACCCATCGGGGGACAATGGCAGCGTCGCGAAGTAATGAAGTGATTTGCACATATAACGTTAACGCGGTCCGCGCGCCAACCGATTCGGGAGCAGGCGCCCGGTCTGGTCGTGCCTTTGAATCGTACCCCTGCCTTGCCGTCCTTTCGCCGTTGTCACGGTGTCTGTCTCGTACGACACGCTTCCGAAGAGAGCGGAATTCGCTCGTTCTGCGGAGAGGCTATCGCAAGCTTTCTCTCATATCCTTCCGGTTTCATTTCGCTCTCTCACACACATACACAAACAGCGAAGGAGCTCTTCGCGCCGTGGATTAAATCGTGCCGTCGCGCCGCCTATCCGCTGTCTAATGCTTTGTTTGTTCTCCTGGCGCATATCCTGGCGTGTGAAAAAGAAGGAAGCGAAACACTGGATTCTCTGTGTTTGTGTGGTCCTGACAGCAGAACCCTGGCCAAAAGTTTGGACGTCACCACCGCCGACGTGTTTGCAGTCATCGGCCACCGTCGGAGAAAGGTTGAAGTTCATCATCCCTTCCCGAGAACCCGAGAACTGACGGGTTTCGCAGTTCGATCGATTATTTTCATCTTCAGCAAAAACCTTTTTATGCTACACCCACCCCGTGGGTGGCTCGGTCCGGTCATTAAAAGCTCGTGTGTCGTGTCGCGCTCGTGTGTTGTGCTCCATCCGGTCCGGTGGTTGGGTCGGGAAGGAAGACAAATTCCAGCGTGTCTGCCCGCATCGAAAGTGAGTGTGCAAAACGTGCGTTGGTGGTGTTTGGAAGATTTGATGGTACTTAAAAGAAGAAAAAAAAGTAATAACGTTGCCACAATGGAGTGTCAATTTGGCGTGCTCAAGGTCTGCGGCCGGGGGCGTCGGCCGATACTGGCGAGACCCACACGCGGACTTATACGGGAGTTCGCGGATGCCTATCGCCGAGGCCGGATGACGATGCTAGGGCACGTGCCCTTTGATTTTGGACAGCGAAAGATCCATCATCCGTCGCGCGGTTGCAATTTGCAGACCTAGGATGGGATCGATTTTTTTTACCTTACTTCCTAGAACCAGGCAGGTTGTAGGTCGCCTTTCGGCTGCTCTTCATCTCTCGCGCTCTGCACTGCAGGCACGTCTGATGTCATCCGCTTCGTTGGCCGCACGGAGGCGCACCGTCGACAGGGTGTGTGCTCCCGAAGCAATCCCCGGATCGTAGGCGCTTACGACACCGACCGCATTCGAAGGACATCGTTTGTGGGCGTGTGTGTATCCGTTTTTTCTAAATTACCAAACATGCAAATTTTGGGCTCCTCCTGTTCGTCCCGGATTCAGGAACTTGTTCGAGAATTACTGCAACGTTAATAAACTTGACATTGATGATAGATTTTCGACTTTTGGGCGCCCATTCGCACCTTACTTTCGTCGCTCGATAACGGGCACAGGTTCGACGAAACAATATCTCAGCAGGCGCGGTGTGGTGTTTAGTGTTTCGTATCGAATGCTTCGTGGCCTTTTCGTTTGGTCCTCCAAAAGGGCCCGCAGCGCAAAGTGCCACTAATTGAACCTGTTTCCGTCCGGGTGGCGCGTGAGTGTGAATCAGCAGGGCGACCTTAGCCTCTAAAAGAAGGAGGAACCACGGGTCGCACCGAACGTCTAAAAGCGGTCACACACGGTGTTACGAAACTGGTGCACCACTGGCCGCGTCAACCAGAACCCCGGGGGGAGCTAAAAGGTTTTAGCCACGGGCCCCGCAGGTGTAAAATGTGCCCTCGTGCTTCGCAGGTTGTGACCTGTTGTGGCTGCGAGCCGCATCAATGCGGTCCCGCTTGAATGTTGCTCCACAATTTTTCGAATGCATTTTAGCCTCGCTCTCGCATGGGCTGCGCCCTTAATATGCAACACCCAACCTACCGATGGTTGTAGCTACTTTTTGCCACCTTCACCGTCGGCCTACGAAAGCCATCGATCAACGCCATCATCGTCTTGCATAATCTCGTTGCAGAAGTCAACCGTGTCATGGTTTCCGTTTCTTTTTTCGGGTGGAAAAACTGGGCGTAGTACGTCGTGGTGGTACATGGTGATGGCTCGTAGCAACCGTTGCCATTTTTTTCGTAACCAGAATGCTTCTAATCGAAGGCAGCGGCGACAGTATGGCATCATCTCTCATCGTTGCAGTAAAAGCCACCGAATGGTCGATTAGAACGTCGCCAAAAAACACTGGCCAGCCGTTAAGAAATGGGTCGATGTTGGAGTGAACGAATGCGTGACATGTTTTCGGTTGGTCACATTCCGGGAGCCAAAAAATAAATAAATTAACGGCGATAAGTGAGCGTGTGGTATGATGATGAGATCATGGATTTTCGGGAAAAAATAAAACACGCTCAAAACGTTCAGTTGTAATGAAGCGGAAACTTTCTCATCGTTCGCACGGCGCTGAAACTAGTGAATATTGCGTGAAATATGCAGCATGTCGGCGTCATCCGGGCGTGTTCGAAAATAGCATTCGGACATAAGAAGAAATGCAAACATTGCAGCAAATAGGGCCAACCACCGTTCAATTTTATTCGCTCATTGGTCACCAAGAGAGCTCGTGATGATGAGTTGTGATGTGTAATCTTGGAGCTCATATTTTGCTCGGGATTTCGATTCTCGGGGAGGCGATTTTTTTCTTATATACTGTACCAAAAAATGGCGCGAGAATAGCGCGAGAATAGCGCGAGAATGGCCTCAATATAGGCAGTCGGAAGAAAATAATACGTCTTTTGGTTACAATACAAAAATTCACCCGAAATAGTTTGTTTTGTTCAACCAAACTTCGTTGATGGCGCTCCTTGAGCACAGCACACCCTGTAAGACGCACTTTCAATGAAGATATGATCGTGGGTAGTTAAAGATATTTTCGACACTTAATGGCAAGACATTAATGGCCTTCACTGTGCCCCTCTTCACTAGCAGCAGCACGGGTTAAGATCGAAAGGAACTGATCGCGATACGAAGGAGATCGTTTTACGATTCAACCAACCAGCGCCTGGTCGGTCGTTCGGCCACTTCGCCACGCCGATAGCTGGAGTCCGTGGACGCGAGCAAATTGGGTCATTTCGCCCGAGCGCGGGTAAGGCGATAAATGCACGCCCAGCGGCAACAACCGGCCCTGGACCGGCCGGCCGTTCTAACGACTTGGCACGGGGGCGCCAAGTGGTGGTGGTCTCGATTAAGAAAGTGCTCTTCCGTCGGAACAAAGGAAGTTGTACCCATCCGGACCTGGACGGGGCCCTAAACTACACCCGGCTCATCCGGTGGCCAACGTATGAAATGTGTCGTTCACACGTTCGAGAGGAACCGGGTGAACCACTTAAATTCGAAACATATTGCATTGCCTGGCGGGGCCAATACGGTTCTTCTCAACCGCCTTTTTGGTGTGCATACCAAATCGGACCACATGTCGGTGTGTATCTGTTTGCTTCTAGGACGCAACTGTTAATTACTAATATTACGCAATTGTTTTACTGATGTGGATTTTATTTTTCTTATGGTTGTTGATAGATTCTTCGATCGTAACGAATCGAACACAACTTATCTGTTCAATTTTCTGTTATTTTTTAACAAAGGTCTATTTAAGTTACATTAAGTTGTCGACCGGTGCCCCATCGTGCCCCGGGGTGGAGTTCGTTAATTTTCCTTAATAGATGGTTTATTTTCGACTTCTCGCACCCCGTTTGCCCCGTTTTAGATGGCCACTGCAGCGAGAAAACCAAACACATGGACCAAACCTAGCAGCGACGAAGCATGCTTTCTGCGTCCATCATATCGGGTGACAGTCGGTCGAAAGAACGTTGGGTCCGTTTCGTCCGGTCAAAAGATCGACCCCCAAAACGGAGGCGCAAGTTTTGGACAATCTATAGTATTTAATTGTACACAACCGTGGCCCATAGCTGGCAAGTTAAAGGGTTAACCACACAGCACGCGCTCCCCACAATGTGGAAGACCTCTCCGAGTGGTCGGCTTCACAAATCATCCGGCTGCGTCCGACCGCGGGGCTACTGCTGTCCGTACCAGGCAGCATGTCCCGCGCTCGGTTTTGGCCCCCCGCAGGGTGGGGTTATGTCTAAATTTATTTTCCAGCTGACGGGCGGGCGACACAGTCCACAAATAAGCAACCGAAGCACGCGGCGTGGTTCCATCGCGCTGCTCCCGGCGCCATTAGCACATCTTCTGCTGTGTTGTCGAGAAGAAACTGTTGGCCGATACCGGCCCCGCCCCGCACTATATGTGTCCGTTCCGCCGGGGGGAATGGCTTTCAACGGGTGCGTTAATATTTTCTCTTTATGTTTCGCAATGGGTTGATTATTACCACCACCGAGGCACCAGGATCGGCCCAGTAACAATACCGGCCACCAGCGCAGGCTACAGGCAGAACTGCGGCCATATGGCGGACGATTCTAGACCGCCAAATGGAAACTGGGTTAAGTATTAGCTATCGAAATGTTTTGATAAACGACCTTTCACAACACTGTAACGGGAGCGGGAGATGTCGGCCTTCGGTTTTGGTCATCTTCTTCAAGACGTTAACGGGGAACCGTTGCCCGATTAACAAGGCTTGAGTGATATTCTAATGAAACGTTGAACGTATATGAATGAAACGAGCGTTCGATTCATCTCAACCACAACTACATTGCGCATGATACTCTTTATGAACGTTCCTCAAGCACGTATCGTATTGTTCCCATATCGATCTTATGGTACTTTTTTCTCAATCATGGGCTGAGTCGGGCTTTACTATTCCTGGGTTTTGCTTCGATCCCCGCGAATGCGGTGATACTCCGCAGCAATATTCACCGACAATAATTGGCACGAAACGCAGTGTGTTTGAAATGCACAATCGACGTCAATTCGTTTAAATTCGCCCACCCGGCCGACAGTGCCAAAGTGCCCCGTCCCTCGCGTTCGTCCCTTTCCGGAACGGAAGGAAAAAGGGTCTCACAGAGTTCGACGTTTAGCGTCGTGTGTGTGTCTGTGTGTGTCATACTCAAAGGCGGCATGGTTTTGAACAAACCCCAAATCACACCCACGAATGAGATCATCTTCGCCCATCCATTCTAAAGCGATTGCGGCAACCCCCAAATCCATTACTTTATTACAACGCCGCCGCCGCCACCGCCGGGGCGTGGGGCCGACCGGATCGGAGCGGAAAACTATGAACTGTGGCTCGAGCAGCTACGGTGTGTGGTGGGTGGTTGAACGTGAGGGCAAAATATTCGAAGATCAATGCAGCCCGGCGGCGAAGGCACGGTGGATATTGATCACCACCGGCGGCCCTTCCCCCGGTATTCGATTACGAGTGGATGGAATCTATTTTGAGTAGAGCAGAGCAAGTAGAGTAGGCAGGCCGCGAACACATCAAGTAGCCGGTCCGCCGTCGTCCTTAGCAATGCACGAACGCTGGTAGCACAGCCCGTCACCACACCAACCCAGGGGCCAATCCGCAATTTCCTATGTGAAATACGATTACATCGATTCGGTTGGTTTGGCCGCCCAGCGGTCGTCAATGTTGCTGCGCTCTCCGCATCGCCGTCCTCATCACTAACATCGTCAAGGAGAGAAAACCATAAATTTCGATCATGATGACGGCGGCGTCGGCGACGATGCTGCCTCGCAAGCGGTCACGCACCGCACGTGTTAGCTTTTGATGCGAGTGAATGAAAATAACGAAAAAATATGGGAGTCTTGTATGCTTTCCTTCGAGCGCTGTTTTGGTGACTTTTCTCCTTTTTCTTCTATTTTTAGACTGTCTCCGTGCCGTCGTTGGCGCATCAGCGTTCCGGGGACGAACGCACGCGGATGGCGGTGTAGCAGAGTAGTGGTGCGTGCAGCGAGAGTGAAGGTGCAGTGCCCGATCCGACGCGATCCGCCCGAACGAGGCTGTCGGGGGAATCCGCGGCGGCCAGCATTGCTGCCATAGTTCGGATAGCGTCGGCGTGTTTATGTAACGCACAGAAGACCCACATTAGTCTGCGAGCGGATACGAGAGGACCGCCACCAGTGAGCCCCGGTGCGGAGGTGAAAGAACGATGGAGTGACGGCTTGGGACGATCGGAAGATGAGGACGGGGAGCCAACAGTTCGGGTTAAATCGAAACCGACGACCCAGTGACCCCGTCCTACCGCACCACCCGTTCGCGCGTGCCGACTGTCTGGCCGTGGTGACGGCTCAGGATTGAAGACCGGTCACGGCGACGGAGACGTGCTGTCGGCAATTGATCACCCCGCGAGTGGCCTCTAGCCTCTCGAAGTGTTGGCGAAAGAGAGCAACACTTTCTAGAACCTTGGGGCGCCTTCACCAGCCGACGGTAAATTTCTAGGACGGCCAATCGTTCATCAAAACGGCAACGCCACGGACGCGAATGAAGTAACGTGGCCGTAAAAGTAAAACCTGCGCGCTCGGGGCGCTAGCAGCGGCCCATAAAGCAGGGCCAGGGCTGCGTGTGCCTAACATGGACACAGATGACATTTATGAGAACCTTCCGTGCCGTGAGGAAGCGCTAAGGAACGGAAACGGGGCCGGTGCCGGTAGCGTTCCGGTTGGCACGATAATGCCCGACGAACCCTCGTCGGCCGGCATCGTCATGGCCACGGAGAACGGAGCTGCAGGAGGCGGTGATGGTGGCGGGGGAAACAAACTGCAAAACAATCTGGCACTCAACAGTAAGGACATGCTGTACGCGACACCGTTGAAAAAATCCGATCGTCCGCTGAAGGTGCTCAACAACGGGACGACGGCACCGATGACCACGAATGGAAACGGCACGAATGCAGGGCCGCCGGTCGTTGGCCGTCTCGTGGATCGGACCGAGACGAACGATCACGATGCGAAGATCATCAACGCCGAGCTGGAGGACCGGCGGATACGGGACTTTCTGAAGGACACGACGCAGATGCACAAAAAGATTGAACTGCACAAAACGTCGTACCAGAGTTCCAACTTTTCCTACCTCGCGCGCAAGGAACACTTTGCCGATCTGGTGCAGCGCAACGTCAACAATAACGGTGGCACCGTGGCGGATGACCTGGTCGCCAACGCTGGTGCGGCCGGGGGTCTCGTGGGCACCGGCTACAAATCGCTGGCCGGCCAGAAGGAGGAGGATAACAATCTGGATTTCGACGTGCATGAATCGCTGAATGAACTGGAGGCCCGGTGCAACGAAAAGCTCGAGATGCTAACGAATCTTAACCGGGGTCGTTCGACCGAGCAACGGTCGCAGGAGGACAACGAGCAGCAACTGCAGCAGCAGCAACAGCAACAGCAACAGGAGCTGTCCGATGACGGTGGAGACGGTGTGCCGAAACCATCGGCACCGCCGCTATCGGCGTTGCAAACGGAGCGAAAGAAACGCGGAGCAAGCGGGAACCGGGAAGGAAATGGTAGTGGCCTCGGGGGAGATGGATCGTCGGATCAGCCGGTCATCAGTGCGCACCTAAACCGGGAGTGGGTGCTGAAGAAGATCGCCATGTGTTTGGAGCAGAGAATTGCGAAAAAACCCGTGCCACCGGTGCCGGTTGTTGCCGGGGCCAGTGCAACAGATGGCGCCAGCGTCGCGACACCTTCCACGGGTGCGGCCGGTGGATTTTTTGGCAGAGCTGCGCCGGATGGGCCGATCGTTGCCGCAACACAGGCACCTCCACCACCACCGCCACCGTCAGCGGGCGGTCTGCGGGGCCCAGCGGATGGTAGCCCACCGTCGCTGGGGTACCTGGTCCTTGGTTCGAACGGCTCGGGCAAAACTTCGATCTGCAACGACATCATTGAGGGTACGTCCGGCACAAAAGGGATGCTGAACCGCCGGCTGTTGGCGTGCTATTTCGTCAACTCCCAGAGCCCGGAGTGTCACAGTCTGAGCATGTTCATCCGCAGTATCATTCTGCAGATTTTGAGCCACTCCAGTTTTGTGCACAGTGGCGAACCGGGAGCCGCCGGGGCCCAGCACGAAGTGACAAATCTGTCCGCCGGTGACGAACCGGTAGCCGGGGTGGTCGCGCCGGTAAACACCAGTAACGACTGTCTACCGGAGGCGGATCAGCAGAGAAACGAACCGCCCCAGCCGGGTGCCACCGATGAGCTGTCTGAAGCGGTTGACCGCGAGCTGGAAGCTGCCATTCGGACGGAGCTCAAAATCAACGAACGGGTGGCCGAGTTTAGCGTCTCCGGGCGGAAGAAAGTGTCTCGCCAGCAGTCGGAACCGGTCGAAAGTTTTGGGCGCGACCGGGAGCATGCGACCTATCCGTACAAAACGCACCCGCCGCCGGCAGGAAAGACACTCGGCGGCGGCGGCACGATCGAGAAGGAAGTGGCAGCCGATGAGCAGAAGGACGAGGATGGTGGTGACGATGGCAAGGCGGCCGAGAAAACGATGAGCCCGGGACGGGGAGGCAAAGTGTCGAAGATACCGATAGCGATCGGTAGCACGATCCGCAGCCCGAAGAAGGTTTCACCGACAGGGAAAGGGCCGAAAGGGTTTCCCGAAAAGGAAAGCAGCGAAGGCGGTGGCGAGGAAGAGGACACGATCCTTGAGGGTGGTGGGGAAGCTATCGCTGAAGGTGATATCGCCGATTTCAAACACGGTCTCGACGACGATGAGGTGGTGGCGGATGTGAATGGGCAGCAGAACGGCAGGAAGGAACACGTGGATCGGACGGCGGGTGAGCAATTGGGGGACTCTTTGCGCCCGACGAAGGCGATGGAAACGAGCATCCCGCCACCGCTGCCAAAGTCGAAAAACTGTCGCCAAATCATAGCAGACGGGTACTACGAGATGCTGCTCAGCAATCCGGACATCTTCGAATCGCTGACGGTGGACAGCATCGAGAAGAATCCGGACGATTGCTTCAAGAAGGCGATCCTGTTCCCACTGTTAGAGCTATGTCCGCCGCGCAACGCGCTGCTACTGCTGATCGATTCAATCGACGAGAATTATCTGCAAGACGGCAACCTGATCTCAACGCTCAAGGGCAAGCAGGCGACCAAGAGCCGCAACATTGCGGAGCTACTCGCCAACCACATCCATTTGATGCCGAAGTGGCTGTTTATGGTGTGCACGGCAAAGAAGCAGAACAAAAACATTACCAAACTGTTCACCGGCTTCAAGAAGCTCACGCTGGACGATCTGCGCAAATCGCACGTGGTAAAGGACGTCCAGCAGTACATCATCAACCGGCTAAACACGGACTTCCGGGGCATCAATCTGACCAAAGACATCATCGAGAGTCTGAACCAGCTGTACATCAAATCGAACGGCTGCCTGCTGTACCTGTACAAGGTTTTGAACGGCATACGGGAGAACTTTTTCACGTTCCGCGAAATCAAGCTGATACCGTGCACACTGAACGGCCTGTATCTGTACATCTGCCAGAAGTCGTTCAACAAGAAGCAGTACAACAAGATCCGGCCGATCCTGAACGTGCTGCTCGTGTGTAACAGCTACGTCGACAAGCTGTTCATCTACAACTGTCTCCGCACGCACAACTACACGCTCGAGATGGAGGACTTTGAGCGGCGGCTCGAGCTGATGCGCAACATCGTCGAGTACAGCCCGACCAACGCCAGCGCGGTGCGCATCTTCCACAACTCCTTCTGCGACTGGCTGATCGATGTGAAGTTCAGCACGAAGAAGTTCCTGTGCGACCTGAACGAGGGCCACGTGATGGTGTCGATGTACTACACCGTCGTGGCGGACCAGATCTGCCCGAACAAGCTGCGTCTCTACCTGTACCATCTGATCAAGACGGGCGAGTATCTGACGAGCCGCAGCGTCGATCTCGATCTGCTGCTGATACTGCTCGAGACGAAGTCGAACCTGAGCGACTGCTTCTACACCAACCTGCTGAACTGCTGTGCGATGTGTGAAGACGAGTGCCGGCACGACGTGAACCTGTCGATGCGCACCAAGCACATGCTCGACCGGTTCCTGAACGGACAGCTGAACGACGAGTTTATGATGTTTTTGAACGATTTCTTCAAACCGAACCTACCGACCGACTGCAAGGTGCTGAAGCTGCTGATCGAAACCGGCATCAACAACGCGGACACGCAGCTGTCTTGCGAATCATCGGCCATCCATTCGCCGGTGCTGTCGGACCGGAGCCAAAACATTGACTCCGAGCTGGCGGAGCTGCTGATATCGAGCGAGAAGAGCTGCCAGCAGGAGCTACAGAAATCGATCAACCTGGTGGAGGACGGCAATGGTGGCAGCGGTGGGATGGGCAGCGTCCCGGCGATGGGCTTTGCGGGCGGCAGATCCGGTGATGGTGGGGCTACCGGTGGACTGTCGAGACAGCGCTACAGCGGTGGTCCATCGATGGCTGGTGGCGATGGAGGTAGCAGTGCCCTCGGGGATTCCAAGTCGGACATCCAGAATGATCGTATCGGCAGTGGCTTCCAGTGCGACATGTTTGAGGGGGAGATGCACAAGGGGAAGGCGTTGATACACATTCTGGCCAACGAGGGCAACCACACGCTACTGGAGCGTGCCCTCAATGTAAGTTGCCAAGTGCGCGCGACCGAGTGCGCGACACGGATAGTGAAAATTGTTGTTTCTTTTCCCGTTTTAGGCCTGCAAGGATCCGATCGATCTGGAGATTGAAGATCTGAACGGACAGACGGCGCTGAACATTGCGGCCCGGAATGGGCATCAGGAGATCGTGAAGCTACTGTTGACGTACAAACAGCCCCTCCGGGACGGGACGGGCCGATATCGGATGATTGACGTGAACCACGCCGATCGTGATGGGTGGACACCGTTGAGATCGGCATCGTGGGGCGGCCACACGGAGGTGGTGAAGCTGCTGATCGAAACCGGTGTCTGTGCGATCGACCGGGCAGACAAGGAGGGTCGGACAGCGTTGAGGGCGGCCGCCTGGAGCGGCAACGAGGACATCGTAAAGATTCTGATCGAGGCCGGGGCGAACGTTAACTCGATCGACAAGCAAGGTCGTACGTCGCTGATTGCCGCGTCGTACATGGGCCATTACGATATCGTGGAGATTCTGCTGGAGAACGGAGCGGAAGTGAACCACACGGATCTGGATGGTAGGAATGCCCTGTGCGTGGCAGCGCTCTGTGGCAGTTCCGGATACAGTCGCGTGATTTCGACACTGCTCGAGTACGGTGCGAACACGGATCAGACGGATAATGAGGGAATGTCGCCGCTGTTGGTCAGCTCGTTCGAGGGTAACGCCGAAATCTGTGAGCTGCTGCTGGAGAACGGAGCCGATCCGGATATGGCGGACAATATGGGCCGGACGCCGCTGTGGGCCGCTTGCACCTCCGGTCACGCGAACGTGGTCAAGCTGCTGCTCTTCTGGGGCTGTGGAATCGATTGCATGGACTCGGAGGGCCGCACGGTACTTAGTGTGGCGGCTGCGCAGGGCAATCTGGAAACGGTGCGCCAGCTGCTCGATCGGGGCTTAGACGAAACGCATCGTGATAACGCGGGCTGGACACCATTGCATTATGCGGCCTTCGAGGGGTACGGTGACATTTGCGTTCAGCTGCTAGAGTCCGGGGCGAAGATCGACGAGTGCGATAATGAGGGCAAGGCGGCCCTACATTTGGCCGCTCAGGAAGGTCACAATGCGGTGATCGAAGCGATCCTCAACATCCACCGACCGTGCATTGATCAGCGGGCGCACGATGGTAAAACCGCATTCCGGTTGGCCTGCCTCGAGGAGCACTTTGAGTGCATACAGACCCTGCTGAAGTACGGGTGTGACATCAACTCGAAGGACGCCGATTCGCGCACCACGCTCTACATTCTGGCACTGGACAACAAGCTGAAGGCCGTGAAGTTCCTGCTCGAGTACTCGAACGCCGATGCCAACATTCCAGACAGTGAGGGTCGCACAGCGCTCCATGTGTCCGCCTGGCAGGGTCACGCTGAAATGGTCAAGCTGTTGATAACGTTAGGTAAGCAGAGCTGGCTGTTGCTACAAACGTCCGCAGTAAGTCTAATGTCCGAATTCTACCATCCATTAGGCAACGCCAACGTGAACGCGATGGATTTGGAATCGAGAACGCCACTCCACTCGTGCGCCTGGCAGGGTAACCACGAGGTGATGCAGCTGCTCCTGTACTACGGTGCGGTGCCAGATCATGCATGCAAGCAGGGTGCAACGGCCCTAGGCATTTCCGCCCAGGAGGGCCACGAAAAGTGCGTCAGCTATCTGCTCAAGTACGGTGCGAACCCCTACAAATCGGATCATTGTGGTCGAACACCGATCAAGCTGGCGGCCAAATCGAACCGCAACAACGTTCTACGGATTTTGGAAAACTTTACCAAAAGTTAGTTTCCCTTTCGGAGGCCCCCGAATGATAATGTTGGTGGATTGTAAGTTTTTCAATTTCTTAATTGGCTTTCTTTCCAATTTACCTTTCGCTCTAGATGATCTGGACTGTGGTAAGATGGTGCACTTGAATCTGAAATCTCCCGATGAGCTGCCACCGTGCAACTCGATACACAATCCGTCACCGTCGTCCGGCTGCTACCCGACCAACGCCGGTCTATTGATGCCGACGGTGGCGGGAGCGAGCGGTGGTGTCTTGCCGAATCCTAGCCCCTCCCCGAATGCCTCCAACACGACCGGTTCGTCGGCACAGAACAACAATTTCTATGAAAACACAATGCACTCGGACACGAGCAGCCTTCAGAAGCGCAAAAGCGTTATTTCTAGTCAATCGACCGGCAGCAGCAATGAGGTTAGATCCCACAGAGTGTGTTTGTGTGTGTATCTTTTTTTCTAATTTCACAACTCTAAATCTCTTTCGCTGCAGCAAGTACCGATGTCGTTTACCCAGCAGCTGCAGAAGCATTCGCGTCACCATAACTCCAAATCGCATCACATCGTCCAGCAGCAGCACCAGCCGCATCATAATGCCCACCAGCAATCGGCAGCCGGCGGCAAGTTTGGAAGCAAGAAACATTCCCAGGTACTACCAAACGTTGATGAGTACCATGCTAATATAGGTAAGAAAGCAACAATACTGGTGCCGAGGGCGAGCAAGTTCATTGTTAAAGTTGTTTTGTTGGAACCCCAACAGCATCCAACATTCGCATGAACCCGAACGATGCCGATCTGTTCGATTTGGGCTGCATGTCGCCACTCTATGCCACGCCACCGCACTCTCCGAGCAGCGAAATTAGTTCGCCGGGTCAGAATCAACCACCTTCCTCGCTGGCACTTCTCGGCAAACAGTTCGAGGAGATGAACATCAGCCTGTCGAACAACAGTACGATCGTAAACCCACACGACAACCACTTTGCACGCGACACCCACATGCGCATCATACTGGGTAACAACCAGAAGGAAGGTGGTCATCAGCAAGGTGGAGCGGCTGCCGGTGGAGGTGGTGGAGGGTAAGTGAATGGCACACATGGCCTAGTACACCGAGCGGGTGAACGAAGTGCGTAACGTCATTTTGGGTGTTTCTGCAGGAAATCATCGAAACGAAGTGGAATCACGACGAATCCGGCAATGCGCTTGATACGGAATCGGATCGATTCGGCTGCACAGCTGATACGCCGTACGAACAACATGCTGTCAAGCAGTGGCAACAATCAGGGTTCGTCGAGCATCGGCGTAAAGTCGGGTACGTTCCAGTGGCGCAAAGAAAGTCAAATGTAATGTTGCTAAACGAAACAACTGCCGCTGACACACAGTTGTTGCACACAAACAGGGATATTGAGTTTGATGAGCACCTTTTGTGAGTTTTTCGGATGTTTTCCGACTAACGGAACGTGCAATATGACGACGATGCCGAGTGAGAATAATTCGCAAAAGCAATGCATTACTGAAACGGCGGCAACGACAGCTGTTGCTGCTGAGCGCAAAAGTCTGTGGTTCCCTCTTGGTATCCATTTTTATGACGTGGATGTTGGCAGATTGTATTAAAGATGGCAGATTTTCTCTCACACAGACAGACAGAAGGACTAAACTGATCTATCGTGGAGGGGAAGGTTGAATAAAGCAATGTAAATGAAATGAAACGATTTCAACAAATAGCCTCCAAAGCACTAGTAGGCCAGAAAACCGGCGATTCACACAGAGGCGTGTGAATGTTGTTTGAGATTTCAGCCTTAGTCCCTTTTTTATTCCGTTTCGGCAGCAGAAAAGGTCACCAAGCGAGAAGACTATTATAAACGCGACATTGACCCTTTGCATACGACTCGGTGCATTACTGTAGGATTAGCTTTGTTTGGCTTTATTTTACACTCTGTCGTATTTCTTTACAGAAAGCTAACATTAGTTATTAAAATGATCCAATGACTGTGTGGTAGAAAAGCGTGATTTACAACAATGAACTATTTTTGACAGCGATTTTTGCACGCCGTTTGTTACTGACTGTTAGTCAGCGAAACTTAGAAGAGGCCATTATTTTGTACGCCATGACAATCTTAGTTGCCCTTGATGGTACCGCAAGTCCCGCACATGGGTTGTGTTTTCTACTTACACTTCAGAGTGCTTATGTTTTGTACGGGTTGGCCACGACCGATAGACCGATGGTGAAGAGAATGAAGGATTACATAAATGGCCTTGTGCAACGGATCCCCCTTAAGGCGTGATGAGCATTCACACCGTTCCATCAAAACCGATGAATGGAAATAGCTGTAGAAAGAGAATACAAAATGGAAACAAACGTAACTTGCTAACACACTTTAATCTTACATCAGAAACCAGGGTTGTTGAAAACAAAAATAGTACCAAACCATAATGGTGTGGCCCAATTGATAGAGTGCTGGCCACGAACTAAGAAGTTATTACAAATATTATAATACAGTACGGATAAAAGATCGCACCTATAACAGCACACCACCGAGTGAGGCTGACGACACGCACGTACTCGTGCTAAAGATTACGCGAAACCGTCGGATCCGGAGACCCACGGCGAAGTATTACGAACAAGACAATTCATTCATGCACTGTGACTTGAAGCAGCAACAAATCAGAACTCTACTAGCGTGAGGCAAATCTCAAAGTATTTAAGAACATCCTCCCAATCTAGGAGACGGTAACGATTGAGGAGTAGAATTTATGTTCCCTCTTCCGGTTCCAAAGTCTTACGTTCACGGCAAATTAGTTTACTAACGAATGGGTACAGTATAACATAAAACAAAGGACGTAATAGAATCGATCTGTGGCCGATGGCAGATGATAGCACAGGCACCCGAGCGTGGCAAAAGTACATAATTTATTGATTCTAGTCGAGATATATTTTTTACAGCAAAAGTACGTGCAAAGAGGGTTGGTCTGGACACTTTTCTGCCAACATTTTGTTTGAATGGCCCATTGTGAAGATTCAACTAGGAAGATTAAGGACGATCGACTAAATAGTGGTGGTACTGTCGCACTACGATTGCCAGTTTTTTTACCATTAGCCAGTGCCAGGACCTTCGTTTTAAGCTAAAGAAGGGGATACAGAGAACTGAGCAAGCGTTCCGCGCACTGCCATTGAGTTCAACTTCAAAATGTGTGATTTTGTTTAATGTGTAGGTTATTAATCTTTCTCCGGATTGTAATACGGATCACGCAAAGCAGAAAACCCCTCTTCCTGTTTGCGTTAGTTTATAATTATTTATTGTTTCTTTTTCTCCTGGTCTCAGGGCGCCCGTTTTAAGTGCCCTGCGCAATTTGGTTCGGTTTTTCTGCTTATTCAGTTCGGGCATCTCGCGCGGCTCAACCCTTTGAGCAGTTCTCGAGGAGAGAAACGGGCGGCCAGATAACGCAGGATGAGGATAGTAATATACCGCGAATAATTCCTTTTATTTCAATGTAATTGATAGTGAACCTATTAACAAGTGAAGCAAATGTAGTGTAAAACAAAAGAATAAAAAACGACGAAGAACGACAGTAGCGGTGAAAACCGTGCGTTGATTTCGAATGCCTTTCCGCGATTGCACCGTTTTGACCTCAATTGGGTGAGTAGACATACATTTATTCAAAAGTATCGCAAATTTTGTTAGCTCAAAATATACCTCCATATTTATTTTGTAATTTACATCGTTCGTCTGAATAATAGCAAAAAGATGCGAAGTATCCTTCAAGGATTGATTTCTATAGGTTCTAGCGCATTACGTCCTGTAGAAATAGCGCATCCCTCATACAGTTAGTAAGTAAAATATTGTAAAAAAAACAGTTTCAGAAAGAAAAACCACACCAAGCGCGGCCGACCGGAAATAATGGTCAAGGATTTGTGCTGGTGACCCATGGGTATCGTAGAAAGGAAGGTTGACTAATCGTAAGGTCGCGTATCCGGTGTGCGGTTATCATTCGATAATCACTTCGAAGCGCTCCACATCTTCGCACATGCTGTTGAACTCTTCAACAAAGTTTTTGAACTCCTCTGTCTAAAGAACAAGTAAAAAATACACCAGCAGTGAGTAAAATATGCGGTGAGCTATTTTTGACCAACTAACTCATACATTACCTCTTCCACCGGCTTCTTCTTTCGGGCCTTGCGTTGCTGTTTCTTTTTCTTTTTGCCTTCGGTTTCTGCCTCTGAGTCCGAGCTTAGCACGCACCCATGCTCCGCATCCGAGTCGTCGTCATCGTCGTCCAGCCCGAGGTTGGCGAGGTAAATATTCTTTGCACGTCTCCGGCGCGGTATCCGTGTGTACGTTCGCTGAAGCGTCTGCAAAAAGGCGATACGTTAGGCGTTGAAAGTACTTCCAAAAACCAAAAAAAAACCTTCTTACTGAACGATCAAATCCGTCGTCAAGTGCCTCGAAAAGAACGACTGAAGGGGTCTCATTGTTTCGATTGTTTTCTGACTCCGGTTGTGCTTCATTCGTTTCGATTGCCGATACGTTTGGTGGTTCGTGATCGTCGCTTGCTGCGGCAGGTGCTGCTGCGTCACGAGAACTGCCCGGTTTTGGTCCCATCACTTCGGGTGGACGCGGTGTTGAAGTTTGCAAGGTAGACGAAGCTGCCGGACACTTTCCGGGACTTCGGAATGTCTTACGATTTAATGGTCGTTCGAGTGGACGCTGCCGGAAGAACGGTGATCCGGGCGAGCCGGGCTGTTGCGCCATGTCGTTCAAGCGATTTTTCAGCGTTTCACTCAATTTGTCCATTGGAATCGGAAGCGAAACCTGCGCTTCCGAACGGTTCTCGATAGAAGTCTCTTGAACAGCTACCCGGGGTGTTGATGCCGCAAAGCCATTTAAAGTTTGAGGCCCTTTTGAAGGACTGGCAAAAACACGCAACGTACCCACGGAGGGGAACCGCGTTGGTCCGCTCGGTTTTACGACTGCTGCACGCTGTCGTCGGGTGATTCGTTGCTCGGGCAGAAGCTGCTTGATATTATTCATGCGTTTCTTAAGTGTTTCGATCGAAACATTGAGCGCTTTGGACTCTGGCGCCGCAATCGAACGTTGGTCGAAGGAATCATCTGAGAAACCGAACATGTTTGAAATACTATCCTTTGCAGGTGACTGCACGATGCTTGCCAATGGGGGCAACGCGTCTAGCGGTATGGCATCGATCGGTTCAGGGGGATCACTCGCATCATGATGATCATCCATCACTGAAGGCTCGTTCTCATCGTTTTCCATCACGTGCTTTTCCGACGGTCGAGTTCCTCCCGAAAAGGGCGTCGTTTCGAATTGCAACCCCCGCCGAAGAGGAATCGTACGGGTGGTTTGTGTTTTCGCCAGTGGGGACAAGAGCGGACTGTTGGGCTGCGGTAACGGTAAGAAATTTAACTGCTTCAGTGGATTTCTCACCGTTATGTGACCACGCTCTGGAAGCTCAATAACATCGGCTGGAGCTTTCGATGGTTTCGGGAGCGCGTCGGCCGTTCCGACCGGCAACGCCTGGCCAGGTGGAGACACATTTTCACCATTCGAATGATTCGTCGCATCGCGCAGCTCTTCCAGCATTGAGTGGAACTTGCCGGTGCTTTGGTTGAACGTTTCTACCGTTTTCTGCTGCTCGTGAGAAAGAGGAGATGGGCAGCTAATGATCCGGCTTACAATGTTTTTGGAGCGGTTAAACGATTGCATCGACCGGGTGTACCATTTTCGCAGTTTTTGCCGTGCTTCCGAGATATTTCTTTCGTCCGTCTTGTTCTCGTACATGCGCATCACACCGATCAGCCTCTCGCTCATTGCGCTGATCGCCTTCAGTTCGCTGTGCACTCGTTCCACCTCGGCGATGTATGACGATAGTGACTCGTCCCGATCCTCCAGGTTCTGGGCCGGGCTAGCAAGGGAAGTCTTTTTCCCCGTAGACTGTTGTCGGTTGGTCTTTCGCCGTTCGGTTACGTAGCGGACCGGGGAAGTAGTTGTGTCATTTTCATACGACGGTAGCAGATCACGATTGCGTGAAACGTATCCGCTTCGTAGAGGCACAATGTCTTGGTCCTGCGTTCGCCACGGCGACCCATCGTTCGTCTGTGAAATACTCGATGTCGTCGCCAGGCAGTTAATGTCACCAGTGATTGGAGTGGATGTTGCGAGTTGAGCCGTAGATGAATGCCTAAGCCGCTCTACTGCTGGATTTAACGCGCGCTTGGGAGACGAAGGCCGTAGAAAAACGGTCGAAACTGGATCTGCTTGCCGAACAGGAGAAGCAGGTATAACAACTTCCTGAGGGGGGGACTCCGGAAGGTGCAGGTTAACGACGTATCCATCCGGTTCGGGGTGCGCTTTAACCGGCCCCCCACCGATCTTTTTCACCAGTTGCGCTATGTACCGTGCATTGGTTCCCAATGGATTGGGCTGTTTCTTCTTTGTCGGACGAGTCACATCGGGCTTTTTGCGAGAAGGCTTGGCCGATTTTTCCTTCTTTTTTTTTGCTTGCTTCATTCGAGAGGTTCCGTTTTTCGCACCACTTGTCGTATCATCCGCTTGGCCAACTTGACTGGACGAGAGGAAATCGTACACATCATGCTCGTCTTCGTCCTCCTCCACAAGTGGCAAGCTAGGAACTTTTCCAAACTCTTCGCGTCGAGCAGCATTCCTGAGGGAGGAGTTGAACCGCTTTGTCACCTTCGCCACCGCTGGTGGGTCGTTGCGATGTGAGGTTTCCTCGTCGTTCGTGACAGAATTTACAGTGCTACGGGGTGGTTCTAGGTCGGTTTCTGGCGGTACACTCGATTTGGAAGCGATTGTTGCTCGCCTGTTTATTCGGGTACCCGAGTCAACAGCGGAATGGCTTGTTTCACTTTCTCTCACCGAGTTTATGGGATGGTGCAGTGTTTGTAGCCCCTTTTCCGTCAGAGATGGTGCAACTCGTCTCACAGAAAGCGTTATTATTTTAAAAGGATTCTTTCCCTTCATCCGAGTTGGTTTGGCTTTTGCCACGATGGAATTTTGTTGTGTTTCACTGGGTAATTTTGATGCTTCCGTTAGTTCCACAACCGACGCATCGCTGATTAAAGACTTCTTCGGAGGCGATACAACTGAGTCAACCACCGACGTGGTGATCGTGTGTTTGCGCTTCGACCTTCCAGTCGATGGTCGTATCGGAACTAATCCTTCCATTTCTAGCCTGGCATGCGTTCCGTATTTTTGTGAATGCCGTCTGTGTGGGTGAGGCGCTTCTATCAAATTTTCTCGCATCACATCCGATACCAGGACTACGCATTGCTTTATGGCGATGGATTGCCCAGCATTGGCCAACAAATCGTCATTGTTCTCGATCCTTTTCTTAGGCTTTGTCCGAGTCGTTACGTTTCGTTGCGCAATGACCATGCTGTTGTTGGGGAGTACGGATTTTCTTCTTTGTTTTATGTGCCGCGTCGCCATCGGGTGCGGACCGATGAACTGTAGTGAATGACTTAGTACGTGCAAATCTGTGGAAACAGGACAGTCGGGGTAAGTTGTGTTACTTTAAATGAAACCGTGGTGTGTCGTTTTCTACCTTTCGCACCACTTGCGTTCGTTGGTGCTGGAGTCTCGGGACAATTTTCATTTCCGATGCCCGGTTTTTGCGCATTGCTGTTTCCGGTTTTATTACGACGTCGATCTCGTCCATTTACAGTAGCACTTTCACTGGGATGTTTAGCACTTTTCCTTAAGACACGAACCGAACGCCGGACATTCGGGACCGCTGCCGGAGAGCTTTCACTATCAACACTGATACTAGCTGTTGGCGGCATTTTTGTTTTCCAAAGGAGACGTCACAACAAACCATAACCAAGTCCGGTGGAATTTGGGTTGGCGTCGGTTGATCACACGTTGCTTGTAATCAACGAAATGCCGCACAATTGATGTCACTTGCAATGTGCTGCGCTGGATGCGTTTAACAGGATTGTAAAGTTATAAAAAAGGTGCTATTAGCAATCGTAAATCGTAGAAAAATATTGGCGTCACAAATTGCGCTTCGTTCCGTTCCTCGTCAAACCACTCTAATGACGCATCTGGAAACAACTGACAGAATTGATGTTGAAACAACTGACAGTTTACAAGCAAACTCGTTTCACGATGTCACGATTCAAGCAAGTACAGCAGCGCCCCCTGTGAGTGTTGAATTGAACTTACGAGGCTGGTTTAGTTTTTAAATTACCGTTATTAGGCCTAACTTCTCTGATTGAATATTTTATCGCATGTTTGCCTGACAACAACATGGCAATTATAGAGCTATACAATATTTGATCGAAAGAAATCAGACTTTCAATCAATTGACACAAATTTATTTACATATATTTACAAAGATTCGTTAAGTACTATTCAAAAGTCTGCTCACTTGCTCATCATCTACAGTACATTTCCACGTGATCGCACTTGGCACGCAACTACTTGATAGTAATTTTTTCATAAACATGTTCTTGTCCATTTCCGCCGGAAACCGTGGCCGTGGTCGAACGTTTCAGTCGCACCACACCGTTCGGTTCATAAACGGACACATTGGCAAGTGATTTATGCTCCGAGTTGTGCTTCGTGCGTAGAACGTTGAGCACTGCCCAGGCCAGCAGGGGAAGCACGGCCAGGGCAATCGGTATGAGAAAAAGCACCATCAGCCCCACGTAGCCACCGGTCGACTGCTCCACCGGGGCTCCGTTCGGGTGCAGCAGATTTACGTACGCGTCGGCCATACTGACGCCAACGTAATTAATTCCGACGCACACGTAGATACCGATGTCGCGCTCGGACGAATTGTAGAGAATCAGCTTGCTGAGGTAAACGTCGTTGGCCAGCAGCTTCTCTCCGGCCGACGGGAGCAACTCGTAGAAGTTCTCCAGATAGCGGATCGATTTGTTCTGATTGAAGTTGTGCTCGCCGAGCCGTTTGTTGATCCGCCGGAACCACTTGATGGTGGGTGGCACCTTGCTGAGCACCCGACACTGCAGCACAATCGGTGTGTCGACGATGGCCGTCGTATTGGCCGGCAGGTTGCCCAACAGTTCCGGCGCCGGTATCGACTCATCGAGCAGCGACTCTGGGGACGGCCAATAGCATTAGGAACCACTGCCGTTTATTGCCGTTACCGCGCGCGGCACCGCGTTATTGCACTTACTTATGACGACCAACTCGAAGGTACGCACGAGCTGGATGTCCAGCTGCGTGTGATTGTCCGTGCGGTACGGATATATAGTGCAACGGTAGAGTCCGGCGTGCGCCTCAGACACGTTCTGGATGGCGAGCGTCACGCGGCATGGTTTATTGTCGCAATCAAATGGACGCCAGTGGAGATCGTCCAGCATCGCCGTGCGGTCACAGGCCGTTCGCTGAAGTCCTCCTCCGCACGGCTGACGAAGGGCGTGTGTTTCGGTCAGAAAGAACTCGGTTTTCCCCGATCCCTTCCCCCAGCCAAGCCACGGCTCGCGTTACCTTAAAGAACCACCGCACATCGGACGCGTTCATGTGTTCCGCGTGGTGCTCCTTGATGCCACACTTGAGGCGAGTTTCGCTGCCGGCAGGACACTGCTGTAGCTTGGGGACTGTCGCCAGGTGGAGGAAAAAAAAACAATAGAAGAGAGTGTAATGGCAAGCTTCGAACGGTGTGCGACTGAGGGGTCCGCTAGTTACTTTCGTTGTCGGACGACGATGGCCGTGTCGCGCTGACGTTCCGCAGCAGGAGGAGTAGTAGTGCTGCAACCGCAACCACACTGCCGGTGAACGATGGTCGAAAGCCGCACGCTCGATTCATGGCCGCGCTTGACGTGGAAATGGCGTTTGCAGTTCATACATCTTTCAACCATCGATCCCGGTAATCCACCGCAGGACGATGGTCAGAGCGTGCGGGCAGAGTGACCGTCCGTTTGGTGGTGGTCTGCAAAGAGAAAAGCCGTGAGGAAAGCGGGTGTAGCTGAAAACCGGACCGGTCACCATTAATCCATCGTCGCATGCGGTCCCGAGAAACGGCCAACCACAGCTTCACAGCCGAGACAGGGGAATCAACGGTGGGCGTTCAGCATTTATCACTCAATCATCGGTGCGTGCGAAAGGTAAACAACTTGCATCCGTTTCACGTCTTTTCAGCAGTAGGATAATCGCGCGCAAAAGATTCCGGATGTCACGGACACCGACACGTTTTCGGACAATCGCTGTTGGTGGCTTATGATTTCTTTGGTGGTGAACCGGACTTTTGAAAGGAACGATCTACGAGGTTATTTCGCGAGGATATTGGCACTGGCAGTCCCCGTTTTAACGACTTGCCACTCATCAAACACTAGTTTTAGTTGTGAAGAAATCGAAACATAAATAATGTATCTAAAATATAACCAAACTGTCGATAGTGAAACAAACTGTAGGATGGTGGAAAAGCGAAAAGCGATGGATAAAGTTATCGTTTCCGCTCCACGTTCCGTTCAAACACATTAACAAACCAATAACGCCATCTCATCTTCACGGCACAAATCACCCGCGAAGATTACATTTTCCGACAACGGCGAACGGTGCCGCGTAATTCTGCAACTCGAGTCCGAGTACCATTATTTTTCATTCGAGCAATGCGAGTAAATTCATTTGCAACAGCATTTTCTTTAAGATGGCGAGAGAAAACACACGCAGTTGAAGTGAATGGAAAAGGGAAAACGATTTCTTTTATTGCACTTGCCGTGGCCCTCTTGCACTGAGCCTGGGGAAAAATGAACACAGCGAAAACCCGGATAAAACCTTTCCTTTGGCGTTCGTTCCGTGCACAGATGTGAAACCGGCCAGATCGCGGCGACCGCCGGAGGGTGCGAGAGATTTTCTTGCACTTGAGCCACTCGGACTTGGGCGGTGGTGGTCCATAAATCAAACGCTTGTTTGCTGCTAGCCCGGTTCCCGGGCAGGACCGGACCCGCCGTCTTCCGTGGGCCAGGACCTCGGCACTCGAGACGAAAGTCCTTTTGCAAATCATTATTTATACAATTCGCCGGCTTTTCGCGCTTTCGTGGACCGCGGATTTTCACGGGGCGAGCTTCGAAGGAAGAAAGGGTCTTAAGAAAAAGGATGCTGGAGTCTTTTTTTGCCGTGGCACGAAAGAAAGCCCAAAGCACAACAAATAGGCGAGTGACCAGAACGCAACGGTTGTGCTATGAGAAGCGTCCGACGGGCATCCTGCATTTGTATAATCTCACATTTGCTGGGTGGGTTATTCATCCTTCTTAACTCGAGCAGCTGGCATTGTCTTTCGTTGTCCAGATTTCAACCACCACTTGCCTAGTTCATGAGCGGCGAGCGTTCGATTAAGATGCAGTTTGTGGTTTTAAAGGCTAAAGGGCACAACAGTTAATCCAGCCATTTTTGTTGGAACAAGCAAATAAAACCGATCACTTTAATCCTTCATAATACGAAAGTGATGTTATTGTTTGTCTGCAGTTACTGAGTTGGATAAGTTTTCGATTGAAATGTTTGTATAATGAAAGCAACATGATTAAAATCTCGAACGCTGCTTTGAAGTAAGAGCGTAACAACCGTCCCCATTCGGAGATTCCAATCTGTGCGAAGCACATTGAAGATTTCCAAGAACTTGCTTACCGGGCTGTTTATGGGTTCGTTTTATAGGAAAGTGACGGAGCAGATACGCAGCACAAAGGGAAGCCTTTTGTTTCCATTCCATTGTAAGGGGTAAATCATTTTCCACGAACCTACGGCCAACCAGGCGGCTCCATCTGGGGGCCCTGAGAGTACATGGCCAGACCGGGGCCCCCGGCCACCACGGCTCCGAAAGGTGTGGCTTTAATCGACTTGCTGGACCGATAAGATCCGATTAGGGCCACAGATTTAAGCGTGTGCCGTTTCCGGTCGGTGCACAATGCCCGACGTTCACATGTAACATGTTTTGCCCATGTTCCGCCGTGCTTATTAGCGTTGGCGCTAAATCATAAATCACAAAGTTTCAACCTACTGACCAACAGCTGTCGGCGCGTTCGATGGGCTAACCGGGGCTACTGTTCGTAGTGCTCGTCGGTCTGTAGCATTTTTCGGGGCAAAATAAACCGTTCCTTCACACATCGTGCGTCTGACGAACATGCACTCTTTTTGCTTACCTTTTAATGGTACAGTTGCGCCGTAACATACGCCCGCCCGTGGCCTGCGCAAAGCCTTTGAAGTTTGCTTGAATGTTGTTGCGCCAACATACGGTCGATGCCACGACCTTTGGCAGCCCCCTCGTCTGCTACGTTGGGCTGAGGCCTTGGGCAAAGTTTTGACTGCGAGCGTTAGAAGTAAGACCTTTCCAACGATACGCACCGATGTGAATAAAATATGGGGAATCACTCGGTTCAAGCACCGAATGCCGAGGAACGGAACACAAGTATCAGCATCTTGCGCTACGTGAGTAGCAGGAGCGCCACACAATGGCGGCCGTAGCGGCCGCCCGTTAGCGTTTCGGTGATTTTGCAAGAATTTGAATTAGCTAATTCCATCGAGCTGAAAGGAACGAAAGGGCCCTCCCGAAAAGGCAGCAGAATGCTGGGCTGGAGTGATGCCAACACGTTCGGTATGCCGTTCTGAAAAGGAAACCCGGTCTTTTTTCCGGTCGGTACGGGTATATTTCTTTCTCCGAATCGAGACGGGAGTACTTGGCGCTGTTGGTCCGTTTCCGGTTGTCCTTTTGTGGTGGTGCAGACAATCTAGCCGAGCCCGGAGTCGTCCGTCCCATTGGCATTTGGTAGAGTTTCTAATCTTTTAAAGCCGTCACCTGGAGTGCCAGTTATGAATCGCCATTACATCTTACGAGCAGCCATTGGCATGGCGTCGTCGTTGACGTTGTCTTGAAGTTGGGAAACCTTACCTAGGTTCACCTAATCTTAAGCCGCTTTCCGAGCGTCTTGAAAGGGGCGTAGGAGGCTGGCAAACGTTTCTAGAGAGCTGAATGAGAAGCACTTTCCGTGATTGTCGGTTCATGTTCGGACAATTTTTTTACAATGTTCCTGACAAATTAACACCGATAATCTCTTTCAAACGGGAATGCAAATCGGAATCTGATATTTGTTTTATAAAACACATTCCAGTCAATTTCTTGCCCTTTCGATTGAGCTCAAGTTTTCCACAGAATGTTTCGTCCCGTCCTTGGCGAAACTCAAGCGTAGCTCCGCAGTTTATGCAAATGACGCAATGCAACACTGGTTGGCGTACAACATAAAAAAGCAAGAAAAAGAACAAACCTTTTTCCAATGAGAAATCAGCTCGGGAGCAGATCAAAAACGCCGGCAGGGATAGATGAACGCAAGTGGCGCTGTAAAGTGGCGCAGACAGAAGTGTCAGCAACATAATGGAAGAAGTTAAACAGTTGCTAATATCTTTGCTGCTCAGATCGTCGAGTTGCATCTCGGCACGGAGAAAAGGGCAACCCGGCTCCGCTTTGCCCGTGCCATGAATTATGCAATGCAACTCTGCCTTCCCTTCCAGTGTGTATATGTGTGTCCGTATGCAAGTCACAAGAAAAGGATACAATTTTTCCTTTCCGCAATCTCGAAACCAAATCCTCTCGGTTCCCTTTTCTGTGGGGTGGTCGGGATTGTGCCCCGGGTTGCTGAAGGCCCTGCCACTGGCAGTGCGTTCGTTTATTCAAACTTTAATTTATTTAATTATGTGCATTTATTGTTCGCACCAGGCCATCGGGCCGCCTATGCTGGCGCCGCGCATCATTTATGCCCGGCCCGAAGGAGTCAGCTGTAAAGGCAACAGTGAGAGGTGCAACATTGTCTGCAGCAGAAACCGGCACTGGCAAGGCAAGCTGGAAGTTGATCGTGAAGACTTTCCTTTTGTTGTGGTTTTTTTTTGCTGTAGAAATACTGATTCGAGCAAGTAACTTCTTATTTAGCAGCTGGTCTCCAGTTGCCAGTGAAAGGTCAGTGGAAGCAGCTGTCGACCTGTTCAGCTGGCGTGCAGTCAGCTAACGAGGTTAGGTCCAGCGACACCCACCACTCCATTGCCTGATAACGAAGGTACACAACCATTGTGGAGAATGGCCAGCTTGGCCTCAACTGCTTGAGTTGTTATTCTTTACTTTGATTGATATTGCACAAGACGTTTGAAGTTAAATTCGTTAAAAAAGTCACGTGTAGAACTAGGCGTAAAACTAGATATTTCTAGCTCTATAGTGACATGATGATCTCTGGCGCCATTGTGCTTAAGCAAAAAAATTCTCGGCCTGATCGTCTTAAAGAATATTTGAAAAAAATTAAATACCCGTACAAATAAGGATTCATTTTCGTTTAAAAATTTAATGGAATCCCTTTGTTTGGTTTAGCCACAGGTAAATCGGGCGTATAAAAAATTGGGAGCTCTCAGTTTTTTTTTTTTTTTTATATAAATTGCGTTTATTGGGAGTTGATTTCGTAATACATCGAGGTTGATTATTCGAATGGGCTCGGCTAAGGCCTCTCCACATTATTATTGAGAATTATTACACATTATTATTTTCAGGTGTTGTTCGTTAGTGTACCTCAGTGTTTGATTTGTTTTCTTGATATTTTGACAGGGGCCCATTGGACCTGTCTAAGACTTTTTTCCTATGCCTTACATACCTAAGCCTACCTACTGACTATACTATTTATATTTACATTATTTAAACTACTATCTACAACTACTACTACTTTAAACTACTAATTAACTGTGTCACTGAAGACGGTATTTCAATTCTTTGTTTTTACAGCAAGCGGACCAGTACTTTTTGTTAAGTTTTAGGGTGTGTTGAGATATTTTTTCTATTTTAGCTAGTTTATGTATTTTTTCTGTGCTATGCCATGGAGGCTTATTTAGTATAATTTTTAGGAATTTGTTTTGGATTCTTTGTAATCTTTTTTTGTGGGTATTCGCGCTGGTGGCCCATATGGGAGATGCATAAGTGATGGTGGGGCGGACTATAGTTTTGTACAGTAACAGTTTGTTTTTGTTATTTAGTTTCGATCTCCTATTTATTAGGCTGTAGAGTATTTTTAGGTGTTTCTCGCATTTTTCTATTACGTGTTCGAAGTGTGTTTTATAGGTTAATTTCTTGTTTAGATGAAATCCGAGGTATTTGACTGATTCTTTCCATGGGATGTTTGTTTTGTTTATTTTTGTGTGGCTAGTTGGGAGGCGACGCAGGCAACTTCTTCGTGTAAAGAAAATTGCCTCTGATTTGTCGGCGTTAATTTTGATTTTCCATGTTTTACAATATTTTTCATATTTCCGGAGGCTGTTGTTTAAATTGGTGATTATCGTTTTGGGCATTGTACTTGAGGAGCTTATTGCTAAGTCGTCGGCATATAGAAATTGTGAACATTTTGTGTGTGTTGGAATGTCGGATATGTAAATATTGAAAAGTAGTGGGGAGAGAACACTACCCTGCGGTACCCCTGCATCTGGGGTGTAGATGTTTGAGCAGGAGTTTCCTATGAAAACCTGGTTTTTTCTATTTTTAAGGAATGATTCTACTAATTTAACGATGTTTTGTGGGTATTTTAGTGTAACCAGTTTGTAAATTAAACCGTCTTGCCAGACAGTGTCGAAGGCTTTCTCGATGTCCAGCAGGACGAGTCCGGTAGATTTTTTGTTATTTCTGTTTGACCGTATATTGTTTGTCAACCTGTGGAGTTGGTGAGTGGTTGATAGTGATTTTTGAAAACCGAATTGGTAGGGTTGGATTATGTGGTTATCGTTTGTGTGTTTGTCTATTCTGTTTGCTATACTTTTTTCCAGAATTTTTCCCAGGCAGCTGAGCAGGCTGATGGGTCTGTAGTTTTCGGGGAGGCTGTGGTCTTTGCCTGGTTTAGGGATTGGAACGATTTTTGCGTGTTTCCATGCGTTTGGGAAGTACCCTAAGTTTAGACAGGCGTTGAAAATATGTGTGATTTGTATTATGGCTATGTTTGGTAGATTTTTGATACTTTTGTTGTTGATATTGTCTAAGCCGGTGGATTTTTTGGTTTTTAGTTGTTTTATAATCCTTTTGATTTCGATTGGTTTGATCAGTAGGGTCTGGGGAAGTGTTTCTTGGTATGAATTTTTGGAACTGTGGGCCGCTTCTTTTACTGTTTTCTCCATGGTGCTCTTTGTATGCGCTGTTATTTTATGAGAGTGTTTGAAGTGTGAGCTTATAGCCTCACATTTTTCTTCTGAACTCATTAGGAGATTTCCGTTCATTTTTAAAGGCGGGATTGTTTGTTTTTGGTTTTTCAAATTTTTTACTATCTTCCATAGGGTTTTGTTGTTGTTATGTTTGGTGTTGATGTTGGATAGTGTTTTGTCCCAGCTTTCGTTTCGTATTATATTTGTTTTTTCTTTGATCGTTTTTTCCAGTGAAGTGAAGCACGAGTTTGCTAGTTTGTTTCTTCGGTTTCGTTGCCATATTCTTCTGAGCATGTTTTTGACTTTGATCATTTGTTTTAAATTTTCTGGGAGTTTGATGTTATACTGTCCAGGTGTGATGAGTGGTATTGATGCTTTGTGGGCGCTTTGAATTGTTGTTGTGAGCTCGTTTATCGTTTGGTCAATTTTCTGAGTGGTATCTAATGTAAGGTGGTTCATGTTTTGAATGTTTACTTCGTTGTTTATGCATTTTCTGAACTGTTTCCAGTTTGCTGAGCTGTAGTCGTAGATCTTTTTCGTCGGTTTTTCTATTGTGATTGTGTGGTTTATGTTGAAATTTACTGGTTCATGGTCGGATGAGAGTTCGGCTATTGTGATAGGTGTTGACATTTCATGATTTCCGTTTGTGATGGTTAGGTCTATTGTCGATGGTGAGAATCTATTGCACTTGGGGAAATGTGTGGGTGTCTGTGCGTGGTGGATGGCGAAGTTTCCTCTTTGACTCAACTCAAACAGGATCCTGCCTGCCCCATTTGACGTTTTACAGTGCCACATTCGATGTCGGGCGTTCAGGTCGCCGCAGATGAAGTAGCTTTTGTTGCTTTTCGTCAGTTTTCTTATGTCGTTTTTGTATTTTTCGAGGTCCTTATTTCCTCCCGGGTGGTATACTGATGTGATATTGATGTTTCCTTTTTTTGTGATAACCGAGATTCCGATAGATTCTATTTTTTCTAATTTGAGGTCGCGAAGAATATTGTGTTTGATGTTTCGCCGCACCAGGATAGCTACTCCACCTTTGCTGCCATCATTTCTGTCTTTTCTATGTATGTTATAGCCGGGGATTGTAAGTTTGATTTCAGGTTTGAGGTAAGTTTCGGCTATTGCCATTATGTCAATTTTATTGCTTTCTAGGAAGTGGATTATTTCAAGTTTTTTATTTGAAATACTGTTTGCATTCCAGTGGCAAATTTTGAGTGAATTTGATTTATCCATTGAAACAATATTTCTGGATGACTTGGAAAATCACTGTGATTTGTTGTTCTTTGCTATTACAGTTTCTCATGAGTGAGAAGGTATCAGTTATTATGTTTGTTATTTCGTCTGCTGAGAATAGATTTGGCCCTTGATTGGCCCACTGTGCGGATGCTGGAATGGATTTTGGAACTGCCGCTTGTTCACTTGGTAGATGTGAGTGAGACCGCAGGGATGGGAAGTTGGTTTCGTCGAGCTTAGGAGCGGGACGATAGATTGTAGGCGTTGGTGTGCGTTGTGGACGCGCAGGGCACTTATAATAGTTGGCGGTGTGACCGCCGTTACAGTTTGCACACTTTAACAAGTGTTCGGGAATTCTGCCTTTTTCTTCCACCGTTTTTTCGGCGTGTGGGCAATCGTCTGCTTTGTGTGCCCCTGCACATTTCAGGCACTTCGGCTGTGTGTAACAGTTATTGGCTCCGTGGCCGTACTTGAGGCAATTTCTGCACATCATTGGTGTGCCGTTTGTGTGGTAGTGGTTCCATCTTACTTTGCAGTATCGGATCGCGTGGATCAGTTTTAAATTCCCGAGCGTTACCGTACCCACGGGGAAGTGTAGTAGAAATGTGGCCTGATCATCGTACCTCTTGTTTCTGATGTTTAGCTTTTTTATTTCGCTAGGGTAGACCTCTTTTTCGTTTAGCGAAGTTTTTAATTCCTCGATGTCGCAGTCGGCCACACCGCTTAGTACTATTTTTGTTGTCCTACTCTCGGGTAGCTGAAAAGTGTAAAATTGCACTTTGCGCGCGTGTAGGGCCTGCACCACCTTGTTGAAGTCGTGTGTCGTGGTTACTTGTACCTGAATTCCCTTTCTGGTGACATTAGTCATGTATTTGATGACTCCTGCGGCTATTAATTTGCTGTGCACATCTCCTACCGATGTGCCCGTTACGTATATCGGTGGAGTTTTTTTAGATTCTGTTTGTGGCGGAGTGGAGTTTTTCTGCTCGTGTTTGGAAATATTCTCCCTTGGTATTTGCAGATCGCCGCTGTCATCCATTGGGAGAGCTTCGAAAATATTTTCGCTAGCCACCGGCTCGCGGCTTCTCTTACTTTCACTGCGCAGCCCGCTCTCTATCGGCCGTTTCAGTTTGCTTGTTGGAGCCATTTTTTTTCCGGTAGCCGGCCCCTGGCTAGCACTGTCACTGTGTCTAACTCTTTGCTTTTGTTCACTATCACACCTGGATGGAGACGAGCAACAACCGCTCCCGACGGTGGTTTGTTCGAGACTGTGGGAGCTCTCAGTGACGTGCGGTAGATCGTCTGATATTTTCAAACGACTGTGATAACGTGTTTTATAGTTGAGTTCACGGGTGTATTGTAGCGGTCTGCTCATCAGTCTCCGTTTTCCATATCTGTCAAGCATCTTCGATTCGAAACCATTTCAGTGCGTCACGGCGACTAATTTTCACCGGAAACCAACCATTAAAATGATACCGAGACAAGACCATACGCATTAATGTATGTTTCAAGTTCCATACCGTTCTTAACGCTATATCGGCCGATATCGAATGCCACGAAAGCCACCATCACCCGGTGTCGGTGATTAAGGGCAATAAACTGGAACACGCAATAAGTTTTACTGTTCCACCACAGAAGTGCTTCCCCCGGTGAATGGCGCTTACACAGCACGGCCACGCCAACCCCGGCGCTTAAAGGTGAATAAAATATCCTCCAGTTTATGGCACGCTGCCAAAAAGGCATTCTATGCTTTATTCGACCTGATTGGCTTCGCTGGCGAGGTTTTATTGCGGCGACCCGAAGGTAAATCGCTTGATAAGCGGCAGTCGCCGAGCTCGGAAGGGCCCGCAAGAAGCTGATAACACACTGTCCAACTGCCACCGGCTGATAAGCAACGCAAACGGAATCGAGTTCCACGTTCCCGTACACTACACCGTGGGAGCAAACCCCACGGGCGGGCTGTGGGTCTGACGGAGGGCGGTAACACTTCCTTGCCGTTTGCAGTTCAAGATAGCAGCAGCCCAACCAACAACTTCTTCGCTCGGTGTGCTTCAATTATTGGCGTACATTCGAAGCGGTTTGCTGACGCTACTATAATGTCCGGCGCTTGTAGATGTGCTACCGTTTCGGTCCACCGATGGCTATCGTTCGACGACATCGATCTGGCTCCCGAGCCGGTCAGCAGTGTTCCATATCCTCCGCTCCGATCAGAGTTGATGGCCACATTTGCTTACACCCCGAGATGCGTTCCTCAATATACTCATGACACATATTAATACCTGTGGCCGGCCGGAGAATGGATCCGAATAATCCGTCCTTGTCCGTCGTTTGAACGTTGTTGTGGCTTAATCATGCATCCGAGCACGACGGCGACACCACGGACACAGCAGATCAGGTTTCGTTGGCCAACGATGTGAATATTTGATGATGTCACCGGCAGATGTCACTCGCGCGGATCAAGGCTGTCAAGGCCCTCTGGAGAATGGTTTTCACTCGCCTCTCGGGAACGATTTTCACTAAATCGCGTTACAATATCGTGGCGTGGCTGTCTCGTTGATCCTCCGTGTCAACTACACCGTCACCGGATGGAATGGAATGATTTAATAATAAAACCATGCACTTTCGGGCAAGCAGAAAAAAACGGCACGCACGCTGGCAAAACCTGGCTGCACCTCTCGAGCTCGAGGGCAACAACCACCGAGGTGTCCGCACGGATCGACGGTTAAAATTAGACTGAAAAATGTGTAAACACACCGTATCGCACCACTTTATTGTTATTGACTGGAAATGGTTACCCCGTGGCGGGGACGGCCGTGCGGGGTCACTCACCATTCCCCCGCCCGTACCGTCCGCCCCCTCTTCTCCAGGGGGTGGCCCAAAACTTCATCCACCTGTGGCCCGTGGACTGTGGGTTGAGCGGGTGGCCAAAAAAGGTGGCAAAGTGATAAGGTTTGCCAACGATAAGCATTGCGATTCAGCCAAATGGCGGACGCGGTGATCACTGTCTTCTGCGTATGGGTTTGTATAATTTTACCAATTTTTGGCACTGCCAGACTAATGAAAGGTTCGCTCGTTTGAGTAACATAAAATCAATTGTAACCGTACACATCTCGTACAGTGTGTGGTGATGTAGGATGCGTTCCTATCTGCCGGGCACATCGCCACTGGCCGCTGATAAATAATACTCCACACAGTCACACACACACACTTCTTTCGCGTGATTTTCACACGTCCACATACACAGACACACGAGCGGGCATTCTGTGAATGTGATCCTCGCATGGTGTGCGATTGGTGTACAATGTAAACATCGACGCCGATCGTCTGTACTCGGCTCGGCGTGAATCAGACGCTGGGCAAACACAAGGCGGAGGAGTTCTGTCCGCCAAGTCCGGAAAATTCTTTAAAGGCCTAACTTTGATGGTATCATAAATCAGCTTCATTTGACTCCATTGCATTGACATAGAAGAGAAGACGATACCAAATCGCATTATTCAGAACGCCACTGTTGGATGCAACCGCAAATAACTGTACAATGTTTTTACAGTACTTTAACGTAAATGTATCAATAAGAAAAACAAAAACATGCTCATTCGAGGTAAAACAGCAACAAGGTCGAAAGGGTAGTTTCTCATAGATTGATAGTGGAGAAACGAAACGAGTGCTGAAAAATAAACATGCCTCGTTGTTTGTTTACCGTAACAGGGACCCCTTTGCTTGTAGCTGGAATTTCCAAGCCTGGGAACGGGCGTGTATTTACTTTTATTTATGGATACCCATTTTCCGGGCCGGTTATCAATTTCGGGTTTTCGCGTTGCGGGCTTACAAACAAACATTGCGATATTTTTTACGATACCGCCACTCATCGGCACGGTGCAGGTTGGCTAGCCCGGCCTTTAACCTCACAGCTGCGGTGCCATTGACCATCGGAACAGCATGCTGGTGGCCATGTTTCTGATTTGGGAACAGGGTGAATGGCGTGAAAACCTGATTGATGGCAAGCCAAGGGTTGCGGTGCACATTAACTGGCGGCGCGTGGCGGGCACGTGGCAATTGCAACAACCGATTGTGTTGTAAACAGTTGTACAGCAATCCGTCGTATCATGGTAATGTCCTGGCACCAAATGTGAAAATGAGAAAAACTTATACAATTTAGAATAAACAAAACCATTTTCTGAGAATAACTAAAACGACCTGTTTTGGCACTCGGAATCGAAAACGCCAACCGAAGCAGATTGGCGGTCTGTGGTGGCAGCAGATAGCAACAGCGCGGGGATGCGGAGCGAGGCTCCACGCTGAACGGCTGTCGCTCGGGGCGCATGATTAGGATTCGAGTTCCGCCAATCGGCAGACATGCCGTTGCGCTAATTAATGCCTTCCCGGAACGATATTCGTTTCTTCTTCGTTCCAGAACTGATTAGTGTGCTTAAGGGGCACACTTTTCTCGTTAAGGGCGCCGCCCCGTAATGGTTCCATTAGGAAAGGGTTCACCGCTCTGCCGTCCGCGCCGGTTGGAGTTGATGGGAGTTTTAAGCGCTCCCACCGGCCATTACACCACATGATCGCTAACGGGATCCATTTTCGGAACTGGAGATCCGTTGCGCCAAAAAACAAGCCGAGTAATCTTCATCAACGATATTTTTCTTCTTCTGTTTTCGTGGAACGAGCGGCGAATGGTTTCATTTCCTGGCACAACTTTGTTTTGGCTTCTGAAAAAAAAAACATGACACGAAAATTCCTTTTTACCTGCCACAGGGGCCACAGTGCTTGTTGTGGCACTGCATGTTTCGGCACTAGCTATATGGGACCCAGCAGACGCAGAGGACAGAGGATCGTATGGGCACGCAGGAGCTATTTTAGAACTCTCCCTGCGCGCAGTCCCCGGCCTGGGTCCCACTCGAGCTTTATTGGAGTGCGATTTGCAGGCATCTGTGCCAGCTGGAGATTACTTCCTGAGCTTTTTGGGAATTTCAATTCGATGAAACTGGGACCTACCGACCTGCCTCGGATGCGGTAGAGTGTGTCCAGAAAGAGAAGAGTTGAAACATTCGATTGGTTTCCTCTTGTCGATGGGTTGCAGCCACTGTGCACTGCACGGCATGCTGCGAAGGGTTTTCCGGTTCCAGTGTCCCGCTCTCGTCCATTGGCTCCTGTGTCGGGTAGCACCGACACATTTGGCTCTTTGCGTTCGAGTGGCGTGCGTTGTGTCGTCGTCGTTGGGTCGAGTGCTCAGCAGTCCCCATCGGGAGATACCATTTGCCATTGGAAATTGCCATTTGTCGTAGGCAAATCAAACAAATCTGGGCCACATCCTTTCCTGTGCGTCTCTGGGCCTCTGGCTCCGGATACGAAGGATAATATGGCCACAATATGGCGGTGGTGGCCCATCGTTCGATTATCGAGACCTTTCTTTGGTCTCCACCGGGACCAACCGGAACTCTCAGGAACATGTTTTAGAGTGGCCTTTATTTTTTTTTTTTGGTAAAGTTTTCTCAACCATCTTCCCACTAACTGCCCAGCGCCGGTCGTTGCCGGTCTAGTCTAATCAAATCAATCCCCCGGGACCCACGTGGCGACCTTTATGCTCGGTTTGACCGTTATAATCGTGGCCTTCCGGCCACGTGATACCGTCGCCGGATGAGGTTGCCAAAGCCTGGTTTCATCTCTTTCTTTTGCCGGTGGTGCCCACTTTGTTGCAACATTGTTCGGGTTGCCACCAATGAAGGCGTTTCAAATGCTACAGCCCCACAGCAGTCGCATCAGCATCATCTGGCCGGTACGGATTGGGTCACCGGTAAAAAAGTACACTGCCCGGTAGTCCCTTTTGGGACGTGGCACGGATGGCAAAACATTTTCAACCCACGACCGTTGACCAGTCACTCGCCCACACACCGCTAAGACACACTGCGTTACTGCGCACGGTTAAGCCGCACGAAAAACCCCGGAACGCCCGGAACTGCTCGCCAGCCACAGAGGGGGTTGGGAAATATAGGAGTATAAATTAATAAATAAAAGGAAACAAAGTTTTTGCCCTCGAATGCAAGCCCTCCGGACGCAGGTCGTATGGAAAGCGTAAAAGGTGCTTTCACGGCTCAGCTTGCGTTCGCTGGTTTTTTTTTATGTGTGTGTGTTTTAGAGTCCAAAATTGAGACTCCATTGGGAGCCACCGTTGGGCCGGAAGCGTGACGGCCTCCGGTGGTGCCAATTTTCGGAAGTTAAGCATACTTTTTTGGCTGACTTTTCTCATCTTCTGGCCGCTCTGCACACACACACACACACATTAACGCCAACCGCAGGGCGTGTTTTTCTGGCGTTTGGCATCGCGGTCCTGGAACCGACAGGCCCAGCGCGTGGTTGCGGTGAAGGCTTCGATTTTTTGCTCCATTATGCCGCAGGTAACTGAAACACATATCGCGCATGCATATGCTTCATGCCTAACGGTGGAAAAAGTTTTTTTAAAAGCATATTGGTAGGGAGCGCGTGGGATAAATGATTAATTCTCCGGGCATCCGCGAGTGGTTCCGCTGGCCCTGACTGATATTTGACCCCATGTTGATGTTTTGGTTGTTGCTACTTACGGATCGGTTCGTATTATAATTCGGTGAAATTATTAACGATTTTTCATATGAGTAATTATTTGATCTTCTTAATTTTTGCTGACTAAATTCACTCACACATGCTCGACTATCATAAGGGCAAAGGTAAAGCTAATGTGTCTTCTGATGTGTACGAAAGAGCAACTTCTCTTGTTCCGTTATGGCTACTTGATGTATGCCACTAAAGCTAATCTATTTTGCATTATATGAAAGTAATACGAAATACCTTAAAGGACAGATTGATTTAATGATAAAGTGCAAACTAAAGATAGAAAAAGTAAATAAATCATAAAATTAAATCACTCCTTTACATGGCTTTCGTTACTGATTTTTGACTTCATGCAACTCAATCACGTTCTCTGTCAGTAGGTCGACTAGCACATCCAGCTTCACCTGCAAAAGATTGTTCTCCTGTTCGAGGGTCTTGATGCGACGCCTCATCCGCAGCATATCGTCAGTGGAGTGTGCAGACGCGTTACCGATTGGGCCACCGGTGGCAGACGGTAATCCTCCGGTTGCAGTCGGCTGAAGTCCATTCATCCAGATACCGTCGATAAAGCAGAGCTGTCGGTCGACCAGATTGAGTGTGATTGTCCGGAAATCATCGATATCTTCGGCCGGTGGTGGACACCCGATGTTGAGGCGCCGGACACGTGGCGGAACCAGTTTGGGGGCGAACTTCTTTGCGAAAATTGGCATGGTTCGTGGCGGGCAGCTTGAATTACTACACAAGTTACTTCATTTACTTATTCTGCTATCGTTCGCACTGTTTTGCTTACCCTTTGAGTGAAGTGAGTTTGGTGAATGACTGTAAAACGTTTGACGGCTACCAATCCGAGCTGATTCTGCTCCTTGACGTTCTTCCTTTTAGGTTGCCACTGTTGCGTGGAGTGCAGGGTTGCCTAACAACGTTTTTCAAATAAAAAAAACGTTCCCGTTTCGCCATATTTCCTTGGATAGTTTGCAACATTATGTTTTGTAGTAAAAAATAAAACCCAATAGTTTGGCTGATGACAAAGAAATTGTTTAAAAATCAAGCTAAAAGGAAAAGTTTTATACCACCAACCGTTACGCGATGTCCACCGACAGTACAGCAACCGTGGGGTTGCTGTTTACCAACCACAATTCACCGTAGCAACCATAAGGTCCGTAAACCGACATTGCGCGCCGTTGCCATGGCAACGGAAAGGGCGCAAACAAATCCTCCAGAGCGTCCTTCTGCAGCGTGGTGCGACGCGTCGTCGGTGTTCTTCGTTAGGCGCGACCATTTCCCACCAGACCTGAGCCAGCACACTTTGGGCTGAGCGTCTAGCATAAGTAACGCTGTAATCATCGCAAAAGCGGCACTAAACCTCTCGGAGTAAATTCACGCAACTGTTCCAGAAACGAAACCGACATCCGACATCGATCGATGTGGTGTGATGTTGGCGGCGGCCGCTCCGTCGGTAGGGTCTGCTGTTGCTGCTGCCGGTGCGGGTGTTGGTCGTGAAAAATGTGATTTACTGAAGCACTTCAACGAACAGTACCGTGGTATCGAGCGGACGATTGGCGCCTACCGGCTCGAACACGACCGTATCCGGGTGACGCTCGAGCAGCTCCTTCAACAGCAGCCCGAGTCGGAGCAGCGCAACGATTGCGCCCCGGAACCGGAAGCCGGAACCGTTCGCGGCACCCGATTCGGCGAGTCGGATTACAAGCGCGTCAGTGACGAGGTGATCCGAAACCAGCAGAATCAACTTCGGCTGATCAAAGAGGTAGGTACCGCCGGTGGGCGGCCGATTTCCCGAAAGCCCCACAAATTCGATTCCACCCGGCGATTGCTCACTAACACCGATCCGGCCCTCGCTTGATCTCCCTGCCTGGCCTGCGCGGTCGGTGGCTTAGGAAAAGGACACGCTCGAAAGCCTGTGGAAAAGCTCGCAGCGAACCATCCGCATCCTGGAGTTGGAGATCGGCGAGTATCGGCGGCAACTGAAACAACCTAAAAGTATACTATCCGCACGACACCAGTACGCGGCCGCCGTGCAGTTGCTAGAGCAGAATCTGGCCCGTGTTCGCGGTGCGTTGGATGAAAAAATCACCGAAAATCGCCACCTACAGCAGGAGACGACGAGCGCCGTCGAGCGGATTGCGGCGCTCGAGGAGAGTGTGAAAGGTACCTGTGGGACCGGGGGTTGGCCGGATTGAAATGGAAATCCCGGGGAGATTTGATATTTTCTCGACGCGCCTGGCCAATGATATGCTAATAACGGCGGCAGGCGCGTGGGTCTTCGCCGTCGTAGAGTTTTCTTTCAATTTCGCTTTCGTTTCGATCCCTTAAAGGTGCTTGAAAGTGCTCGGGAAAAGCGGAACTAGGAATTGAGTCTTCAAAAAAGTGTTTTTGAGAAAACATTTTTTATAACATCTTTTTTTGGTTTAAAAGGGCCCAGTCAGCAGATAAAGTTGGCTGCCCTTGGAAGTTCGGCCACAGTAAGAATTAACCCGATTCGACCATTAATGCAGTCACGACCGTTGATCTGGTGCTGGGTTTGCGAAAGTTTGAATTGCACTGAAAATAGCCACGAAATTCGTTTGGGCACCCAATCGATTAAGGATGTTTTCGGTACACTTACGGCGGCGGGTTCTTCTCTCGCATCTCCCGTAGCGCACCGAGGGGAAGCGGAAGCACTGGCGAAGGTAGTCGACGAGTTGCGGGCGGCTAGTGGGGAGTCTCGGGTCAGCCTCGAGCGGACGATGCGCGAAAAGGCCGACCTGGAGGCGCTGCTGGACGAGGCCAACGAGCTGGCGAAGCGACACATGAACAGGGAATCGCTCGCCCTCACGAAAGTGCAGGAAGCCCTCCAGATCGCGGACAGTGCCCTCGAGGAGAAGAGCAGCGTACAGCGGCGCGAGCAGGATGCGCGGGCCGAGTGTGACTTCCTCGCGTCCACCATCGGCCAAGTGATGGAGGAAGCGGCCCGCAAGGTGGAGCACGAGCTGGCTGGTCTGCGCGGTGGGTACGAGGCTCGGCTGGCCACCGCCGAGCAGGCGCTCGGTCACGTAAGGGGCCTGCTCGAGGTGCAACAGCAGCGCACGGTGCACGCGGAAACGAGGGCCCGCACGGTGGAGGAGAAGTTTCGGTCGATGGTGCAGACGAACCAAAATCTCGACGCCGATCTTCGGGCGGCCTCGAAGATGATTGTAAGTCCTATTATGGGTTCCTTTCCCATCAGCCACGGGCCGCAGCGGCAGCGGCTCCTAAAACTGTCACTCATTTTCTCGCCCCCGTCTACGCCGCAGATCGAAATGGAGCTAAAAGTGGAAGCACTCCAGAAAACGATGGCCAAGGAGAAGGAAACCAATCGGTGAGTAAGTGAGTAAGCGGCCGGGAAGGGGCCGTGGACGAAATTGGTTCAATTTTCCATGCGGATTTTTGCCCTCCGACGGGCTTTCCATTTTCCGGTCGGTTTGGATGGATTTTCCGTTTCTGTCCGCCCCATTTTCTCTGCATCGCTGATGATCGATTCGGGGCGCGCATCTGGAATTGCAAAGCAGCCGGAAGTTTGGCACGAAAAACCGATGAAAATGCATATCCTAGAACAATGGCGCCGCCGTCGTCGGTCGGACGGCCGGGCCGCCGCGGGCAGAGGAGATGCACTGTTGCAGAAGCTTTCGAGAGAATATTGGATTTGTTTTTCTTTTTCTTGGTGTTTGAGTCACTTTCTTGCTCGAATGCCATTACGGCGAATCGCTTACGGCGGCTACGAAGGCACCACTATTCGTCGTTGCAAAAATGTCGTTCTAATTTTATTTTCTGATTTGATGGTATTGTGGAGGTGCTCCCGCAGAGCATTCGTCCACGACGACGAACGGTCGCGATATTTTTGATACACGATTTTTTTGCAAAGAATATAAAAATTGGGTTTAATATTTTTTTCTATTGTTTACAATATCGACCAATATTGGCAACATATTTTGATCAGTTCTCAGTTTATTTATAAATGTCTTGAAACCCATTTGTCGGTTTTGTTTATTTATTTTCTTCCATCAGGCATTGCCTGACACATCAATTACAGAATATTGGTTAATGCCTTTTTCTCGTCCAACTCTACACGACCGGGCGTCTCGTTTTTACTTGTTCCCAGTCTCACTTTTTCCGTTTTCTTTTGGTTTATTTTTGGGAACCTTGCCGACCTTCAATTTGATCGATTATTGCCGCTTTTTCCTTAACATTTTTAACTGATTCTTGCTAACCTTCATAAAAGTCTACACTACCATGGCCCCCGGAATGCAAAACGTTATTTCTATTCTTCTATTTTTTTATTCTACAACATTGTTCAAAAAGTAGTAATAATCAGGACCTTTTATAAGTGGCAACCGCCATGGTTACATTAGCCGATAACGTTCCGTTGGAAATAGGTTAGGTTCTGCTCTTGTAAAGGCTAGTGGACAATCGATGACTGGCACTTATTGAGCAAATATTGATGGTTTGATCATGGCCGGTGTTGGAGCGCATAAAGCTAGAGCTTTGTTGAGCTTTGCCACAAGATAGGGTACCGGGGAGTATCTACGTACCCGGTGGTGGCCGGCAGGGTGTCAATCAATGCTCCAACATTGATGCCTCCTTACGACACCGCTGCTGTCGTCTCGGAGGAAACTCCCATTTCGGTGGAGCGCAGCGAGCGGATTCCATTCCCGCACGGACACTAAGTGCTCGTAATTAATTCTTTAGCATGGCACCTTTCTTTCAAAGCCTTCCATGGAACGGTCAAAGCCGCCCGGTAATTAGCCGACGTTCCACCCGGATCCAAGGGCGCGGTCAATAATATGATGTATTATCGATTGCGCCACGGACACGACTGCGACCGGAAGGCGCATCGTTCCATCGTACCACCCCGTAGTGGGGTGAAGCAAATTGGATCCTTTCGTTTTTTTTTTGTGCTGCTTCATGCTTTCCGTGTTCGTACTCGGCCGAGCCATCCGTACTGCTACAGTGCTCGGCTTCGCCCATTCCAGGTCGTGATTGTAATTCGACTCATCTCCGGCCCTGTTGCCCTCGTCCCGCTACTAACTATCTTTTTATATCGCTATCTGCACGCGCGTGTGTGTTTCCGGGAGTGCAGGATCTGCAGCGCCCGGGAGACGGACCTGCAGCGGCTGCTGGCCAACAACGAGCAGCTGAAGGAGCGCTGGAAGCGAGAGATGCTGACGGTGACGGACGAACTGCAGCGGAAGATGGAAGCGATGCGCCGAGAAAATTGCAAGCTGACGGCAGAAAACAATCAATTAAAGGATCAGCTCCTAATGGCATCGTCCTCGGTGGGGTCGCCCTCCGGTGGCGGCGGCGGCGGCGACCACGCTACAGTCGGTGCCTCGGCGGCCGCGACGTAATCTCGCCAGGGTGGCTGTTACTTTGTGATGCATAACTGGCTGAAGCGTGACGTTTGTTGGGAAACTCGGAATTCAGCCCTCAGCCCTAGCGATTCACTATGGCGAAGTGGAGCAGTTCGCCAAAGCGGAACGGTGCAGTATTCAACCCGTCACGGGCGCGAAGAAAACCAAGGCGTTTGGAGCACCGCAACTCGGCGGAAGCTTCTTTGCCTCGCCGATCGGGATAGGAAGTCCGCATCGATCCAATAACCATAATTAGACGTAATCGGAACCGAAATGATGTTTTGCCGGGTGAGTGAAAACGAACGCTACCGCCATTTGCGGTGGATCGGATCAGACGGTGGGCGCAATCAGTAGAATGGCCGATTGGGCAAGAATAAAATTGGCTGTTTACTACTGTGGCCTCGGACGAAAGAGTGTCTGCCGGCGTGGGAACTCCTTGGCCCTTGGCACCTTGGTTGGAAATGAATCATAAAATGTTGGTATTTATGGACACAATTAGGACGACCGGAAAGGTGCCCGACGTTCGGTTGCCGTCACCGAGCCAACCCCTCCTACCGATGGTGCATTAGTGGAAAAAGGAAGACTGAAAGTATTTTCACCGACGCTGTTGGAGCACCAATCAGCGTTGTGAAGTAAATTACTAGTTGTTAGGCCCGGCAACGGCAGTAGACCTGTAAGTCTTAGATGGAACTAGTCAGCTGGAATGATGCAATAGCTTCTTAAGATCGATCCCACTCTTCGTCGGGTAGTGGGATAAGACATGGAGTCGGATGGAAGAATTCATTTATGTTTCCTTTAAGGATGGCCGCATGCCAGTGATAGGATAACGGCCAAACTTGTGTCTTTCATTAATAAACGTTCGAGAACAGCACTCCGCGAGTGATATGTGAAGAGCATTGGAACGTTGTTTCTTTACACAAATGGTGACAGTATATTCCCAGAAGTCGAAAGAAAAGCGCTCTAGCCAAGGTCAGGAAAACAGAGCGCAAAATTTGTAGAACGAAATCCAAAGTCAGTCGGAAAGTTGGGCGTTCGTAAATTGTCGTTCGTTGGCGCGTTGGCCAAACAACTGCTGTTTGGAATTCATTGAGCGTAGTCATTAAATTTTGACACTTCACTAACCCAACCACTTCTACTAACACTGGAAGAAGAAAGTACGGAAGCAAATTCGAATTTATTATTCTGAGCCAAAGTCGAAAGGATGTCAAACTTTACGAGGTTCGTCCTTGGTGATGTCTTGCGCTTTTTGTTACCGAAACTAAGCAATAAAGCGCCAATGGTACCCAATACAAAAGTTTGCGTTCGAGTGTTTTTGAAGAAGCCCACGAATAAATTGTTCTCCCCGGTGACGGTTCAACAATCCGGCCCGTGGCAACCATTTTGCTTGATGTTGATAGTGTGACGGTGAAGCTATGCATTTCACACCTCCATCCGCCAGGACGCTGCTACCAGTCGCTATTATGAGAAGCTTAAGAAGCTTGTGGAATGCATGTAGTAGTGGTATCTAAGTTTCACCAGGTCGACAGCATGAAATAACATTAGAATTGTCACCGGGCGGTAGGCAGGTGACAGTTAGCGGAAGTGCACGAGGGCAGTCAGTGGTTGCATGGTGACGATCAAGGTAGCAAGACGTATTTTATATATCACCAAACCACGTTCAATAAATTTAGTTATATTGCCCTAAACCCACCAAAATTGTTCTTACATGCATGTTCCGCTGGATTAAATGAAAATGTGTGAAGTTATTTCATCGTATCAAAATGATTGATCCAGCCCAAAATTGGTTAGTTTCAGCCTAATGCATGCCACGGATTTCTTTTGTATAATCAGGCAACAGCAACAACTATCAGGCATGATGTGTAGAAGCAGCAAAATAATGGCAATTTAGTGAACGGCAAAAAATATCGAATGACGTTACTAGCATCAGCCGAAGTTTGTTAGATTGTTACACAAAGCCCTTAATGTACATAATGCTGGGAATTAGCCTAGTAAATAACTTGCCTCGTTGACAAACCGCAACATGTGCACCTGTCACGCGCTGATTGATGAAATAATGAGCGAAAAGTTTCGTAGGACCAATCTGTTTATCGTACATCGAAAGTCTAATCGGTTAATCACCGCCAAATTTAAATATGCGATGCCTGGCGAGGCAATCAAACGAAGGAGAAGCCCGGAATCGGCAGCTTCCGTGTCGCTGATGCTAGTCACGCTGACATTGATGTCAATGCGGTTGCCCCACATGCCACACCGGTACTCCAGTTCGGACCACCGCCACTCCAAGCGTGCGTAGTCAGTGTTGTGACTGAAACTCAAAACTAATTATAACTTTCAGTCTGCCTTCGTCGACCGTCGCCACCGAGAGTCAGTGTAGTTGAAGGTTGTGTGGTGATGCCCATCCTTTTGTGTGACCGACGTTGGATCAGAAAGATGGATGATTTGGTTGCGCGCTCCGGTGGCACTCGCTGGCAGGGTAGAACGGGCGAAATATGCTTCTCCCGGTCCGGGTGCCAGGATGTCTGGGTGGGTCCTGTGGCCGGCACCGGAGGCAATCAGCTAATCTGCCATCTGGCACCGTAGGTCACCATCGCTCTGTCTCGTGAAATGGAATCCACGTCGCCATCGACACTACAGTGACGGGATGGATGGCCGCCTAGGGTCTTCCGGCAGAGCGAACGTTCAGCGTTGCGGTGCGGAAACTTCAACATTGTGGTTTTTCTCGCGCATTCCATGCGGTTTCTGGCGCTGCTGGGAACATCCTTCCAAGACCCGCTGGACCAAAGATGGAAGATAAACGCTGACGCCGATGGGGATGGTACGGCCGGTGGGCGATAAATTTGGTCGGGTGCACTTTTAATGCACCGGCACCGGTTTGCCATAAATTCGGTTGATTTCTATTTGATATTACCTTTTCCTAGAGATCTCGCAGGATGCCCCGCAGTTGTTGGTCGTTTGAAAAGTGGTTTGCTTCGTAGGCAGTGGCACGCAGACGTGGACGGTCTGGCATTCTCGTGTTTCTCTTATGCTCCTTGTATTAGTTCCTAATCGACCGAGATTACAAATGATATTCGCAAGACACGGGACTAAAATTAATTGCTTTTAAGTGTATCCACCGAATTGTTTGTTGTAAAAATGTTGGATACTATGAATTTTAATCTTGAGACTCGATTCGAGTTTAATTGTCTCTGTCGCAACGATTGATTGTTGGAATAAAATGGTAGCATCTGAGCTTGTGATAATATGGTTTTACCAGTTCTCGTAGACGAAGGAAATTTTGTAAGTCTGGCGATGTTGCATAAATTATATGAATGATTCATTTAGCTTGGTTAAGAAATTTCACACCAGGTGCCGGTGCTCACTGGCGGAGAAAATATTTTATATTAACTCTTCTGTTACAAATGTTGGCAAACCATCGTAGGGGAATTGGCCATGCAACAATTCGCAACAAAATTCTTCTCACGTGATTGTCTTGCACGATGCCGTTTCAGGATGCCGGCCCAAGGTCTCTCCGCGAAGCGTTGAATTGGCTTAAAAGCCAAAGCCATCTCGCCAACCACGTGCACGCTCGAAAGTGATATCTGACAACGCCGAAGACATTATTTCACAGGAGTCAGCCCATTCGAAGGGCAATGTTTTCCCTCGCTGGCGGAGCGTGGAAAACTTACACTTACACGTACTGCACACTTGGTGCCATCGTTTTCCTACGAAGCGAAAGACCTCCTGGGACGCAGAAGACACACAATGAATTGCACTCCAAGGTAATCTATGTTTGTTTGGCGGCTTGGCCACCTCTGGCTGAAAGGATGGCTTCCTGGGATGCGATCGTGTCCCCCAGGGGTGGCCGCTGGGCCACCGAGACTATCGAGGCTTTCGGTGTAACGTTATACCAGCTAATATCACCGTCGGGAGATGCACAATGGGAGGAAAATCGACCAACCGCAGTACCCGGACGCTTCGGTACAGGTTAACTTTGCGAGACGCTGGAAAACTGGCCGCAAAGGACCATGGGACGAACCGAGTGGGATACGGTTTCCGTAACTACACCGTTGAGTAAGTGATCGAACCAGTACGAAGAACCGGGCCATCCTTCGCAAGTCAAAGTTTGAAGCGACGTCGTTGAATCCACAATCAGTTCGCCATGGTTTAGAAAGCGACGACGTTGGGCGATCCTGGCCCTGCCGCACGTTCGCATGGGACCGAAAAGAGAACGATTACTTCCGACTTCCGGCCGGCCGGACGGCCGTGTACGTAGTGCAAGTGAACACCCGGGCCGCCTGCCCGGCGAAGGGCCGTGTGGAAATGTGGAAAGTTTACAGATTATGTGCATTGAATTAACAATCAGCCGGGTTGCGTTTCGGGCAGTGTTGAATAGTTGCAAAAAATGACTGCCGCCCAATGGGGAGAGAGCCAAGCATGCAAGAGTGCCGGAAGGGTGCAGTACAGTCGGTCTGGGTCTCGGTGGGTATGTGGTTCTAAAGTTTCACAAACTTCACCGACCTATGGGATCAGTGGTGAGAGATGCTTTCCGCGAAGACTCTCTTTTTTGTTTCTTTCCACGTTTCGTTCCACAAGTAATTGAACATTATGAGAAATCGCGTATCGCCGAAGAGAACTCGGTACGTGAATCAAATTGGTAATCAAAATTTAATGATACTTTCGCCAGCGTAAGTAATTGTTTGTTTAATACCGTTTATCAACAGGGAGAAAAACATGCTGCCGAAGGGAGCAACATTTACGTGAGCAGAACGAAAATGCGGAAAAGGTGGTCCAAAATCTTGATGAGATTTGGTGCTTCCATGCCTTTCAGAGTGTCAGAGCACCATAGGAGAGATTGTGCACTAGATTTTGGGAGTTAGAGTAATTATCATTATTCATTGAGGATTATTTCAAACAGCGATATTGAAACAAGTTGAGACACAAATTGTAGATGTATGAAAAACTTCACACCTTCCGAAATTGAGTTGCAAAAATTACAATATTTTCGTAACAGAAGTTTGTACACAAAATTTACCACTGGACGAAACACACTCAGACCTTCTGGTGCTGAAATGTGGCAAATACAAAAATGTAACCATAAATCGCGTTCAACATAATAATGCAATCAGCGCATCGCATGGCGCGCACTGGTTGCCAGCATCGCAGCCTTTCAGCGCGCCGTTTGTATCACCAACGGCAGATAGCGAGCTCCTCGAGGCGCTGCTGATGCTTTTTCATGAATTTTAAAATGTGTAACGTTGTCGCTTGGTTGGTGATAAACGATGGTGGATCTCGCTGGTGGGGAAATGCTACCGAAAGAGGGTCCAAAAAACGGCAACAAAATCGTCGTGAATCGCGAAATTGATAAACTTTTGTCAAGAATATGGTGCTCGCGTCTGGCTGCTGTTCCGGTTTCGTTTGTGAAGTGATTAAATAAAAACCCGCAGCGACGCTTGCGGGAAGCGTTTTTCATGGTCCGACAACAACTTTGGCTGCCGGGGTTGGGTGGGTTGTTGTTTAGCATGCCATTATTCTGGTGCTCTCTGGTCTAGGTTTCATGCTGGTTGGTCTTATGAACGGGTTGGTATTCGTAAAACAACGTTTAAAAAATCGGTCGGACAATATTTTGAATGATGCGAGCAGACATAGAGCATGGTGTCAGCATGATTTATTGTACAGTTTCCGTGCTTGACAGTTTCGCTTGTTTTATGGATTCTCCGGTTTTTTCGAAACTAATGTACCGTTAAACTTTAGATTTTTTTCATATATGGCCGCGCATCGAACGAATAATTTAACATTTTTTCGATTCACAGAAAATCAGTTAGCTATAAATGAAGGCATGGACCTTCTGCAAAACGTCACGTAGACCTTTCGAGAGTGTATTTTTAAATCTAACCTTCGATGACTTTTGAGAAAACTCCAAAACTTCTAACACCGAACAGCTTGCTGGTCCGCAAGTGGAAAATCCCCAAAAACAAACCTTGTACGGGCTGTTCGGCATCTGAAGGTTGGCCGGTGGAGCTAATAAAATATGAAACAACCCGTCATTGGTGGTGAAAGTGATCCATCCATCAATCATAATCACCCGATACCATCAAACGATAACAACATATTCTGCAGCCGATGCCACACTGGCCGCGATGTTTCGCGTTTTGGCACGACGACATACGCGAAAAAGAAAGAAACAAAAACCGTCGACGTGGTAATTTTTCATAAGCTCTACCCACCATCATGGCTAGCAGATGTGTGGCACCTACGTTTGCGTCATCACCACGGCCTTTTAAGGACACCAGAAACGCCGGAGGCTTCAAGAGCGCAGCTAAATCTAATAAAATACAACAGCAATCATCGGACGAGCAACAGCGGAGCATCATGCTGGTGGTTGCACATTACCGACCACGGAGAGATTAAATACATTATTGATGAGTTTTTTGTTTGCGCCCCCATCGTGGATATGGCCGGTTTTGAACGGGTTACCCGGCTGCCGAATTTTGCTGACATGCTGATCGCAACAATGGTAAGCAGGGAAATATGGATTATAATTTGCCAACGCAAACTCAAACCGAAATGCTGTGATAAAAACGACCAAAAAAGGCAATAAGTGGGATGCTTTAAATAGATTAATGTGTGGAATGGAAAGTATTTATTTGGCATCAGAGAAAAGTGTACGTAGCCACACGCCGCTTAACTGCTAGTGAGAGTGAATTATTAATGCATACTAGATCATGTTCGTAACTGCTCCTCTTTAAGGTAGTTAAGAGTCGCGTTCGCGTTAAAATATCGAAACTTTTGCTGAGCTATGCGCAACCTCACGCCGTAAAACACGCTTAAGGGTTGGGAGGGCTTCGTTATCCTTTGCTTCCAACGACCGCCTAGGGACCGACGGGGACCGTTTGCCTAGCGAGAAGGATTGCGAAAACGCTCGATAGATATATCGTGCCCGGCGCGCCAGGATGAAGTATTAGTGCCCAAATGAATATTATTATCTTCCGGTTCCCGTGGCTTCGGCTCGGGTGAATCGATGCGTCTGCGAAAAGGTTTTCATCCCGCATGTAGGTCTGATGGGTTTATTACAACAATAAATGGAGAAACTTTACCACGACGAATGGATCCCGTGCCTCTGCGTGCGGGCATCGTTCCGCTTTCGGTGAAGCAGGATCCCCTGCGATCGGTAACGCCTCGGTCGCTTTCCTTACCATTTCGGGTCCTAGTGTTATCGCCAGGAGAATATGAGAAAAGTTTGTGCATTGTAAAGTTGGTGTGCGTTTATACTTGTTTTCGCTTTCGTGTTCGATTATAGCGGCATATTTTTCGGTATTCGCCCACTTTGCCACGGCTACACCCGCTCCCGGCACGTAATCGGCTTAATTGGTGATTTTATTGCATGGCTTACGAAGTAATCAATAAGAAACTAAGCCGTCCAAGAAACAACAATAGTTGCTCATTTTTCTGATGCACTTATCGAGCGACGCGCAAGGAGAAAAGGATAATTCGGATTTAGCAAAACTGTGACCGTAATACGGAGGCAATGGCAATAAACGTGGAACGATATCCTGTGCTTAAGGACACATAGAATTTCACTAAACCTAATGCAATGCCACAATTTAAGATGAAAGAAGGGTTATAGGGTTGGAAGTTGAACGATTTGTTGGACAGTGCGTGGCTGTAGCATTTTGAACAAAGAAACGATCTTCACGTAACTTGGGAAGAAATGAAAAATATTTTGAATACACACTTGTTACTCAACACTTAATTCCGCGTCCTTCTGCACAGGAAAATAAATTACAGAGCACGCGGTCAGAACATGTAGTGCTCCATTCGCATTGGAATTGAGTCTGTCGGTCGGTTTTAAAAATAGCAAATAATTTTCAATAAGGGCCCACTCACTTTTCCAGATCATTCAGGTTGAATTGATACTCGCCGGACGGATGGTAATGACCACTATCAAGATTCTACTTTTTTTTTGCTCAACCCGAAAGCAGTGCGGCCAAAATACACGATGAGAGGCTGTACTACGTCGCTGGGCAATGAAGATGTAAGCTGAGGCCTAATCAGAACTGAAAGGGGTTTTTTTCTGCCAAAAAACCAGCACGAGTGACCAAACAACTCGCTACACGAGAGGCCTTCTAACTCACCAGGCGACGAGAGCAGGATACGGGAAACGGGGGCAGATGGATGGCTGCATGATGTTCTTCTCGGCGGCCGACAGCAACAACACTGCATAAGATATTTTCTCGGCCCATCCGTTTATTTTCTTTACTACCTCACACGGTAACCTTTGGTAACATACGGGCCCTAGGTTGGGTTCTGGACCGGGCGAGCGAGAGGTCCCTGCAAGGCCAAAGATCGATGGATGTCTCGAGCGTTGAGCACGCACGTTTGTTAACATAAGAAAGGAACGGCAAATGATGGTACCGCACAGCATTAGAGCATGTTGATTTTACTGTACGGTTTTGTTTTATCAGCAGCAGATGTAGGCGGCTCGGACCGTGCTCCAACGTTGCCCAGGCCCAACACCGGGCCCCTGTACCACTGGAAATGGTCGTGAATAATTCTCGAACGAACCGTCGCGGACGAAAAGGGAATCACAGTGCCACCGGTAGTCCACGGTGGATAAATCACACGAAAACATTCACCACGAATCAAAACACATTATCGGAAAGGTCTCGGCGGCGACCGAAAATGCATGCATAAAAGAGTATGTTTATTGTTGCCCTTTTTTGGGGGACGTCGTCGATGTTTGATTGAAAAAAGAGCGGGCAGCTTTTTGTTGCTTTCTGACGAAGATTTAGCATTCAGAGAAATATGTTTTCATCTCTTGTGCGTGAGCCGTCCATTAAGCTCCTTTTCGCAGCGGATTAAAAGGTGGTGGTTTTCCCCCGAGCGGTGCACCAGTTTTGTTCTTTCTTAGTTCGATTTAGTTCTAAGCAAAACACATTACTTACAAAACTCATACCGTATTTAACGATGAACCTTCGAATTTCCCGCCGGAAACCAGTTGAGCTGCAGTTTCGCGAACTCACGACACTCACGCTCTCTGCGCTCGGATTCTGAGTTACTCCGTGCGGGCGGTGGGTGACCGAGTCGCGCGAAAAACGCGAGCTTTTCGGACCTCGGTCCGTCCGGCTGAGTTGAATTTTCCCACCGCATTTTCATCTCAGTTGGCATTTGCTCTCGTCGCCAGACGAATGGTCGCTTCCATCGCACGGTGCGCGTTTCGTGCGTGCGTGATCACGGTGTCCAGTGAGCTGCCGAAGGTGTGTTTGCGAGAGAAAGCGACAGAAAGAGAGAGAGAGAGAGAGCAGAGTGTAGAAAAAAATGGTGATGGCGCAAACGACATAGCACCACATTGCACTGCGCGCTGCACATGCTCTTAATCGCGGTGAAGAGCGTACTTGTGAACGTGTGAAAAGTGGAAGAAAAGCAAGAAAAAGGATTAAAACTATCATCGAATCGGGATTAAGCGGGTGCTCGCGGGAGCCCTTGCGGTTTCATCCTTCCACTGCATCCGGCAATCGTCTCCGGCGCATCGCGGCTGCGAATGTGAAGAAGACCGTGAAAATATACCGTCCCCGAGTGCTGGGAAAACTGTCCGCAGCCACCGGACCGCGGGAGGCCATTTTTCACCGAGTTCCGAAGTTTCCATCACGTGCCGATCCTGGCGGGAGACTCCGCAGCACATCGAACCGGTGTTCGGCCGGACAGGGATGGCGCGTGTACCGGAAACCGGAAAAAGTATCGATTGGCGGAGCGACCGTTCGGCGTGGCCGGTGTAGCTGGTTGAAATTGTGTCGTGAATCCGTCAAATCGTCCCCGCCGCGGCCATGTGTCGCCAGTTTACTTACTTCCAGCCAGTTGTCTTCGTCCTCGGCAGTGAGTAGCGTGTTGGGCTACAGTGCACAATAGCGAAGTCGGAACCGGAAGTCGTTCCGTTCCGTTGGGTTTATTGGCAAAGATAAGGGCAAGAAAGTGTAAACGATTGTTTGGTGTTTGTGGTTCCTGCGGTGCGTTGGTGAAACGAGGGAAACGAAAGCATGTTACCAATTTGAAAGGTGCAGCAGCCGGACGGCCAGGACGGCCGAATCGATCGGTGGGGCCCTAATTGACGGATAGCGGAAGCAGTACACCAAACATCCCTAACCACCAGGTAAGCCCGCCACAAAACCACCGGTCGGTAAATGGGTTTGTGGGCTGTGTGGGTTTTCCGACTAAAATTGGTCGGCACGCAAGTGAGCAAATGGGCCGCCCGTGGCTCGTTGCGTTTGTTGATAAGGAAATGAAAAACCTGTCCACCGGTGGGCACCGTGACGCCCATTTGTTCAGGATAATGTAACTGTCACAACTGGTTCGCTGCTCGCAGTGTAATGTTCTCTTTCCGTCCGTGGACCGGACTGGTTGTTGGTTCCGGTTTCGAATCGTTAGGCCGAAAACTGGCTGTTGGCTCAGCTGCCGGTATTCTCAGACCCTTTGCCCGCGGTCGGTCGGTAATAGCTTTTGGTCACGATCGTTGCTTATAAATTGCATCGCATATTGCATCATGCTCGTCACACGAAAGTCGTGCAGCCGGTACCGTGCCCCGGTGGGCGCCCAACGAGCGCGTGGGTCCCTGCGATGGGATGTTCCTTGAAGCAAACGGAGAGGAAACAGAAATAATTTCAAATGACATTACACGCACGCTCGCTGGCGCACCGTGCAGCGCCGTGGCCGGTGCAGTTGCAGACGATATTTATGTGGCTCACTCCACAGAAGGCTTCGTGCTATCGCTGCAAAAAAAGGGCCATCAAGAACAGCATAAACTTGGAACCATTGTTGGGTTCGTTTATTTAATCCTACTAATGAATGACTTCTCCAAGCTGAATGAAATTTTGGGCTGCTGATGTTTGAGAACTCGGCCAACTTCCAACAGTGCCATTTTCCAAACAGAAACGTCCCTAACGAACGGTGCCGTATGTGCTTCAACAAACTTCTGGCTGTTTGAGAACCATTTTCGCACTTGCGAGTGGTCTCGAAAGTTTTGGACAAACATGTTTTATGGCTTCTTTTGCCAGTATTGCTCAAATAGAGTCGAGTGTTTGGGACGTTTCAATCGTTGCCGCCCCAACACGGCCACGGCTCGGCTAAAATCGTCCGTCAGCTAGAGGGCCGTCAACCATCAACCGTCAAGTGCCGGTGCGCTGGAGCTTACAATGGTATGCAGTTTTTGGGCTACCCCGAAGCGGCCGGCGGAGAAAAGTTTAGCTTAAGACTCTCAGTTTGTAGTGCAACCTACAAGAAGTTTGCCTTTGTGTACCGAAGGCGACACCGGCAGCGACAGAGGGGCAAAGTTTTACGACCAGGCAACCGAAATGAGAGCTTCGTTTACGGTTGGTGGATAAATTAAATAAGAATTAAAAAAAGGGAAACGGTACAGTTAGGGAAGCACTCAAAAATTGTTCAACGCGCTTTTACTTATGTGGAGCAAAAAACACCCGGTCTTTGAAGTGTTTGAACGGCCCACAAGTACGTGCAAGAGCGCAAGTGGAAAACTGTGGTTCGCAAGTAGTTGGTTTAATTAAATTTGGCTGGGCGAAATGTTTTTTAAAATTTGCTTAATGAATTCCTTGTGTTTCAGTTTATTTGCTCCAATTGATAACTGACATAAAACATGACACACTTTTCAATCGGAAAAAGTCACTCGCTGGTCGTTGTAGAACAAATCTGATTCAAAATGTGTGTCCCCAAAATAGCCGTTCGAGGGCAGGACACGGCCTGACAAGTATGTCGCCCACAAAAAGCATAGCAATAATTGAAATACAACCCCCGACGGGGCAGTATTTTCATTTCATTTCGACTGGACCGGACGCCTTGGCGGAGATGATATAATTAGAGTCCGTTCTTTTTTGCTCCTCGCCCAGAACCGGCTTCGAATGGGAAAAATGGCTCGGAAGCCATTTTTCACCTCATTTCGGTGCTTTACCGGGGCCTCGGGATCTATCGGTTTGCCCACCGAGTGCGCATGTGTTCGTGTTGGGTTTGCCAGTTTCGGCATCGAAAAGGGGCCGTCGACAGCCGACACATCCAACCGGGGGGGCTGATCCAGCAGCGGATAAATAAATGATCGAATATTAAGTTGATTAATATTCACCGACGGGACGGGTTCACTTCGTGCGGGGAATGCAGTCCTTGTGACATACTTTTGCGCATCTACACGCCCTGCCTGGTGAACACGATCAAAGTTCCGGGTACGACAGATAATCAATAGGCTGATGGGGTAGTAAAACTCCGTATTCTTTTCGTTTGTTGAAATGATTTTCAACGAGAAAAGGTGCAGTGAAGGAATATTCAATGTCAACATCCATTTATTTATCGAATTTCATCAGGGAAACTCAAACGGCACCGGTGACACGTTATTCAAAGCAAAGGATCATTTTCAAAAAGCTGCTCGTATGCCAAGCACGTGTTTTCCTTACATTCGGAAAGCAACAGTCTTTCCACCTGTTTTCGTAAGGTGCTAGCCCTCGGGCGGCTGCTCAATGGTTCACGATACCCAAAAGCAGTCCCACCATGTCCCAGAACCATGTCCCGAAAGGGGTGGCCCTTTGGAGAGCGTAAGTGGGTAGATTCTAGCACTCGGCACTCGGCAGCTATGCTGTCGAAAAGCTCCGACCCGAGAGGGTTGACGAGCGCAGGATAATGATGATGAAAGCATGGCTGTGATAAGACGGGCCCGGTCATCGGCCCCGAAGTGAGGGAAGATGGGGTGGGGTCACCGTCCAATGGTGTCAGTAATGATGATTACTATGACGGTTCCCCTGCGGCGCCGGCAGTGACGTGGGTCCCGGCCGCTGTTTATTATCTGCCGTCAAATCGGTGAACCAACTCCGGTGACAGTTTTCGAGGCAGGGCTCTGTGCCCACGCTGTGCGGCGCAGTACAACGCCGTAAGGCACGCATAATCACTGCCCACGGTGTCGGGCCGGGCGAAGCAGAAGGATAATATTTTATCCGAGCGTCCGTCCGGGCTATGCCCGCGGGGATGCCGTGTCCTAATCGTGAAAGGATTTGTTGGTGCAAATTAATGCAAAAGTGCGAGCTGGACGCCGTGGCCGTTTATCGCTGGCCGTGATTTGTCACCTCGTTCCACTCGTCCGCTGTGGGACCACAAAGATGAAGGATTTTCATCAGGTTCGGACAAGATCGGTCCAGCTGATAGATCTCACTAGTTGTTGAAGTCCTGAGCCCCAGGGCAATGGGGGTCATCGTGGAGTTTTCCTTTTTTTGCCACGGAACTGGTAAGCGGTTTAAAGCGGTTTTGGTGGAGCTGTCGGTGATGTTGAGCAATTACCTTTGCGTTTCTGTCCATTAACTGCTCTGCCTAATCGGGCCGAATGGTGACCGCGAGCTACGCTCCTAGGTTTAATCTTCATTAAGCAACAGTCAGCGAAATCGGATATCTTATCGGTGGCCATTTTTGCGATTTGTGTATCGATGGTAATGGCATACCATTGGCTGTTCGGCTTCTGCCACATCAATTGATGAAGCTCGGTTTGTGACCGTATCTCTCGCTCGCCGTTAAGCTCGGCTGACATTTGCGCCGCTGCTAATTGTTTTCAGATGGCCCATAAGTCGGCCCGATCCACGGTCGGCCCCGATAATGGTGGCTCAAATTACGCGCCATTTGTTCGACCTAATCGCTGTGACCCCGCCGAAGCCTGCTGACCATCGAGCCATGGGCAATCCCGGCCAGCACCTGTCGAGGCTCTGTTGCGATGCGATGGTTTTTTTGTGTTTCTACTGCAAAGGGGTTTGCTTATGTCCTCCTGGGTTGGGAAAATGCGTGCTTTTCCTGAGGGACACTAATGGTCAGCAGTTACCGCAATCAGCGTAATTGGAAAGCACACGAGAGGACGCTGTTGGCTGGTGTCCCCGCTGTGGCGAGTTTCGGGTTCCGTAGGCAGATGGGCGCTGAAAACGGCCCGCCGCTCGATGAGCTAATTTAATTAAATTCAAATCTGAACCGGGTCGAGTTTCATGTTTCTCGCACAGCGTATTTGCATTTAATGAAGCAACCAAATATTTGTTTGACCCCACCAGGCTTCGCGCCCGTTCGGGATAATGAGTTTGCTATTTTCGTTTCATTTCTCTGTATTCATAATTATGTCGATAATCAAATTTTCCCTCTGGAAATCGACTCGGACGCGTATGTACAGTTAAATCAACTACCTCGGTCCGTTGGGTCCGTTGATAGGATGGCGTGATGGATGGCTTGCTTTGCGCTGCGAGCGTTAGACTGTTTGTGTCTAGTTTTCGAAGTTTAGAATGATGCAAAACAATTAATCTAGCAAGGATTTGCTTATCTTCGAAGGCAGCAATAATAGACAACAAACAGTTTACAGCTTTGGGCGTCCTCAGGCGTAGCGGTCTATTTTTAGCGTCCCGTATTATGATAATTCCATATTCACTGCCACCGGATCAGGTATTCAAACCGCCTAACGGTAACCGATTTAGGCTTATTAATATTCAGCAATTTCGCGACCCGAAAGAACGGATGGGATTTAAATAATCCTTCGGAAACTGTCGTGGAGGAAATTAGAAAATTATCGCAACATCCTTGCGGCACGCGGCGACAAGAATCTTAAGACAACACCTCAGCATTACCCAATCGACGCCCGTCTAGGCAAGGGTTTGGCGTGGAACGGAAAAAGCTCGTTTCCGAAACGGTTAAATTAGGAAACCGCCATTTTCCATCGCCGTGGGGCTTTGGGCTGTAGTGGTGCGAAGAGTTCGCCCACCATAAGATGGAGTCCTCGCGGAGGGCTTGTTTTGATTATGAATTTGTATTTTTGTTAATGTTAATTGCCGCGGTTGGAAAGGGGCGATAATTAAATAGCAGCGGGGGAAAGAACGAGCACCGCAAGGGCTGGCCATCGATGGAGATCCCGTCTTTTCTGTTTGCTGAAGTCCGCCGCGAAAGGAAAGATTCGATTAAATTGGCGCTTGACCCTCGGTGCGATGCGATAAAGAGTCGGTTTTTTTTGGGATTTCCAATAAACCCGTCGGCCGGCAAAAACATAGACGAAAAACTATACATAAGCCTCCGAAAAGCATCGCAAATTGGGGTTTCGGATGGAGCCAGCTTTAAGTGGAGCTGCCGTAGTGGTTTCAACTGAATTAACGACCAATCCTATTTTCTGCGAAAATTGACGGATGAACCCCTCACGAGCAGAACGAACGCACACAGCGGGAAAGGCTGTCAGCCCACGATTTGGTCGCTTTCTCGGTCACTAGCGGCACGGCGTGAGCTTGGGCCGGACTTTAATGCTTTATTTCATCGATTTTTCGCCTCTCCTACCGCAGGCGGCCGGCGGACCGTGGTGTACGCTTATTGTTCGAAATCTCTCGTTGTCAGCATTTATGCTGCACCATGCTGGGCTTCGCCCCCCATCCTCTTGCCGCTGGCAGCACAAATTGGCAGACGAGAATTTGCCTTTTTGTCAGCCAGGTGTCACTAACACACAGGCAGGTGTTCTGGCGGATCGCTCAAGTTTGGGAAGCTGGGTCGAAACTGAAATTGATTTTCCCACGAGAGAGATTGAGTGGCGAGTCGAGTGGTGGCCGCAACATCGTCATTTGCCATGCCGGTCGCGCTTATGCCTGGTAACTGGCATATTGATAGCGGATTGGAGAACTGCAAAAAGGACTGCGTTTCACTTGGTCGACTGAAGTTTGTGTAAGCTGAGGTGCCTTTATTGGAGATCCCAAACGTCCGGTCCCGAAGTAGTTCAACCAATTGAGAGATACAACAACAATAATGTTCACAATATAAAATTCCCATGTTTGATCGTTTTATTGGATAGAAAACCGCTGCGTCGCATTCCCTAACGCATCATCATTCGAGAGTAGAATACCAAATCATGATAACATGAATCGAAAAGATCGATGGAACATTGATTATCCCTTTTATTATGCCCATAAAGAATGCTATTTAGTTCGAGCTCAAACTAATTGATATTCTACGTGATGCATTGGTCCCTTTTATGTGGTTTAGCCATGCACAATTATCCCCCTTTCGATTAGCTTCCAACGCAATGCGCGTTGGTTTTTGTTTGTTGCTCATAGGTTTTGTGCCACATTCAATGTAGTTTTCTATTGGGAAATGCCTAAACTGGTACGCATTTTTCCATCTGTATTCCAACGTACGACAATCACTGTTGACGTTAGATGATCGTTCCTTTTTTGCCCTTCGGAAAACAGAACGTGTATGGTCAGTATTCATGTGAGCAGCGTGGTCGTGTGTCATAGTTTTTCGAGCTGCCACAAAAAACAACGTTATGTCACTAACGGCCTCGTCAAATCCCTGACGTCCAAATGCAGCACCGTTAGTACTTCAGCAGCACTTCTAGCCGTTTGAAACTGTTATGAGAATAGAAGAACGAGTCGGTTGCCACACGATTACGAGAGTTGTTATAACTTTTTCTTCTAAATCCCCTAGGCGACAAATATTCGGAGGACATTGATTGGGCAAAGAAACACTGAACGTGCGCTTCAAAAGCAGAACGTTTTTCGAATTCGACCACTTTCATCAAGCATACATTTTTGCCCATTTACAAATCATAACAAGTCCTTTAATGCAACTCTTTAAATGGTTAGTGTTTTGGAACAAGGTTCACGTGCTATTTGTAGTTGCCAGCTTTAAATGGTATGTTCGGTCAGAACTGCGCTCCTGTAGCCTTGCTACTGTGAAGCATCCAGCCGAGAGCTTCGTAGCGTAAAAAGGAAAAGAAACTTGAATCATAAAGGCGAGGAGTGTTGCAACGCAAACTTCCGACCGCTTTCGTGCCCTTAAATCACACGGAGCATTGCAAATGCCCCCGGCAACCGGTACATCCGGCTCAGCTGCCATGTTCTGATTCAGCGTGGCACGTTGCAGTGCACCGCACGTCTTCCGGCTCCATTCGAGCCGACAGATAATAATTACATTGAAATCCCCACCAACCCATAGAATGGCACGGCATGTGAAGAATTGTAGCTAGGAGCTATCGTACGTGAACGGGAAAATGCGGAAAACGTACCGGGAAATGACAAAACATAATCTAATGCATCCAATCGACAAACCCAACGCATCCGTATGCAAATGTTTGGACCTAAGACCGACGAATTAATGGCAGAAAGGCAGAATGTTTACCATCCACAAACAGCCGTCCGTGAAGTCAGTGAAGTCGTTGGGTACACTTTTTCTGGCAGATCAATCACGAGTGACACGCCCGGTCGCCGGGGACGGGTAGCGGGTTGCAACAAAGCGCATCGCCTGCATCGGCGGATTACAGTGGTGTGGATGATGCCGCCCCACAATGATACTACTCACGGCATTCACACGCCTCCAAAAGACACGCTGATGGTGATGCAATCTTTTTTATGCGAAATTGCACCCCTGGCCCGCGCAGCAGTCGGCGATTGAATCGAAACCGGAAGGACGGACGTCGCAATCTAACGGCAGCAGCATTGTTTCACTAGCCTCGCCAGTGGCTTGTGGCGTTCGTGATGCACGGTCGGTGTCGGTGCAGCGGTGGCCGCCGTTGCCGCAGCAGCAGCATGAATGCAACATGATGGATAGCATGGAAACAGCATTGCACCGCGAAAAAGAGACGCCACCACCGGAAGGGGTTTAGCGTACAGTGCGGTAACGCGTTGGTGGTATAATAATAAGCTGCCGTTTGATGAGATTGTGTGATGAAAGTGTGCTGCTTGATTATTGTATGCCGGGCGTGCCGAGATAACCCACTTTTGCACTCGTCGTACCAACATTTAAACACATTCAACTGTTTGTTTCATCGAATTCATAATTATGTTTGTGGTTCTCAGTACTTGCTGCTGTTTGTCGGGCATAGATTTTGAGCAATTAATCGAAAAAGAACATCTTTTCCGTCTCTCAAAACCCTTCAGTTTGAATACAATTACGTCTTAATGAACGATAATTCGCTTCATCGATACATCATTCTCATTGGTTTGGCACAATGAACGATGCAAGGACCACGTGGCTTTCTAGAAGCCACCAATTACATGATCACGTTTCTCGAGGCAGTGCCGGAGTCGGACACGCACCGGCTGTGCCATTGTGCCATTGAAACGTTCTGTGGCCACCTATGAAACGTCAATCATGCCCAACATTATCACGGTACGTTGGACCGTTCAACGGACCAGACCTGACGTCCCGTGCAGCAGCTGTGCAGCAGCACTTTTGTCGGTTGCATCATGTAATCGTCTATTACGCCCATAAAAGTCGCGCGCAGGGTCGTCCCGGTTGCAGTCAGTCCCGGACACGAAAGGTTGTCGCACATAATTAAAAGGTTTGCGGTGGAAAAAGTTTCCAATCCTTTTTGCCGGTCCCGGTGCGCGGTACGATGCAGCACTAGTCTGCGGTACGTGACGAGGGCGGTGTAATTCGTGGTTGTGGTACGATGTAAGTGTAGGTAGGTTGCAGTTTCACCGCCAGGGCCACACAGTGATGGATGGTGGATATGATGGATGCATATTGGGGGCCAAAAAATCCCTAAAATGCTATAATAAATGTCATAATAAATCATCATCATCATCATTGGCTGAATATCCTATGGAAAAGGAACACATTGTTTTACGGTTTGTTTGTAGCTAGAACATCGAATTAAATCATTTTATATTTTAAACTTTTTTTTGGAAACGCATAATTAACTTCGAATGTATAATAATCGCTAATAGCATTGAACATAGTTTTAATAATCGTGAACTTATGCAGATAACCTTACCATCTTTTAATATATGCAATAAAATGCACTGTAGGAGTTTTTGCTTGACTGGCTATCTTTCTTCAGTTTTAAGCTGATTTTGAGTTAAACATTGTTATTTGAATAGTCATTTCAGTAACTAATTTTGCTATTTGTTTGTTTTGTAGAGTGCCTCTGGCGTTATGCAAACGACTCTAGAGTTACAGGCAAGTCATCGTCTTCTTTGAGAATACTGAACACACTGTTTGACGTTACCGCAACTGTCATTCCGTTTATTTGAGATTGATACTTACAGTGGAACTGTAGCGAAAGCGAATTACTGCAACGTTTGCTTAATTTTCTTTGTTCTTCATTACCTGTCCGTTATTTGAAGAACATTACTTTCGCTTTCGACGTCAGTGGTCCACTGTCCACTCGACTCACCGACGGACCCATTCCTTCATTCCATTTCGAAATTCAACCGTTCACCGTTCGCTAGTGACATTACGATTCGCCAAGCATGGCCAAGCATCGCCCTAGTGAACCTTCGTGGCGTGCGAAACGAATTTCTCCTTTTTTTTCCCACTTCGAAACTACTTCCGTCTCGATGGAGCTTCGCAGACTGGTGGCCATGGCAGGGGGCAGCAGCTCGTCAGGTATTTTTCGAGCGACTGCACATCGACCCACTCGTCCTGCTGCACGTCACCGGAAGTGGTGTGGACAGCCTAAGCCAGGAGTCATCGGAGGAATTTCCTCGCATCGCTTGCCATTGGACTCTCAAGTGCTGTGCCATGTCACCACTTGGGGCTATTGAAAATTCTCACGCAATTTCTTGCCGAGTGTGCAGGTAATTTGCTGACTTGTTCGGTTTAGGTTTGTCCTTCCTGCCGACGACGGTCCCACCGTAATTGTTGGTTTTCTTTCTTCCTGCCCGCGCCCGTTTGTCAAACATACAGGTTTTGTATCCGCTGTCGGCCGCTGCTGTATCTGTATATTCTTAGGCCGCAATAGTCGGTGTAACTGCAGGATATTTTGTCCAGGTCCACGTTGATGTCCATGATAGCTCTCTGTGGTTTGGTGCGGGCGAACCAAACTGCTACCGAAATGCAGCGCCAGCAATGGATCGCTCCGTCCCGGGTACGACGCCAGAACCGCGATCCATGTTGAACCAAATTTGTAACGGCCATTTTCCTGGCTATTGTTACAAGCGCCTGGGTTGAACATGGTATTTGGGGTGGCTTTTTCGGTGGCACCAACAACAGCAGGACGGCAAATGGACAGGAAAAACGGCGCCGGGTCCCGCCCGCTTATCGTGGACTCTTATCACCAGCCCGATCGTCCCGGTCAGGGCTCCTGAGTGCATCGTGTACGCCCGCCGGGTTTGCGGTTGCCCGGTGTAATTAGGGATGCATTAAAGACGGCTCAGGAACTTTTATCAGTTCCATCAGATCCACGGTACAGTGTATCGACCTTTTGGGTATGCCTAGCCCCGTAACCAGTTACTGTTTATTGAAATGCTCTCCATCGGGCTCGGCCGGAGTCCGGAACGTACGCCGGAGTGCTAGCTTCTGCCGAAGAACCTCGTTAGCCGAACGAAGCGTTCCGGAGCCCCATCGGCCATTTCCAATGGAGGTTAATGGGTGTTTGGAAAATGGAAAACTTTTACTACACCCAGCTGCTGCTTTACGATGCACTAAATCCTGTCCGATTGGAGTTTTCGGGCGGTGGTTGTGGGCAAAGTTTGGTGGATAGAGTCTGTAGCCTAGAGTGCCGGTGGTTTGCGACTGGTTTGATGTTTGGTGCTCCAAACTTTCGGCCAGCCAGCGCTAGGCGGGGTTATCCCATTGTTGTGTGCGTCCGTGAAAGGCGAAGTGGAGCTAATTGTATCGCTGCAATCACTCGTAAGCTGCTACTTGACTCTGTTTCAGCTAAATACTTCCATGCTGTTAGCGTGGCGTACTTGACTACTTTTGGTACTTTTGAATTGAGTTTACGTTGATTTGCCTCTTGTGAATAGGTACGTTGCAATTGAAAGTTGGATCCAGTATTTTGGCGGTTGGTTGAATTTACTTCAATTCCGGAACGTTGCGCCTAGAAGTGTGTCTTTTTTTCTAGATGTCCGAAATGCGCGTAGCTTCCCAGTTAAATGCCACATGTTATTTTAATGGTGGCCAATTGGACCACGTGACAGCTCTGTTGGACTTTGGCAAACTTTCCAATGTGCCAAACGATAACAGTTGCTCACTTGCGCGGGTCGAACAGAAAGTTTCACTTCCCAGCATCCGGCGGCATGTGTCAAAGTGTGATAAGATAAGAAGTTTACCCTGTTGTCATACTTCCTCCATACTTTTACACCAGGTCAGGGGTTCGGAGCACGCGGTGGTCACGAAAATCAAACGCCGAAAGGGGAATGATCAAAAAAGTTGACCAACAACTCACCAACTAGCATCATATTCCGGGACTTGGTTTTCTTGAAAGAAAACCAACAAAAAAACACATTCCGATCCGATTCGGTTGCCTGGGCAAAGATAACGAAGCGCCGAAAAACGAAGGACGACGAAAGGACGAAAGTTTGCGCGTACATTCTTCGCTTATCTCGGCGCGTCCAAACCGAAGCATTGCGCATTTTTGAGGCAAAAACGTGAAAGAAAATATGAAATTCCTTCTCGACGGATCGACGGAATTTTCCGACGGACGGAGTTTTCCTGACCTTTGCGATACGTCGCTTTTGACCCGAAGGGGCATATAAAAGGGTTTTCCTATCTTCCCGAGGGAGGGGTACGGCACGGCACCCATTGGCACGACTCCTATTGGGAAAAGGCCAATCCCGAAGTTAAGCCCGCATTGTGTTGCAGGTGTAAGAAAAGCGGAAAAAGGGTCTTGCCGGGGGCCAAGGACTTACCTTAACGCCGTCACAGTCGAGGGTGCGATGGCACAAAAAGGACATGCTGGTGCCTTTGGGTTTTTGTAAACGGCTTCGTCGGTAAGTTCGGCCTTGTAAGGATTCGCCAGGCCGGTGGCAGTATGAATATCGACCGGCGTGCAAAAGCAATATGAATGACGAAGGCCTAAACTACCCCCTTTATGATGAGCTGCTTCGCAATTTGTCGACGAAGACACGAACTTCCTTGACGAACTTTCAAACCGGACCGTTTCCGCTTGGGTTCCCTTGGTGCGTTCCGGCACGTTATTCGAAGCAGCGCCGAGCAAGCGGATGTGCAGATGGAGAAACAGGATATTGTGGAAAATTAATCTATTCCCGTCGGTGTGAGATGGAGTTTCATACTTCCACCAGGACGCGCCTCAGCCGAACGGAAATGTGCCCGGGAAGAGGTTTTACTGATGAGTGTCCGTTTTTTCTCCGATTTCCACCGCGTTGTACTTAATCCCAGGCCCCTGCGCAGCAGTGAACTATTGGCACAGTAACCCGTAACCTATTCGAAAGTCTGAGGGTCAACTCGGTGATCGTCGGGCGCACGTACTGTAAAAATATGATTAATTGATGTTTGCTTAACCTTTTCCCAGTTCACATCGTTTATGGAAACGACGGGCCAACGTTAAAAAATAGCTTTTTAAGTGAATAAAAAGCCCACGTTCCGTTTGCCTGCGAGAGAAGGTTTCAATTTATTCCGTCGTATTTTTCTTTGCGCGTCTGATAATGATGGAACCTTCCGCGTGATGGCACAAGGCCTACAAGGCGATTGGGGGCCTAGAGGAGGATCGCCGTTTGCCAAAAATAAAATGATGTCCCGCCTCGGAAAAGGTCTGAGATATTGCAAATATTTTTGGAATATTTCCTGAATCCCCCCCCGTTTTGATTAATAGAACTTGCGAACTTATTTCCATTTCGGTGTTGATTGCAGCGATTCGTCAAGATCGGGTGTTGCGCGGTGTTGGGTGGCGTTGGCCAATTTTTGCTTCGTCGTACCGTTCTGTCGACGTTCTGTGCCGTGCGTGCGGTGCCATGTTTTTTGTGGATTGTTTTAGATTCAACACGAAAAGCAGAGCGCCTCTTTCCCGGTCCGATGGTGGCGCAATAATTCTGAAGTGTCGTCCTGGCAGCAGCCACCGGAAATTAATAGCTTTTACGATTAATTCATGGAACCGGCACCGGCGGCGGTTCCCATTTCGCCCAGATTGAAACGGACCGGAACGCGCCCGTTGGTGCCGCCTGTTGGCTGTCTCCCTGAGGGGTTCTGATGGCCAGCATTCCTTCGCATTCTGGCAGCGCCATTTGGCCGAGTGTTCCATTAACGAGTTGCAGTCAGCAGCCGGGCCCGGGCACGGCTGCCGATGTCCCATTTCCGCAAACATTAAAATTATTATTTTATTTCTCGTGCGTTAATTCGCACCAAACCTTTTTTATATTCGTTTCAGTTTTTTTGGTCTCAACATTTTGGTTTTGTTTCGTCGTGGTTTGATTGTTGTGTCCACGTTCTACGGCTTTTACAGTTATTATGTTTCTGTCTGTCAACGCACGGGCTCAGTTTTGCTTTTGTCAACGACAATAAGCGGTGGACCGCGATTCATCCTGGCTGACGAGTGTCACCTCTGTTCCAGGAATGTCACAGTGTCCTGCTGGGGGTCGCCATGGTAAAGCGATTCCACAAAAAAGGCATTTTTGAAACGCACCGTTGAACGGGGGCAAAAGATGCGTGAATGTTCCGCCGAATGACAGAACCGCACAGCGAATTCCATGCTTTTGATGGTGGCGGATAATGGTTTGGGCATAAACATAAAGATTGGTAAACGATGTCATGGCGCTGGAATGTTAAATTGAAATTGGAAATCCAACAAGAGTAACACGCTTTTTCCGTACCAATTTTCCATTTCTCCAAAGTATCTCGGATTCGATATTTGCGAAAGGCAAAAAAATGTTGTTTCTTGCCATGCACGAGACAAAACCAATTAAGCTGTGGCCGAAAGTGAGCCAGATTTCTGGAAATTGTGTACTACTTCTAGGTGATTAAGGATTAAGGAACTTATTCAAAGACCCACTGATGGCGTTGTTTTGCTAAGTGGCTGAAGAAAGATATGTTGTTTCATCTTCTGTTCGGCCGCTGCTCTCCGGCCAGGTGCAGCACCGAAACCCGAGCTCAATTTATTCACCGCGATAATAGGGGTTCCCGTTTCGATGCCACACGCTGACCTTCTACTCGGCATCATAAATATTCATCCCTTTCATCCTGACGGTCGCGTGCCGATGTGTGGCGGGGCCAGCTCGTCAGCGGTCAATCCTTTTAACCGGCAGCGAGGCAAAACACGACCGTACATAAGCATGGTGCAATTCGGGGCAGGGACTCGCTTTTAATTTTCTACCATAACCACCGTCCCAAAGGCCAGCAAAAGTGACCACCTGGAGTGGCAACTCCGATCTCGGCTTGCAGTCGGTGTCAAGTCCGTGTTCGTCGGACGTTGGAACATAATTTTTGCTTTCCTCGCACGTACACGTGCCCAAGGAGATCGGGCCCGGGCGTGGGACAAAGTTTTTCAATTTATTACCGGAAGGCATTCCGGGAGTGTTGGTGCTTTTTTCGCACCATTTTTTTTGTGCCTTTCACCTTCGGCGGGAACGTTCGCAAGAGGCGCCTGCTCTGTGTCTCGTTCGCGTGGTATCTGTCCCTCGTTATACAGTACGAGCATAAAGTCCTGCTTGAATCCTGCTCTCGTGGGTGCTGGGTGCCGTTTGAGACTGGGACTGGCTTTCACTTTCCCAGCTTCTTGCGTGTTTCACGAGTATACGCTGATTATTAATTTTCATAACCGCGCTCAACACCAACTTCCTGGCTGGGTCTCCTTGGGGAAGGCGAAGTGCAATGACTGGGTCTGCCGGGCCCCGCGTAATGGCCAGACATTTCTCGGGTTGCTCGGTTTGCAAAAAGCATCTCCCGCGCGCTGAGGTTGCGGCCAAACTTTAGTGTAAAGTGCTTTTATGCTTACGGTTTTTTTTGCTCTTCCTTTTTTTCTCTTATACTGCTTCGCCATAACGCCCGACGAGGAAACATTGTTGTGTTTCGAGACGCGGCAACATCGCCGATCGGTGGAAGAACTTTGGCAGGGTTTTTTTCTTTTCTTCCGAAAAGGTGCCGCTTCCAGTTAATGCTATGCGGTGCGAAATGCGAAACTTGAACTTGACGTTCGATCGATCATTGAACCAGCCCGCTGGTGGATTGGTTTTGATTTAATTTTAATGAGACCGTTTGAAAAGTTAGCGGAGGTGCAATTAGCATCCTTTAGCAGGCTCATTCATGTCGGATCTGTCGCGAAGGTTTGCTGATTGAAATAAAAAGGTTTGTGAGAAAAGGAATTTGATACCGAGCCGTAATTGCCAACGGAGAGAGTGACAGTTTTGCACGCATCGTAACTTAGCATTCATCCAATTCAGCTCACAACTTCAAAGACTGATTAAAATGTAAATTATTAATTTTCCCGGAATAGTGAGACGTCCTCAATAAAGCCGTCTTCGTTTATTCCGCAGCTCCTTCGCGTGGCAAGCCCGCAAATGTAGAGCAAGCAACTTCACAAAGGAGCGAGTTCCAGCACTAACAGTTTTCACCGTGATTTTAATTATCGCCCCTGCTTGAATTACCAACCAGAGCCTGAGACTGGTGGGTGAGCTCGACATGCACGTGCCTATACGGGTGGGTATTTATGGTGAAAAGCGCTGCCGGTAGTTTGCAGGAAGCATCTACAAGAGGCTTGCGTGGTGCTCAGTTAATACAGATCCACATAACTCGGCTCTTGTCCTGAGCCTTGTCGAGCTTTCAGCAACTACTCTGAATAGCACCGTTCCTGGGGCAACCTATTTGCTACCGGCAATCATTGCCTCGCCCTTAATCCTTGTCTACGCTCCACGCCCGCCCGACACCCGACGCGGGTGCTCCAAGAAATGAAAACTCGTTAAATCTAATATAATACGTTCGTTGTTCGGTGAAAGGGTTCTCTATGGATAGTCCCCGGTGCGCAACGCACTGGAATCGATGGCAAACGTGAGCGCTACCCCGAGCCTGCCGGCGAGCCTTCTGGGATTCTGCTGCTTGGGTACGAGCGGACTGGGCGGCGGCGAGTGAGTGAGGAGGAGCTGGTGATATCAGCATTTGGTACGGGCAAATGTATTCAAACTCTGATTTGCATGGCATTACAAGGCGGTAAAATTCTCATAAACCAACAAATTGCCTATTCATCGGCCCTGTCTTTTATATACGCACTGTTCGCAAGGTCCCGGGGGCACAGTGATGTGCGAAAAAGAACGTCCGGTTTTTAGCATTTATTTGTGTATAAATTTTTTTATCAATTAGAAACGCTGATCATGCCCTTAAAAATAGGTCAAATTTAGCCACATATGGCAATCGATTGCATATTGTATAAATTCGCAAGCCCTGTAGTGTGTGTCTGTTGGTTGGTCGTGTGGTGTGGCCCGAATGGCTTTCACGTTGTCGCTCAATAGTCTAATAAAAGGACGAACTGCATTTGCATAAAGCGTTTATGGAACGCATCCAGCAACAGGAACGCAACAGGAGCAGGAAACGGAGCCCGCCGGCGCACAATTGGGGTTAAAGCGGCGTTCGTCCGGGGAAAAAGGCGATAAAACGTCAAACAACATGAAAACAGCTGCATAATTGAATTTTCACTTTTGTGCCAAACAAAAGCTTGAAGCTTGATTTACGTGAGTCTTGAGGGTTCTCGGAGGGTACATAAAATGGCAAACATCCGCGAGAGCCATCGCAAAGCCGCCGAGACGAACGCGTGGGTCGCGGCTGTTTTATAGCCGTTTCAAGCACGCCGTTTGATCGATTGCCCACCATTGATGGATCGATCATGTTGCGTCACTTCCTCGCGAGTGCCATTTGCTGTCAGGACAAGCAGAGACAAATCCCTTTCCGTGTGCTATCTGCTTCTTATCGCATTTATCCAATTGAAACATCCCGTACTCGCGGCTGCTCTCGGGTGGCGTTCCGTGCGACTGCGGGCGGGTGATTATGATCGGTGGGTTGGTCCACCGAGAACAATAACGCTGACACGGTTCCATAATTGAATTCACGCAAATTATGCTTCCTCCGTGTCGACCGTGTGTGGGTGCGTTTTAACGAACTTCTGCGCTACGGAAAATCCACTGTTTTGTGTTATTTTAATAATCCTTTTCCTGTGGATTGTCGATTCGTTTCGGGATATTGACTTTTCGCCACGCACGTGACTATCGGTCGATAAATTCAATTAGCACGTTCACATTTTCTTTCCTATCGTTTTTCCTATCATCGTGTCGTGATCCGTTTTGTGCAACACGACAGGTAGGTTCATTTGCCATCTGCTCCTGCTTCTGACATAATTGAGATAAACGACTTAACGATCGAATATTTGAGCTCCTGAGCACGACAAATGGATGGACAGGGATCGAAAATATGATGAGTGTTGGGTTCAAAGAAAATTACTCATTTTTTATGCGTTGTGTACACGCTAATTTTACTTTAGCGATGGCTCAACTAATGCTGTCTGCAAGCCTTAAAGAACACTCCTGAATAGATTGAAACGATTGACTGTAAATGGTTTATTTATGGTGCTCTTTGTTAATCAACTTTACTAATTTCACAGCATCCATTGGCGCTCGCAACAAAGTAGTACCGAGCGTTACTGTCTGGCAAATCGTGTGCAAATTCTGTATCGTTCCCGTGGTGCCAAAGGATTCGCTTGGCACCGGTAAACGCCGGCGCGTGTATCTCGCGGCGATTCTTCACTCACTGCCAAGATTTTGCCATAAACAAAAGCCCACGAAATGTAAACCGCTCAAGCGAACGCATGCTGAGGCGTTGCACACTGTCTCCGTTTGCAACATTTTGTCCGTCTCTGCGGCAGCGGCCAACTCTCGGGCCAATGAAAACATTAGTCAAACAGTCCTCGACAGTAACGTACGATCGGACGCCGCCGCCGCCGCCGGCTGGGCCCCGATGAGGATGTTCGCGTCCCGGGCTTGCATGGAGAGCTATAAAATCGATAAACAAACAGACAGAACAGTCCATCGTGGGGCCGCGAAGTTGATCGAATCGCTAGCAGACGGGACGTGAGATTATTTATTTAATTGCGCTACCCCGATGCGTTTCAAATGCTTGCCCACCCCATATGTGGCCGTGGGAAGCCGACATTGGAATTTGGCAGCGAAACCAGCGCGAGGAAAGAGCTGGGAAAAAGGCGCTTCGGTCGGTCCGACGGAGGATGTGTTGATGTTGCTGATACGGCACCGCGTGTGCTATGCTTTGGCATTGCAAGGACGTTTGGTGCTTCGTAGGTCAGTGTGGTGCGAGACGCACGCAGCCATTCCAATGGATCCGATTCGGGTGGGCGAAAGAGCGAGTGTTCTTTCGGCTCTGGACCGCGGATTCGTCTGGCGTTCATGTTGAAAGGAGCCTTTTGCTGTCGGGTGATTGTTATTGCTAACCAATGCTGCTCGTTTAGAACCAGTTAGAGTAGAGTAAAAAAAATCAAACGGCTTGAATGAATGTTGGAGATCGTTAACGAATTCGGTGATTACGTTCACACTTTGCAGAACGCCGGAACCAGGAAGGAACGAGGTTCCTTGCCTATAAAACTATCGTTGAACAGACTTATTTTTAGCCGACGTCCATTGATTTCCTCAACCTACACACAACCAATCTGCGATGTTGGTCGAATAACGCGACCGCTTCGTCCATGGCTCTCTACGGCGCGGTGCGGCAAAGTCGCATGGTGGGCTGAAATTGGTTTGTTGGCGTATCCTTGCCCGGGGCCGGGACTGAGGCCGACCATTTCCGCCGTGAACCGTAACGAGATTGTCTCTAAAAGAGTGCAAAGCGAATGCCGGGCCGCCGCAAGGAGGGTAATTTTATCCTTTCGGCTAAGGTTGACCATTTTCTTCGCATCCCTTAGTCGCGTTTACTGCGACCGAAGTCAGTCCCGGAAACGGTTATCGATTAAACGTGGCTCTTGCGACGCTGCTTCCGCGAGCGCTAGATTCGCCCCGGTTTGTCTCGCTCGCGTTCTTTTGATGCTTTAAGAAGACGCATTAAACCGTGACCTTCCGTTTCTGTGCCGTTGAAAAACGAGAAAATTGCTTGTAAATGGTGACATGCGGAATGCAAAAAAGAAGACTTATTAACCCTTGACACGGTGGTGGCGATACTTTGCCCCAGACATCACGAGGCAGGCAATCGCACAGCAGAGCTGACACACCGTGCTCGGTGAGGTGGCCTTCGCGTTCCAACCCTTTACTAGGCAAGCAGGAGGCAAGTTGGTCTTTGACCGGGAAGTGGAGGGCCCATTTTTGGGTTGCAACCTTCGCGTGCGCATTGCTTTCACCGTTCCGAACGACCGACCGACCGACCGGTCTATTGGTATGCAAATGTGGAGCTGCACGTTGCATGTTTGTAATTTGCAGTGCATGAGTCGCGCGGGACGCCGCCAAGCGTCTGGAATGGGAAAGTGGGCCCGGCCATTCCGGTTTTTCAAGCACCGGCGATACGGTGGGACTTACACGGTGGAAAATTAGATTAGATGTCGTTCTATCGCGCCCCTTCCGGGAATATGGGGCCCGCCGTTAGGTCGGTCCGGTCCGGTCGGACGTGAGTGGGTCGCCCGGTCCGGTTAATTTACCCCTAATATGGGTGCCGAGATTGTGCAATGTTTGCGAGTGGTCTCCGGTGGGCGGTTACGGGCGGCCACTAAACTTATGGCCGGCCTAATGGTGGAACTATTATTTTATTGTATCATTACACCGCACACACCGCACATCCAACCGATTGGCCGCCGTCGCATGCTTTCGCCTATTGCCGGTCGAAGTCACGACAGTACCCCGTGGTTAGTCCACCACGTTGCTTACCACGTCTACGTGGTTTTCGTTCAGATTATGATTGGAAAGCTTCAATAGCTCTCTGGAATCTAGCAGAAAGCAAAATATTGTCAACTGAATTTCTTTTAAAATTCAAACAGACTGTTCGAAATCGAAACAATCAAAAATTAAATTCACGAATTTAACGTTTACATCCATCCAAAAGTAAGAGCTTTTCAACGTCTTTCGAGCGAGCTCTGTGCGCCGGTAACTAACGAGCAACTGCGCTTCGCGTTTACAGAAAACATTTAATACCGTTTCATTCGCAGCAGCACCGTTTCCGGTTGGCGAACGCGAAGATCATTGGTATTCCGGAACCATCCTGAACGACGTCGTTGGCAACGGTGCAGTTAACTTTCAGTGCACCGGAAAAGGATTGGAATTGTTTCACTCTGTCGACTGGAGGCGGAAAGTTAGGTACCACCAAGTATCACGCGAAATTTTAAGTCAATTTAAAACCAGTTTCGAGTGGCATTAGAAAACTTCCTTCCAAACGTCTGTGAAAGATAAAAAGTTTTGCTCGATTGTAGTTTCACAACTAAATATGCCACAAAATGTGCCTTGCTATACGTGCCAAAATGATCGCCAGATCTGAGACGAGGCGTGAAGCTGATTGAATGTAAATAATAGTTTGTTAAATATCCTCAAAAAGCTGCATCCCATTCGTTCCGGGCGGATTCTGGCTGCCGAGAGAGAACCCACTTTGCCTAGAACCCGACAGACGCTTCTTGGCGCTCTGTTTGAGTAGTGCTTCGTTTTACTTTCGTAATTAATTTCCTTAGAAAATTCATTACAAGTTATTAACGACTGCCCGTGCGTCGGCAGGGGGTACGAGAGCGAAAATACGAACGACTTACGGTCACAAATCGCCACCGGTTGGGTCTGGACTTTGGTCCACTCGCTGAACCGGATGACGGTGCCATCGGAATGTCATCGTGGCAAGGAAGATTATGAGAAAATTCTCTGCTGCTGGAAGCAATTGCCAGCACTCATTGTGGCCCCGGCCCTTTGCTGGTAGCGCCTGGCGGAGTATTACACTTCGTCTGAAGGATCGCCCGTGTAACGAGGCAGCGGCCCGAGCGAAGAAAACTAACTTAATTCTCCGTTGATTATTCCATTAGCGTGCGACTGGCGCGGGTGGCCGCGGCAGGACTTCGGTTTGCTGGCGTAATTATGTTCAGTGAATTTCATTCACTGATTGCTGTTTGCTAGCCAGCAGCCCAGCCGAGCAGTTCCCTGGGTGGGACTATTTTCGCTTTCGCGCGAGCACTAAGCCTTCACTGTGGAGTCGTGGAAAACGGAGGCGTCACCCTGGGGCCCAGGTTGATGGATGTGAAACCATCATTCCTTACGAACGTACGGCAGTGGCAGAAAGTTGTGGCTAATCCTGACGAGCTGAATACATCACGATGTGAAGCAATTGCGAACTTACTAAACATTGCCATTCAAGAATCATACGACATAAATACGTGCTGAAAAAGAACTGCACCTCAATGAGTTATCGGTATGGTGGCCGTACATTGCAATTCCGAGAATGAATTAATTACGAGGCTGTAATCCCAGATTAGTGGCATGCACATATTTTTCTCGATGCCGCAGTCGTACTTGGCTAAAATATGAACCTCTGCCGGCTGCCGTGCGGCTTGTTCAACAAATTTATTGCGTACACTAATCACCCTAAGCACGTTCTGGCGAATGCCGAATTGGTGCTCAGCAGACTTAACGAGTGCACTTGGTTTCGCAGGTTTTAGCAGTGCACCGTGGCATGCCTAGGCAGGTCACAGCCGGAGCTTCCGGAATCTATTGATTTTAACACTACAACGTTGTTCGACTAATGGTACTAACGGTAATGGTACCTTGGCATTCCAGAGAATGGACTGAATGGTTGGTTACTCACCATAAGGCAGAACGACACACAATATGGTACGCATTACATTACGGTGAATTCCCATTAATAAGAAATAATACGACGGACGAAGGACGTTTGGAAACATTCGACACCAACGCGCGTTTTTATGCCTCATTTACGATTGGCTAGGCAATGAAGGTTCACTGTTAATTTTAAAGGGTTTCCGAATTTCCGCTAGAAGGTTGATGCTTTCGCCACGCCAAGAAGTAAACCGAACCATAAACCGAATGAAACCAATCGGTCACGGCTAGCGGCTGGACCGGTAGAGAGAGCCGGGTTTCTGTATCCATTCGCAGTTTCTTGCGCTTTTTCGCCAGTCCCGATTGCTCCTATTGTGCATCGGGAGGAAGCGCAGCGACAGTTAGCCAATGCAATAACAAGCAGTTTATGTGTCGATGCTTTATGATCGAGTTTTTGATTGGGTTGTCGTCTTATTGAATCCCGCCACAATCTGCCCACAGCCAGTGTTCTTCCCCTGACGACAACCATGGCGTGGCGTGACGAAAAAGGATGCCATCGCCGGAAGATCTAGATTCTCGTCTTTCCGGTGAACCACCATCCACCAGCCAGCTGCGAACCGTTTTCGCTGTTCGACCGATCTGGCCACTCGTATATAACCTTCGTGGACTTCCTTTAGGTTGTGGGATTTTTGTGTCATTCCACATGTCCACACACACGCGCACAAAGACACTCTCGCACATAGGGGGACAAAACGTTCCCATTTGTTGGCTTGCGTCAACTGCAGTGTCCTGTTTCCCGGGAGACAGAGAGAGAGCGAGTTTCCATTAGGTACCAAACGGACATGATGCATGTTGCATGTCCCCAGGACATGTTTCTGACCGGCACCATCCATGGTTTAAAGCGGTCAAAAAATAAGCCGCGGTCGCTGAGCGCTCGTTTTCGGGCGATTGTGGTGCCTTTTTGTGTGGGAAGCGATGCGCCGGTAGTGAAATTGTGCTGTTTTTGTGCAAAGTGCCCTGCTGAGTACTAGGTTTCGAGGTTTTCCCGTACCTAGGTGTGTGTCCGGGGATTGCGTGGGGAAAAATGGAACACCCGTGCCAACCAATCGATTGGCTGCACGATGTGATACAACCGCTTCCTGGTTGGTAACTGGCCTACCGCTCGGAGCTCACGTAAATTGAATTCAAACGATATTTTTTGAGATGCCTCATTGATGTGGCCCTCAGGTTTGGTGGCGAAAAATTTCGAAAGGATGTTCAATCGCCAGTGCACTAACGAATGATGCACTGTGAAGGATAAGATCATTGAAAACAACGTTCGGAACATGTAGCGGACTAAAACAATCGCAAAGTTGTTTGCTAGCAGCAGGATAATCCTCTATAGTTTTTGCCCGCCAACCAGATGCAACCATTTCTAACCAGACTCCGGCTTCGGATTGTGGAGATCTTTTCGATCCACTTTGTGCCGATTTCATATCGTAACTATGCGTAGACCAAATTCATCGTTGAGCTGTAGCCGCGTTCCAGATTACCTGGGGCGGCATACGTTTTCTTCGGTACACAAACTCCTGTCTCACAGTTACTCAAGAAGTTCGCAGTCATCGCACCTTTAGCAACTTTTCCAGCCTTGAACATGACACGGCAACCGCGGTGCCACACTTCCCGGCCCATACCTGAATCGGCGCTACGCTGCGACGCGCCGTGGCCCAGCGCTAATTCGTTTTGTGTGCGCGAAACAATAAATCATATTTTCCGTACATGCTTCGCTTCATTACGGAACCATTTCGCGGTGAGCCGCCGGCTTGTTTTGGCGTCCGGACCGGTGGCCATTTATGTTTGCCGCGCTGGAGCGCTTTTCCAATTTCATTTCCGACCCACGGTTTCCGGTTTGATGACTTTCTGAAAAATGATTAAAACAAAACAAGATCGAGAACGTCGGCGAAAATGTTTGCCGAGCGTGACGAAAAGTTGTGTTGTTGCTGCTGCTGCACAACAACAACAACCTGCACACGCTTGTGGCTGGTTGTGGGATTCGCATTTTTCACGACGCGCCTCGGTTCATTACTGAACTTTGTTCAAAATTACCTTCTCGGCTCGGCTCAACCGGCACGACGAATTGCTTTTGGATAATGACTTTTGAGCGACCCGCGGTCGCTGGGCGCGGCATTGGTGAAAAACTGGGAGGCGGAAAACAACCGAGCTTAGCAAGTGGCAAGGGCCACCAAAGTTTGATCTCCCGGGAAACGAACGAACGAATCTTGCCGCGGGCTCGAGGCATTTTTGCGTTTTCCCGCTGATGGTTTACAAAACCATTCTCCGGAGTGGATCTTTTTCTCGTCTTTCGGCCAATCATTTCAGGTTCGTTTGCGTAACGCGGACTGCGGGGACTGCGGCGAGCAAACGGAGTGGTGCCGCACGGGGGGTGATGAAGTGGAAAAGCGTACACATAAACGAAGCCACAATTCGTCAAAACAAGCAGCAGATACGCGGAAACAGCGCGGAGAAGTCTTCGGCTTCTCAAATAAACCTATTCCAGGTCGTTGGCTCGGTGGATTACCCAACGGACAGGAGCCGCCAGGATTTGGCAGGCGCAAACAATAGGAATCGTTGGAATACATTTCACAAATTCTGTAAGTGTAAGGCGGAGGGACAAGATGGACAGGATGCTCGTGGAGCGTTGAACGGGCGTTACGATTCAGCCGACAGATTGTTGTCTGGAACTGCTTCAAACGGATGCCAAACAGGTGCACGATACCTGGGCTGGCGTTCGACACTAGGACATTGGTAGTAGCTTTTACTTTCTAGTGGTTTACTAACAAATTTCAAAGAAACTCAGTTGTGAATTGATATTAAAATATTTGACGAGGACAGATAGAGGACACTTAAAGGACCACAGCTGGTGGATGCCAAAGATTAACAGCGACATACTGACATATTTCTTCAGTTTAAAATATTCTTCAAGTGAAAATCAATACATGGAAGAAATCGCTGAAGCAGCACCTCAGGATGTGTGTCCTAGTATTTCGCTACGAAACGCACTCATTCACAGCATTCAAAATATTATGGAGGGTGACTTTGGGAAACATCCCGTTTCTCCCCCCGACAGGGTCCTATCTGGCAAAGCAGGGGGGCAGGACATGGAGGGTGACTAGGAGGGTCCCACCACAATGCTCTAAGCAGTGCCGCCACCGAACGGTGGCGGTTCACCTCAACCAATCTGTAAGACGAAGCGTTGAAAAGGGCACACCTGTCCTGGTACCGCCGCTTGTTGGTCGCGCGGTTTCGATTAATTACTTTACAGTCTATTTGCAGTCCATTAAGTGCACTTGCGGTACACTGCACCGCTGCGTCTCGTGCCACGGGTTTGCTGCATTTTAGGACCACACCTCACTCGACTAACGGCTTGCGTCTGCACCGCCCGACCGACCAAGTACGGGCAGACTCTGATCATCTGATTTGCGGAAGGTACCGGTCGGTGACTAATTAAATTTGCACACTCGAATTCCCACGCGTACCCCGGTGCTTGCATCGATAAAACAAATGTTTTACCACCCTCAATTTGGTGCTGCACATCGGCACATCCAGGTGCTCCGAGTTTTGTCACGCAACCGGAGCAGACACTTTCCCAGGGCCTTACGAACGGCCCGGCAGATTTATTGCCCGAGAGAGGAAGACCTACGCCAGCCGGGCTGTGTGTGTGGTATTTTAATTAGTATTAATTGTACCGCAACGTTTACTGAGCGCCCACCGGATTTGGGTTCTTTGCGAGCGCACGGTGGCGTTGAGTGGTTGACATTTATGCATCAAAAAACCAAAAAAAGGCACACCAGTTTAACTTATCCGCTTCCTGTGGGAACGGCATCCTCCTCCTAACATATTGCTGAGGTCTTCCCTTGTCGTGCCGTGCCATTTTTGCCCACATACACGCCAGGAGTACGACCATGCCGATGTTATTGAAATACTTTTTGGGTTTTGGGACTGTTTGATGCTATTTTAAGACCTCAGTACGCTCTGCAACAGGACAGCTGCTACGTGTACAATGTTGCCCGATGGAATTTTGAAGCGAAAGTATCCGTGGCGCACATTGATTAAATTTTGATCAATTCCTACAGTGTGCTGCAGGAAGTGTAGTAATTTAAATTGCGAACCCAAAACTATTCCACCACAGAGTATTGGTTAGTTACCGTGTTTCAAAGCACTTTCTGATTTCAAATGAAAGCTGCAAACACCGTTTACCATACCGAGAGTTATAAGTTTCAAACAACGACCACTGCACTGTTTTCGGTTAGATTTGAAGATACGGCTACGTCCGTTCAACATGTATGACCGGTGATTTAGATTCGCAAAATACGCTTTTTCTATTTCCTTCGCCACTGGCACCGGCCAGAGTGGCGATGCTTGAAACGGTGCCGGTTGTTTACGATGCGAGCCAACCATCAATTTTGACAATCCATCGTTTCGATCGGAACGAACATGTCACGCGATAGATGTCCGTAATCGAGCGATGCGATCGCAGTAACCCGGAGTTTTGGGGCCCGCGTCCTAGACGAGCGCAGCGTTCGTCCGTTGCAAAATTGAAAGTCGGAATCGGAGCATGTTGGAATCGAGCGCTCCGTGCAGACATATCGGCGAGTCAGGACCGAACTTGCCGTTCTGTTTTCGAGTTGCCGAACCGAATATGGGATGTGACATGTTGCATACTGCAACCGCATTGGCACACGGTGGTACGCGGGGTGGGGCTGACTGGTGCCGACTGACAGCAGGTCGGTATTTTTAGACGGTGCATTAATATATCAAGCCCCAGACCGGTGACGGCGAATCGGCGGACCAACTGGCCCGCCTGGTCTCGGGTCTTTCGCCACCGATGAAGTGGTTCCCTCCCGGAGGGGGGCGGGGAGGTGGCAAGGGGTTGCACTTAGCAAAACTATGCCAAAGCCGGACTCGCCGGAGAGAGATGCGGTCAGACGCTGTCAAGTGGCGAGTTCCTGCAAGCGCGGCAGGTTTTTGGGCCAGTTTCACCAATATTTATGCTTCTGGTCCGAGAGATGATCGATGGATAAGTTTCGTGGTGCCATCACCCGCGGCTGGGAGAAAAGGCGGCTTGTAACGTATAAAAATGTTTGAACACCGTGTCAGCAGTGGGATATTTTTTTATTTGTTGGCCAACCATAGAACTACGGCGATGGTGTATTTTTAGTCCGAATGACCATTTCGCGATTCCACCCACGCTTGTATGCTATCGTGCGTCTGTTGCTGCCATAAATTAGGTTTCGCTGCACACCGACTGGACCCGGGGCCGGTGTTGAGAGGGTCGCGCCAAGCGTCACCATCGTCCACCGACCATCGGCCGGCCGCAACCGCACCAACTTCGCTGATTAATGTCACCGTAAATCCGATGATGTTTAGTTGGCAGCCTCTTGGTCGCGAAACGCATTCACCCTTTCGGACGCGGACTGTAGTCGGAGGGGTCGCTCGCTCGCGCCGGTGGCGACGTCTTGGGCGACGTTCTTTGGCGCGTTTTGCATCCTTCACTCAGGTGCCGAGGGGTGTCGCGGTTTCGATTCACACACGACAGAGGGCTGACACACACGTCGGCTACCGGTGGACGTAACATGGCGTCGATGACACACGGTCCTCAACTGTGGAGACCGCTTTGGCTTGGATCATTTTCCGGACGGCTGAACGGGCTGTGCGGTGTTTAGTTTAATTTATTCATAATCTCTTTTAATTAAATTATGTCAGTTTAATTGGACGTACCGAAATGAGCTTCCTGTTGCGTTGCGCCTGGCCTCGGCCATTCGGTTCGGCTGCTCGCTGGACAACCGTGCCGGCTTCCGGGTTGTTCCCCGGACCCGTGTTTACAAGTTAAGACATATTTCACGCACCGCTGGCGGTGGCTTTTGGTGCCGGGGTGCGCTCCCGGCGGCCGATTTGTACCGTTCGGTGAAATATTTCGCGCTGTCACTCGCGTGAGATGAAAGCGGAATATTAATCGCTCCCCGTTTTGGGAGGTCGTTGCGCGTAATTAATCAGCGGGCGGACGAAACGTCTCCAGCACTGCGAACGGGGTCGGCGCGATGACAAAGTGTGGGCCGATGGTGATGGTGCTACTGCTGCTGCTGCTGATGGTCCCGATGACACTGATGTCATCGGCTAAATCAGTGAAGCGAGTGTTATTGATTAGGTCTGTCCCACTAGTCTGCGCCGTTCCGTCCGACGCTGGATTTGCCAGTGGATTACCCTTGACAAATGCAAACAATTTATTAATCACTTCCCCCAAATCGCTCGTGGGTTCAAATATTTTGAGAACAGATCAGGCTGGAAAGATACCGAATGTTCCATAAAACGGTACCACTAGCTGATGCTTGGTAGGCCGAAAGTGCCAGAAAGCAGCCATGGCTTATTTGAGCGCGCAGTGATCTGGATTAAAATATTAATCACACCACGAACGTTGACGTAGGTATCGAGCCATGTGCGCCATCGTAGGGAAACGCGGAAATGGCTTGCCATTATTTGTGGCTTCCACGTTTCCGGTTTCCGTTCGCCGCTGGACGCTGTTTACCCAACCGTGCGGAACATTCTTTTCGCTTACCTGCAACGATTATCGTGCCACGATAAGGATAACACGAATGCAGGTTCGTTTCTTTCGCAACGGAAAAGACTGCCAAAGGCACTCCGACCGCCGGACAATCGCGATCCGATTGTCCCTTCCAATGGAAACGTACATTTCCGTTGTCGGAGCGCGAACCGTAGTGCCACACAAGGAGCGTCTTATAAGTTCTACTTCTGGTTCAAACATAAATTCCTAACAAAGGACGAATTTCACACATCACCAGCGCCCGTAATGAACTCAGTGGTGGGAGCCGTTTACCGGCTGAATGGTTCTTAAGTAGTCCATTCAACCGTCGTAACTGACCAACTAAACGGACCTTTGGTTAGCTGCGTTTGTGAGTAGCCGATTCGATCCAGTTAAACCACCTGCCTCTCTGCGTTCGCTACCAACCAGCATGAGAACCGCAGGATGGTTGGGGATCTATCTGGATCGGCGGTGGCTGCCCGAACGAAGTGACTGTCAATTGCGACGATAAAGTATCTTTTCGAGAAGCATTTGCATATTTTTATTCGGGTACTCGGTTTTGATTTTCCGATTGCATGTTCTCGGTGTGGAAACTGCAAGTACGACTGCTTGATACCGTCGCGCTACGTAAAATACTATGGCATGACTGCGTGACTGCGACCTGGATCAATGGGCTGTTAAAAAAAAAGAACCCGTTCAAGCATAAATGTTAGTTCGATGGTAAATATTAACTTTTCGTCGTAAAAAAACGAAGTGCGCTCTTTCGCGTTGCGGTTGACTTGAATTTGGAGTACGAAGTGACTGGTGATTGGTGATCCCGGTGATTTGTGGAGCCAGCCCAGTTCGACGAATGGTTTGATGATATAAAAGCTCTCGAGCTCCGTCAAGTATGCCCATTTTCCTCTCGACCGGCTGATGGATAAGAAGTGGCATGCAAGTGGATAATGGATAGTTTCGCTTCACTGGCAAAGCCCTCGGCCCGGCGTGACGTTTCACGAAGCTTTCAAACCTTTCATTACATCCGCCGAGGGGCAAAAGATTTACGGGGCACAGGGAAAGGACTTCCGGCGGAGCGAATGGGCGGGAATAAAAATAGAAACTCAATTAATGATTGATGCCGGATTCGTTCCACCGACTATAACTGTATTTTGTCCTACGGTCGTCTGCGGAACCATCTGGTTGCCGTCACGGTCCGGAAGAGCCCAGCAGGCTCCACGGCGGGGCCACAAAAACGTCCAAAATGGCTCCACTGGCAAGACGATTCAGCAGGGTGAAGTGAAACAAGTCATTCAATAGGAGTGAGGCGTAGAAAAGAAAACCTTAGCATCGATATCGCCCAACGTCAATTGAGAGCAACATCTTGGTGACAAGCTCAGTAAGAACGGGGAGCAATTTTCAGTATTCAATACCTCGATTAAGGAGAACTGCTGTAGACCTCTTATCCTCCTTATCGTCCTTGCATAAATAAATTAAAAAGTTAGTAAAAAAGTAATAGAAAATATGCTTCCCGTTTGAATATCTTCACTGCACTACCCAAGAATCTCGGGGAAAAAAATTCACCACTGTTCAATGGCATAGTATTGCTAAGCGTAGCTCCCTGCTCAAGAACCAAGAGCAGTGCCCGGTGCAGTTTCTATTAGTTTTTCTTCCCGATACTGCACTTCGGCTCGAATGGTCAGAGTTACAGCAATGGTTTTCGTTGGAAGACCGCATTTCACGGTTGCATTACACTAGATGGTTACCTTTTTATTGTATTTATTTTTTTGTCGCAGCGATTGATCGAATCCACGCGATAGTTTATGTTCTTCCACCGGAACGGTACCAAATCCCTTGGCTGTGCAACGTTTCGTTTTTTTTTGCTAGTTCCGATACACCATCAACACGAGTCTGTCTAGTCTTTCGAACGGAGTTGGCAGGAAAATAAAGTATCGTTCGTTAGCAAAGTCGAGTGCAAAGTGAGCGTAAACCCGGTTCCGGATGGTGGCGATTATCCGGACGAAATAAACGGAAGCTCTTACCAGGCGTGAAATCGGGTTTGCTTCCGCTTTGGGCATTGCCGATTGAAGTGGCAGTGAGCGGCGGAACCGTACACAGCCAAGAAACAAATCGTACGATCAAATGGACGGAAAAAAGGACACGCCCGGTGCAGACTGTCCACCGACGCTGGGGAACGTCAATCGAAAACTAACGATTGTCGAGCGGGGCTTTAAATTGACAAAACAGCTGGCGATTGAGACGAAATTAATGCGCTGAAGGAGAAGTGAAGAAACAAATTTGCCTGAAATATTGGCAAATGGAGTGATGAAATTAAATTACGGTTACGGTCTGTGCGCGCAAAAGCCAGCTCGGGAAGAATAAAAAAAAAACCTTAGAAATCGGTTTATGAACAATAACATTGACGACCGAATTGCTCCTGGCAGCTTGGATTTGATTTTGCCTTTTGGACAGTGTTATTTTTCAATTACCGGAAGGAGACCAACAATAACGGCATGGGACAACAAACGAAAAACGCCAATCCGGATTTGCGGACACATTCCTGGGGAGCGTCCTTTTATTGCGTCCTCTTTAATTCCAGTAGATTTAACACCAAGCTAACCTTCTACTGCATGTTGCTACACGCTGTAAAAGTGGTGTTTTACAACGAACGTGGAGAGTTTCATAATGGAGCCCGCATGCCGTAAATAACCGAAATGTGGAGCCACACTCGTGATCATACTAAAACTTCTCAAGGACTTGCCCTTGGCATTTTCGTGCAACGGCCAGCGGGCATAGAATTGGGAGAAAATAAACGACCCCAAAATGTGTGTGTGAGAAAAAGAGAGAAAGGGAGAGCGACCGAGAGAGAGAGAAAGAGAGAGAGATAGAGAGAGAGAGAGTAACAGTGAGAAATAGATAGATATAATAATACTGTTCAAAGCAGGAACGGCTCCAAAACAGAACACTTGACCCAGATTTATTTTTCGCTTCGCCATAATTGACCGTTAGCAGTGCACTTTACTTGCCGTGGTCCGTTCAAGAGGTGGCCCTGGTGCCAGAACAGCTCTCGTTCGGGCGTCCCTCTCGTTTCGTCCCAAAAAAGTACGCGGAACATTATAGCCATCGGTAACTGTATACTAACGTAGTGACGAGAAAAAAAAAATCTAGTTTCCGATACGTGTTTGGGAGGAGAATCCTGATGAAATCCCATGAAATTGCATTTTCCCCGAACCGTGCCGATGATGATGGTGCAAAGTTTCGACTGGCAAGAAACGGTCGAGACCTTGGCGTGTCCTTGTCCTTTCGTAAAATCTTCCCCTCAGAAATAGATAGCCCCGGTTGGCAGCTCGCAACAGAGATCCCGTGCCAATCCGGGAACACTTCCATTGTCAGTGTCAGCATAAAGCTCAAGCCATTCGCGAGGGCACGGACCGAATCTCGGACCGTGTGCGTGGTTTTGAACTTGACCGAAACACCCGTGCCCGTCGGCCGGCGGTCATTCGATAATGTTTCTTTTCTGGCAGCACCGGCATCGATCGTTCGTCTTTTTATTATGCGCATTAACGACACACTGGGGGGCTAAGCGCACGTAAGCGCACATAAGAGACCCGCGGCCGGGCCGGGGGAAATGGGTTGGAAATTATTTTCCACAAAACACGCGGCTACGCTTAATCTCTTCCGCAGCCGGTCAGCGTTAATGGCCAAAAATGGGTTGGGAATTAATCATTTTCGGACGAAAAACGTGACCCGCGGCGACTCCTTCGTGCGGGTGGGAGGACAGAGCGGCAAACAGGGACGGACAGGTTCAGGATACGCGTCGATCGAGGTCGATGATTATCCGTTCAGTTTGCTTCCGACGCTTCCGATAATGGCCAGCACATAATCGGAAGTGGATCAAATTTAATGGCGACCCGTCACTGGCACAGGAAGTTGCAGGACTGTAATCACAATCACATTACCACCCGGACTCGCACACACACGCAAACGCTCAGACGAGCACCAAAAACTCGGTTGGCCATCGGTGGAATCGAAGAACACAGTGCGGAAAAACCGAAAAATCGGAAGGCTTTCGGGGAGCTTCGGCCTCGGGCACGGGCGGACATAATGCGTTTTTAATTGCACAACAACTGGTGCACCGGCCGCTCGGTTTTCCTGGGGGTGTGTGTACGTAATCGTGCGTGTGTGGGCCCCGAATGGCGGCCCTAAAAAACGGGGCGCACCGTAAGCTGCCGACATAATTTTAATTCCATCGATAATCTACTCAGCATCATCGTCGGGAGCTCCTCGTCATCATTGCGATCAGCAGCAACATCGTTATTGACGCTAGGGCTAACGTTTTCGAAATCAATCGCCTACCGTGGGCGTGTGCGGTGGATGCACTGTTGTGGTCTCTGTAATTGTGGGCCTGGGGCACGTCGCACGTCGGTTCAAGGGTGAAGTTAATAATTTAATACGCTCTAGGTTCCACGGGGCGATCGATAGGGCCGCACTGATGGCCGCACCGTTGCAGTCGCTTGTCTGATTGACGCACGGTCGCACTAATCGTCAATCTACGAGGCCTGCTTCCAATCACCGATCGGAGATAACGATGGCAATTCCATCGTCCGCCATTAGCTATGTGCGCCACACACGCAATCATGCACTCAGTCCTGTGCGTTGCAATAGCTAAATGCACCCTTCGTACTCTCGATCGCTCGGTCTTTGGCGGAAAATCAGTCAATCAGCGAAAGGGTCGAGCTGTGCCAGGTTACGTCACTCGCTGAAAACTGCAACTCGGGGTCGAAAACTGGATGCGCTTTCATTTTCACCGACCGGCCAGGTTAGTGGGGCACGCTGCTGACCTTTTCCATCAGTTGCTCAGCGTGGTACGATGGCCACCGAAGGAAACGTTCGCGTTTTCTATTTTAATTCGCAGCAGCACCAGAGAGATGCTTGTCAACATGGCGCACAACCTGAGCTAGTATTTGGACTACCAAACCCTTGATGCTGCGTCTTCATCAAAGTCTAACTTCAATTTTTCATAATTAAAATTGCAGAGAGTACTCAGAATTAAGATAGGCCACTTATTCCTACGAAAAGTATGGCTTTTTGATCGCACCTGCTCCGAACAGTTCGGTCTCTAGGTTTGGAGAAGGTCTCTAGGCTGGTTTCGTCCGGTGGCCTATTCTCCATGTTCGCGTTGGAGCTGGGGTTTGGAATAATTAACCCCACACTGTAAGCCCGGGGGATTACTTGACTTCGTGGCCAATAAGTCTTAGCCAAAGTTGGTAGCCAGCTGTAGGCTCGCCGCTCGCCGTACTTCAAACCATCGCAGCAACCATTGGTTCGCCAGTTGGCTGCAGTGAGCGGGCAGAAGACAAGCGGCGACGTCGGCGGCGAATTTCCGAAGAATGTCAACAGTGGAACTTTCGTGGCAAGTGTCCCGGGACACCGCGGTCCACCGGCTCCGGTTCGGTCAGGTACACGGGGCCATCGACCATTTCGCCGAAGCACTGCAGGCCACACCGTCCGATGGCGAAGCACGAGAGCGGGTGCGGGTTGAGAAAGCACGAGCCGAGCTGGCGGCTTCCGGTCCGGCCCGGGCACTGGAGACACTGGCCAAGCCACAGAACTATCCGGGCACGCTGGTGCAGTGCCGGGCTCTGTACGATGCTGGTGAACTCGAGTGCCATCTGGTGGCCGCCTCGAACGGCCACCGCAGCCAGAGACCCACCGGAGGCCACCGGCACCGGGACTTTGGGACGGAACTCGATCTTGGTCGTTCGACGTTTGACCATACGCTCGGGGAACGGGCCGGCCGGGCCTCGTTGCTGGAGTACCGGCACCGGTTTCCGGCGGTGGCCGCCGAACAGCGTGCGTTACGGGAAGCATCCGATGGGCGCCCACGGTGGCAGGTACTGGCCGAGGCCGGCGAATGTGATGCGATCAGTGTACAGGAGCTGGTCCAACGGGAACCACCGATCCGCGAACGGGCCCGACGGGCGAAGAACACCCAAATTCTCGGCCAGCTGCATCTCGGACGTGGTTGGGAGACCTGGTCGTTCGTTCGGGAAATGCGCCCCGAAGGGCGGTACGGGAGTATTGTGAACCTGCCGCAGACCAAAGACAGTTCCCGGGCGATGGCAGCACTGGTTGAGGATTGCTACGCGAAGATATCGGCCCAGGTGAAGCAGTCTCAAGCGTGCTACCCGTTGTACAGTCAGCGTTACGGACGATTCGGACCGGCGGCGAAGAATCGGCGGCAGTGGCACGAGATCGACCAACTGCTCAAATACCGCTACCGGGCGTACCGGGCCGTCTACCAGCAGTTCGATCGTATGCACGAGCTACGGGACCGGGGCCAGAGCGTGCAGCTGTTCCGGTTCGTTGGTGAAGTGTTGCGCGACTTCTACAAGATCACCCCCGGCCGAGTGCTCCCGGAGAAGGGTAAGCTGGTCCGGGAGGTGTGCAACCTGGCCGGTCTGGCCGTAGTGGACGGGTTACGCATTCCACCGACCCTAATGGACGAAGCGCCGGACGAAAGGCTCTCGCTGCTGTTCGCCGTCCCACCGGCCAAGGAGCCGATCGTGGTGGTGCCCGTTTTCGGTGACGCTTCGACGTACCGCGATCCAACCGCACCGGATCGTGGGTTCCTGCGGTACAAGTAGGTGGTCAGACGATCGGGATGGAGTGCCATTGGTTTCGCATCGTGTCCTTTTGCTTTCAGGGCCAAACTGGCGGAACTGGAGAGTTGTCACCAGCGTGCCGAATACTCGATCGAGCGCTGCTTTCTGGGCCACGAAATGGCCCGGCTGCACCTGCGGAACGGTTGGCTGGACGACGTGAAGGTGATGGGCAGCCGGATCGCCGACGAAGCGATCGCTTGCGGCAGCCACCTGTGGTGGCTGGTTGGACAGCTGACCTACGCCCGGGCCCTCTGCGCGCAGCATCAGCTGGAGCAACTGGAACCGGTGCTGCTCGCCATCGGTCAACACGTGCACCGTTCGCTGCCCGACGAGCGGGTTGCGTTTTTTGTCGAACTCGCCCAAAAGCTCACCAGGGATTCGCTTGCCCGGAAGCGAAACCGAACCGGCTCGGTGGAGTTGACAGGCGACTTGTTGCAGGGTGACGACGCGTGACACACTAATATTTCTACTAAATTTCGCCCAATTCCGTGCGAGGATTGGCTAAATATACCGAGCTGCGGGCGCACTCCTAAGCCGATTACGTTCGTTGCCGTGTGCTCCGCAGGCACGACGGTGGCGCACCATCGCTGGCGTTGCAATGCACAAAATCATCAAAGGCAACGGTAATGGTGAAATAAAAACTGCGCGAACACTAGAGCCACCAGCCATTGAAGGTGTGGTGGCGATAAATGGTTGCAGTTTGCCAATCTCAGCCGCAGCAACCACGGCCTCCTGGACGACGGTGGCCGACCGGTGAACCGGGGCGGGAAATGTGAGGCTCCCCCCGGGTGCCGTTCGTGGCACGGTCAAAAGGAAGTGTTTTATGAACTGCTTTTTCACCTGCTGTAAGCTGGGGGAAAAAAGGGATGCCAAGCCGGCCCATCGGCGGATACAGCGCCGCAGCCGGAAGCGAGAGCAATTGCAGCGCGCGAACATTTATTGCACCCACCCGGATCCGGTGGTTCACATTTTCATGGCTCCTACTACTACTGTTGCTACTACTAGTACCACTTCTTTTTTTGTGAATGCGCGGCACTTTGCGCTGTGAAATTGTGGAACGAAATTGCGAGCGTCAGCGCCTCGAACGGGCATTTAAAATGCACGGGACCAGCTTCGGAGTCTGGACAAAAAAACGGCCGGAAAATATGGAAACAATGGCCAGCGGTTTAACGAGCAGTCTAGCCTGAAAACGGATACATGATTCATTGTGGGACAAACAAAAGGCGATATTCAGAGTAACGCTTCCGGTTGGTGGGTTAGCCTGGCCGACGGGATTTGCCTGTTGGTCCGTTCCGAGTCCGTGCACACTCCACACCATTCGCGGAAAGAGATTTGAAATTTTAAATTCAAAAGCAATAAATATCAACGGCTGCACAGCTGGCATATTTAGCAACCGGGTTTGTTTCGTTAGACAGGGAGTGGATTTTATGAATCGTACCGGCCACGTGGCCCATTTAATCACGTTTTTCAAGCTGGCGCGATGCTCGTGGAAGTGTTAAAGAGGATGTTAGAAAAACACGAAACGAACATCATTTCAACACACTCCTCAACCGGTTTCGGTGTAACGCGCCGAGGCCCAATTGACACGCACACTCCATAAGAGGGGGCTCGATTTTTGTGTAAATGATTTACGGCGAAGGGTTGTTTGGTGTACGTTCTGCGATGATTTATGGTGCCGTATTGGTTTTGGGTGGGAGTTATAAAAACGGGAACGGGATAACCGAGTAGCAGTCATAAAAGAAAGCCTTTTGCAACCTTTATCTGATCTATGTGGTGAGATTTATAAGCCCGAATCAATTAGCGTTTACTGCAGGCCACGGGGTGAGCAATATTTTATGATCGGCGCCATGGCTATCAGTTTTGTTCTATCGTTGATGGTATGTTGGTGAAAGTGTTGAGTTAGCCATCATTAAAGAACCTTGTTTTATCTTTGAAATTTCCTTTATGCCAGAGCCTCAAAGACGCTTTTAGTGTCCATAATTGGCTAATGCAGTGCGTCTTAATACACGCACGAGCGATAGAGTGTTTTTTGCCAGTCTCAGTAGACACGGTGGAGCTCCGTTGCGTTAAAATAATTCAATTGATTTGCGTTCAATCATTTTGATGAATCATTTACATGTCGACCACATGCCACCACATGCCACCACATTTACATGTCGACCCGGTTGGGATAATCGAATATTTCACAGCAAATGGTTATCAACGGCCTGGTTAGTTATCACACACCGTAGTGATTGGAAGTTCATTACACTAATCTTTCGAGCTGATAAATTCGGACATTTTTTGCGCATCGGACCCCTGCGTCCATACGCATTTATGTAGCAACAACATACTACGATGAGCGACGTGGTCGAACCGGGTGATATGGTTAATATGTGAACGGCCACAATCCCACAGATGGCAATACTAGGTGATTGTGTTGCATAATAAAGCTCCATCACATACTGGAAAACCGGTCAGAGAAACGATTAAATCATTTCGTAGGGGTTTACTGCTACATGCGGCGAACTGACTAGCCTTGGCTTTTTCCGAATACGACCTTTCAAAACGAACAATTCTTTTATCGTGACCCCCACAAATTACCAACAGATGGCAGACACGTATAGCTAGTGATAGCACGTACTTTGAATAAAGTAGAGGTTTTCATTTTGATACAACAATCGTATGTTTGTTTGAAAAAAATGATGTTGCATACTTCAACAACAAAAGTGCTTGGTCGTCGATGTTCCAATTTTCTTAATTGTTCCGCTTACTGTTTTTCGGTTTTCCATCTCTTTGTTGTATTATAATCCAAGACACATAGAAACAGAGTCTCTAACAACACAACACAACCTTGAAAAATCAAGACATCGCACTGTAAAAAGGACATTCAGTTTTAGGAAAAGCTCTTTTCAACGCACATCATTGCCCACACCTTTTTTCAACGCACAACGCCGTCCGCAGGGAAATGGGCTTAAAATTCCCTGTGAAAGGTAGTCAGTAAAATATTTACGAGTCCATTCGAACGGGACGAACAAGGATCAAACGATTCGAACCTCACTCAGTTCTGCAATATGCTGATGTTGGAGAGAATTGGTGCGGTGTGTGTGATTTGTAGTTACGTAGCAATAATTGTAACACGTTTTGCATTCATATTTTTGCTCGGTTAGGATATAATTTTAATATTACGTTTTCACTATTACTGGGTGTTGGAAACTGCTGTTAGAGACACAAGCACTGCCATGTCAACTGCTAGTGTTTGTTTGCGATTTTCTCATTTTCCTCCTAATTTTTCACCATCATTTTCGCCCTCTATTCTCTGCCTTGCGTGGAGACGAGCAAAACAAATCAACGACGGCTCAAATCTGATTCTCGTTCACAAGTTAATGTCTCACAAAAATGATGATTTTCAAGAGACTAGGAAGACATACGTTTAGAACGAAGCAAGTAAACTACAATAGCCCATTGAAGCAAATGTTGATAAATGTTTTGGCGATACTATTTCGTGCAACGTCAATTTGATTAGAACCATATATAATGATGATATTAATATTTAGTTTTGCTTCTGATTCTTATCGTTTACCCTTTTTTATCGCATAATCGAAGTTGTTACACACGCTCTTTAAGGATTGGAAATATTGATGGGAACAACTTGGAAAGTGCACTTTGTCCGAGAACAGCATAAACATGTTTACGGTTTGCCTTGAGAGCGCCATCATGCACATCGGTAAAGGGGGTAAAAGTTTTTCCACCTCAACAGGTCCGAACCGGGGCTCGAGTGGTCAAGCGTGCTCATGTTTTGTGCTAAGCCAAACCGAAGGCAATGTAATACTTTAATCGACCTTCTTCTGCTGGACTTGGGAACGGTCCACGGAGAGTGACGTTATTAGCGCCCTCCTTTGCCTTCGGGAACGAACCACATTTCATAATCTTGCTTTCTGGTTGTCGTTTCAGGTGGCACAGATTCAACTAATGTCTCAGCGGAGCGTCAGCGACCCACTTCAACATGGCCGTAGCCTACGCGTGACCTCATCCCGCGTCTTACGGATCGTCATCGCGGCGGCCCAAACCCCCTACGGTAATCAATCATTTCGGAGTAAACCCCATCGAAGTTTGGGTCTCGCATCGGTTCCGGTCCGTGGTCCAGGCCGGGAGGACATGACCGTGACACGGCGTTAGATTAAAACCAGGAAGCGGACGAACGAACGCCGCGTTGAAGTGTCCGGGTCCGGGTCGTGAGTGTTTTCGGCCCACGTACCTCCCGTGTCCGCCAGACCGCCAAAGTGTTGTTCCCAATTGACGGCAATAAATGTCCAGCCATGCCTGTCGGTGACAGGACCTGCGTCACTGCTAGCGCCGACGATGGATCCGGTGGTGTTCTCGATAAATGTCGGCACCGGAGTGGTTTTTCCGTGGCCCCATCAGCGTGTCGGTGTTTGCGGCTTTGGGAGTAATTAAACGGGAACGGAGAGCCAGAGAGACAGAGGGAGAGCGAGTGAGAGAGAGAGAGACACGGGGAGTCAATATACATATCACCGAACGGATGACCGGGAACCGAGAGGGCGTCAGGATCAACGCACTCCCAATCAAGTGTATCGTCCCGTGACTTTATTGACTGTGTGTCGGACTTTATGTGCGTGTGTGTGTGTAAAGTGTCACCAGTAGAAGATGAAACGGTTAAGGGGCAGACATTCGCCTACCCGGGGTCCCGTGGTTGGGATGGGTTCTAGGCTTTAGACGGTTCGTTTCTAGCGTTTGTGGTTGACCGAAGATTGGGAGAAAGTGATGCACTAGCGCCGATATAAAGATTATATGGATGTTCTAGCCGCTTCGCTGCTCGTGGATGATACTGGAGTTGCTGATCGGGCACGACCGCACCTCCAACACCCGCAGCAGCCCTCGCCAGACTTTCAGATCCATCGGCAGCAGCAGCGCCACCTATCGTCCGGCTTGCCAGTGGAGTGGAGCTCGGCGCAGTCCACGCTGCTGCTGCTCTCGACGACAGCAAGGACCGCGACGACCACGCCGTCCTCGGCGACGTCCCCTGTGTTCGGGAGTGCCTCGCCCCGGGAGCTGCTGGCCACGACACTCGGCCCCGGCACCATTCCGACGCCGTTCGCCGTGTTGCTGGCGAACCAGACGACCACCGGTGGCCATGGCTACGGCCAGGGGTTCACCGGCGGTGGCGAGATCGAGGCGGCCGACCCGGCTGCATCGATCGGGGCCGGGCTGGGCGGCGAACTCGCCCACCCGACGGTAGCGACGGTCCTGTCGTCGACGCTGGCGAACGCCGCCACCGCCACCGACCACGAGCTCGACCTGGACACGCTCCGGAAGGTGATCATCTGCGTCGTGCTGCTGGCTGTGATATTCGGCACCATCGTCGGCAACATCCTAGTCTGCGTGGCCGTCTGCCTGGTGCGCAAGCTGCGCCGGCCCTGCAACTACCTGCTCGTGTCGCTGGCCGTGTCGGACCTGTGCGTGGCCTGCCTGGTGATGCCGCCGGCCCTCATGTACGAGGTGCTCGGCGAGTGGAACTTTGGGCGCGTTTTCTGTGATATCTGGGTGTCGTTCGACGTCCTGTCGTGCACCGCGTCCATCCTCAACCTGTGCGCCATCTCGGTCGACCGGTACTGGGCCATCACGAAGCCGCTCGAGTACGGCGTCAAGCGCACACCCCGCCGGATGATGCTCTGCGTGGCGCTGGTGTGGCTGGCGGCCGCCTGCATCTCACTGCCGCCGCTGCTGATCCTCGGCAACAAGCACACGATCGGTGACGGGCCGGACCGGCGCCCGTTCTGTGCCGTGTGCGAGGACGTGGGCTACCAGATCTACGCCACGCTCGGCTCGTTCTACATTCCGCTCGCCGTCATGCTGTTCGTGTACTACCAAATCTTCCGGGCGGCCCGGCGAATAGTGAAGGACGAGAAGCGGGCCCAAACGCGCCTCGAGCACAGCCTGGCCGTGGACAAGGCAACGGCCACCACGCTTAAGCCCCCGGAGCCCATCATGCCCGCTCTGCCGGCGCACACCGGGGCGGCCCTGGCCGGGGGCGGATCGCCGCACCAGAAGAAGCTGCGCTTCCAGCTGGCCAAGGAGCGGAAAGCGTCCACCACGCTCGGCATCATCATGTCCGCGTTCACCATCTGCTGGCTGCCGTTCTTCATCCTCGCCCTGGTGCGGCCGCTGATGGACGACGACTACCCGACGCTGTCGTCGTTCTTCCTCTGGCTCGGGTACGCCAACTCGCTGCTCAACCCGATCATCTACGCCACGCTGAACCGCGACTTCCGGAAGCCGTTCCAGGAGATCCTGTACTTCCGCTGCTCCAACCTGAACATCCTGATGCGCGAGGACTTCTACCACAGCCAGTACGGGGAGCCGGGCTCGCAGCGGTTCGTGCTCGAAAACGAAGGCCAGCACACGGCGCGCGAAAGTTTCCTCTAACTTCTCCCTGTCCCTGTCCATGGCCAGTCCGCCCGTAGTTCCATGTGATTCATGCAATCCTAGCGTGTAGTATCGATGTCCTGTATCGGGGAGTGACGTGGAGTAAGCTAACTATACAAATATCGTACGGACTGATCACCGCCAGGACTGTCCCGGTAACACGGGGCCACCGGCCACCGTAAGAGAAATAGAAGAAAACAGACGACGGACTCGTTGCCGTTGCCGAGTGTTAGGTTTCCATGAGACATCTAGGTAGGTGGTGTGCGTGCGCGTTAACGTAATTATTAAATTAATGATTACTCATCCACCGCGCCCAGTATCCTCGCAGGGGGTGTCCCAAAGCCGGGGTCCTTTTGTTGTAAATATAAGGTGAAGATATGCGAGAGAAGCTAATGCACAAATCGTATGAAACAGCCGAATACAATCACACAGTCTGGGCGTCAATCGGTAAAAAACATTCTCATATACTCGTAGCAAACTAGGCCACAGTAGGCTTCGTCATTAAGCAAACCGTCAACTCACACTGGACGCGAACGATATTTAGTGGTAGAGTGTGCTGTAGCAAGCGCGTAGTGAAACCGTTAGCTTAAGTGTGTTAGCAATGCATGCGTTCAGGGGGAACGCCCAGCCCAGGGTGGCACAGCTTAGTACTTGGGATCGGATCGCGTGGCGCACCTCCGAAGCTCACCTAAAGTAGTGAAAATATTCGAATTTCAGTGTCAGTCAATAGAGTGGGCGGCAATAGGAGAGCTAAGTCGTTGAAATGATACCGGAAACCGCCATTTAAAGTCTGGCAACAAACATACAAGGAGGAACAGTTAAATCAAACATAGTACATATTCAGTGACCAGCCGAGGCATCGTTTCGGGTTGCAGCGCAGGAACCGCAATGACTATAAGACTTTGAGAAACAAATTAAAATACGAACAATTACTATTTGTTAGGAAAAAGGCTTCGACGGAGCGTGGTGGTTCATCGGTTTCTCGGGACTGCGGGAAACATCACACACAGACACAAACACACACAAACACACTCTGTTCGGATTCGTGTTTTATGTTGTTCATTTTTGAATGTAGTGTCCTAAGGCAACTAAAAGTAAAGTACAGGAAAGAACGAATGTCAAAACCACCAAAGCCATTGCGGATGTCGGGTTTGGCCAGCAGGCCATCTTACCCAGTGGCACCTAGGGACAAGAGTTAAGCGACTATTGCGACTGTGTAGTGTCGCTCTCGGGCCATCGCGCCAAAATTTGTGTTTATTTTTTGAGCGACGAAATAGCGGAACGGTCGGCGTTTTAGGTGAGCACTATTTACAAAACTATCGCTAATCGTTACCAAGACAAAACTAGTCCCAAAATTTATATTTAATCGCCCCCCCCCCCGAAGCCGGAGGAACCGTGTGATGACACATCAGATCGATTATTTACACCGTGCCGTGCCGTGAGTTGAGTTGTTTGCCCCGGTTTTCTACTGTGACGTTGGTTTTCCTTCTTCCTATCGAAACTTCTGCTACAGAATCTAGTGTATTGGTAGAGAGTGAACGTGGGGAAGACTATCTAAGATATCGCAACTAATGGCTCGACTGCTACTCGTATACCTTAACGGAGCTTTTTTCGAACTTTGTTATCTCTGTGGTGGAAAGACCGCCCGGTAGCTCTATCGAGCGGTCCTGGTCCCCGATCAATGTGGTGCTTGCGAAGGCAATGAGATGAGACAGATGAGTGTAGTGAAAGAGAACGTAGTAAACTAAAGCACGAGAAGCGACTTAAGCGCCAGGGACGCGGCCGTACCGGCCGTGTGTTAAAAGTCACAAAAGTCTGGTTGATTTTATAATAAACACTATTACTGCTCCTATTGCTACGGTAACTGTCGCGAGGCCGGAGATACTAAACATAAATATCAACTAGAACCCGCAAAGTGGCGCCGTTCGGTCGACGCCACCGAACGCTACGCTACGGGGAACTGTAATGCTACTTTTGTGCGGCCAAATTGCGCACGGTTTGAGGAAGAGCTAATTAAAAACTGAAATTTGTAGCTGAACACGTGGCCGTTGGGGTGTGTTGTGTGATCGAAAGTATTCGATTGCAGAATGTTGCAGAAATTGAAGAAAGAAATTCCGAGCAGCGCGGTAAAATGGTAAGTAACAGTAGCCAAGATTGGTTCATGTAGCGCTCCGGGTACGGTCCGGATCCCTCCGGATCTTCCGGTACGCACTGACCGTAGACTGATATGCATTTTTCATCAGAAAACCGTCCGGGGGGGCGTTCCGTGCGGAAGTGTGCCGTTGCACTTTTCAATCATCCCATGGGAAGTGTCTTGAAATTGGATGCTTAAATCCAAATTAATATATCATAGCCTCTAACGCCGGGGCACACGCCCGACGGAAGACCGCAGTGAAAGTTGTTTAAAAGATGTGCGTCGGCTGCAGCGAGCGTATGCGTGCTGGTCATACTGACGATAAGCTCCCGGATACGTTATTTGGTCGTACACTTCCCGAGTAGAGTCTAGGATGGAACGAAGAAGCGAACGTAATGATGGTTGGCTAATCAATCATCTTATGTTGAGAAAGTGAGCTTTCAAGAGGTGCCGTGGCCTTTCAAACTAGCCAACGATGCAAGTAGCGTCAAGAAAGCCAACGAAGCTACCACCATAAATCATACTCATGATTATCAACTTTCCAGTGCGCCTAATGAACGGTGCACAAACATGGTCGCCGATCGATGGCGATCGAACGGGATAGCTTTTTAACCATTTGAAGTGACTTAGTTTGATCGAATGCCGCTCGCAATTAGGTCGCAAAAGCTTAAACGGATAATACTTTGACGTTGTTGAATTTAAAGTATTAGAGTTATTGCCAAGTGGGTGAATTGGTTGATACATCACAAGAAATGTTTAAGCCAAAGCGGGTGATTCTTTTAAAAAAATCACGTTTTGAGTTACTTTATTAAAGTTATGTATAGTGTTAAAGAGATTGTGTTTTAATACTTCAGTTTCAAACGCAATAACACGAAGCCACCAGGCGCCTCCATTGGTTGGTCATGAATTTCACCTAAGGACCTGTCTGATGTTTTTGTGGAAAAAACGCTTTTAACGAGGCTGAGAATTTTATTGGACCATCATTATGGTCCTATCTTATTACTTATGGTGCGCCGTCTGAATTTGAGCATACATAGTGTTGGGAAAATTATGTCGATACCCCGAAGACTGCCTTTCGATTCGTGGGAAACGTGGGATCGAGATGGCACACCCCCGTTTACTATTTTTCCTATTTGTTGCTTTCATTTGCACGGGACCATGGCAACAATTTTTTTTAGTCGCTGTTGAACAGTTGACAAATATGGCAAATGCGCCCGAGACAGATGCTTCTAATCTGTGGTTCTTACCGGGATCTGCCTAACTGCAGCGAACTGCTGGATGGTGAATCATTTGTAAAGAGCCTCAAATAGATTGTTTGTTTTATCGTGCGTCTAGAATCCGTAGAGCGCCCCTTTATGCGTGCACACGGAGCGTGGTCATTTGTTTGCTCATCTGTCACATCCTTCCGAGCACCGTCCGTAAAATGATGGCACGATTCGGGCGGATGATGGATTTTTGCCGAATTACTAAGCCCTTCCCAAGCACCCGGAAGGAACAACAAAATTGATGGTTCTCGGGGTGTCATCTCGGTGACGACTAAAGTATGATTTACTCGTTTCGCTAGTGCGCATCGTCGTTGAAAGTTACGGTGCCATTCGACCTACCGAGCTCTGCGAGCTCGGTATTGACGGACAGCAGCCAGGAAGCACACCGGACGGGTAAGGTTCGAACATGAGGTAACTCACGATGTTATACGATCGGTTTAAGGAGACCACATTATTCGTTATACTGCCACCGGAATGGAGGCTTTTAACTGCTCTCGGGTTATTCGGTGATGGATGCCAAAAGCACCAAGTTGTTACAAGAAAGGTACATTAGAGGCCACACGGTATGTTCGTAATGATGTAAGGTGATGTTGATAATGAAATTGATTATACTAATTCGAGAGAATTGGGTGATTTGAACAGAAAAGGTCGCCCGTACAATAAACAGAATGATTGAGTTCCAGCATCAATCCAATCACAATTTTGATCCACTGTTTTGAGCCGTTCACAGGCTTTCGCAAGCTGTTGGACCCTTTTCATTTAATTACGTAACATTCCCTCAGTTGTGCACGTCTTACGGAGTCACTTTCAGATACAACGATTCTATGACGCAAGACCAAACATCGATAATCCCACACTGGTGGTGAAAATTTACTTTCACTGGACTTTTCGTACGGCGAACGAAAACCCGGTTATTTCGTGTTTGCTTAATTTTCCTATCACGATCGTGCAAATTCATTCTTGCAGAGCCCCAGACTAATTTCACGATTGTTTCGAAACAATGGAACACACGCGCCCGGGTCCCAACGAGGGCGGCACCTTGAACGCGCCGATGAGAAAAGCACTTTCCAAAATTGTCGGAGCCACAACGACGGCGAATAGATGGCGGACTTTAAAACTGAAATGAGGATTTGGCTCCTTTTTTCGGTTGGCCTTTTTGTGCTCTACTGCGGAAAGCTTTTCGGGACACTGTCGCTGTCACTTCTCTCGCTGCCGAAACCTTCACTTTGGTGTCATCCTTTTTTTGGGCGTTTCATGATTAAACCAAACAGAAGAATGATTAAGCCTGCCAGTTTTTCTCCTTCTTGCAGTCCATGCCGTCGGCGTTGAATTATGCAAAAAGAAAAACACTTTTCCCGACGGCGCTGATGGAGGTTGCTGGTTCCGCTGGTTCATATTTCACATCATCCACAACAATAGAGGCGCCTGGGCGGCGACAACACGGCAGCACCATAACGTTTAATAATGCATTTAGAAGGGCACTGTCGTGTCTGCTGTTGGGCCGAAATAATGTTACCGTCTCATTACGCCATTTTCGGAACGGCCCACCGGAATGGATTGTTTTTCCTTCGTCAAAGTGTGATCGCTACCCGTAACTAAATCGGACGGTCAAGGTAGCGCGAACACAAATAAAAGCACGGGAAAATAATAGCCCGGACCTCTAATCGCCGCCCCGGTGCGCCTCCGCTACCAAGGACTCGTTAGTGAAGGAGTTGTCCCGCCCCCGAAAAAAGTCCTTTTATACACGGCGAGGGTTTCAATCAAAAACTTCGTGGCGCGTTCTGTTCTGACCGTCGATCGTTGACAATGCTCTGTGCCGGGCGTCCGCCTCCGAAAAGCGTGACGAAGTGGATTAAATGGATTTTCCACCGCTTCCTCGTTGCCAGGAGCACCCATCCTGTGTGTGGCGAATGGCGGCAGTTCTGGTATAAAATGGGCCTTTGGTGGAGGGGTGCAGGAGTTGAGCCAAAGTTTGCAAGGCCACAACGGGGTATCTTCGGCCCCTTTGTTATCGGAGCTATCTTACCCATTCGGGTCCTTCGGTCACGGGACGTGGAACATTTTCACCTGCGGTCCCCGAAAGCCTCGGCCCCGAAGGCTCACGTTGGGTGATAATTTTCTTTGTGCCTTGTAATTGGATTACCGTGGGCTCGTTACGTGCCACGGCCGCGGTGGCCATCGTTGGTCTCTGTGTGCGACTCGAGAACTTTTACTTCCATTCTTTATGTCACCGATTATGCTGGCTCGGGAAAGTGGATAACGCCGATCCCACGGTGTTTGGCCCAGAACGATGTTCGATCTGTGGAACGTATTGACCTGTAGTGCACCGAGACACGGAGTAAAGGGCTTTCAGTTCGTTCTATTAAATTTTTAAATCAGTCATAGTGTGATGGATGAAAGCTTTCAGCTTTACAGTAGTTCATATTTGAATTACTTTTAAATACTTGGAACGAAAGTGTTATGCCACTTTTCGTTTTATCTGTTTGTTAAGATGATGGTACGAGTGTTTTGTTAATCTTAACGAACGGGCTGGGAGTGTTTATTATGTCCGTTCTCTTGCAGTGGCATTTTCCAGGTCCGTTTCTCGGTATTTTATGCTTGTTTGCTAGTTATCATTCAGTTTGAAGAGACTGTTTTTTTAAATTCAATTTAATTGAATCAAGTATCATGCGCGTGACTTCTAATGAATGATCGTTGAAAGTTTCACAAACACGAGTGGTTGCTGAACAAATGATCTTTCCTCTTCCTCGTACGGCTCCGACAGCTGCAAGGTGCATCTATCAAGGTTGTAAAATTCTTTGCAGCAACCCATTTCTAACCTTTTTTAACCTCCATAGCTTCAAGATGCTATATCATGGAAATTCGTTGAATTCCGTTTCTGCTAGCCCAACCGCATGGTGTCTAAAAATAAGAATAGAAACCAAGCACTGCAGGAAAGCGCCCCGAAAAGCGCAACATAACTGTGGTATTTTAGTCTTTTCACCCCGCATCAGGTGTGGTGCCATTTTTCGTGGACGATCGAAAACACAGCGGGACAAAAATATGAAACTCTTTTGGACTCTGGTACCGGTTTCGCACTCACTCACGGACACGGGCTGTGGCTGCTGTTGGGAAACGCGACGCCCCAGGTGGCCTCAAATGAAGCCAATGCGAGTAACAGCGGCCAGGATGCAACCGGAAAAGGGTGAACTAGAAACGACCGGCAGAAACAGCCACGCCGCCCAGGAACGATACTGTTTCGTGAACGCTTTTTTCCTCTTTTGGCTATTTTAAACGCCAACCGAAAGAGGTCCATGCTTTCGCCGGCCGGTTTTATGTTGCACCGTCGCACTTACTATGCTGCTGGCCACCGGCATTTTGGCCAGCATTCAACCTCCCAGTTGGTGTGGGAAATATATTTCACATAGCTTACAACTCACCGGACATGCTCGTGGCTTGTCCGGCTCCAAACAGCTAGGGTTGAAGTTTTATTAGCACTGCTTGTTGCCCAGGGGTGGGGTCCCGAAATCAGGGTGTCTTCTTGTTACTAAGGGAAATAAATTGGAGATACACTCAAATGGTTAATATAAATCATACATATTTTGGGTTTAAATTTAGTATTTAAAGCCAATTAGTTCATTAGTTTTCACCATCCTTCGTTGTCGTAATTGTCCAGCAACATCAGCCACTGTTACAGGCGTTAGCTCTAAATGGCAACGTATTTAGTGTTGGAACCATCTGCCTAATCCGTAACAGAATTTCCCCAGACGCTCGGTCATGTTTGCCTAGCGGGGCCGTCAACTCTCAACAAGCGCCTCACGATCCCCGACGCACAAGTACGTCGTTCGTCAAACTGTTGCCCCAATAATCGTTTTGGAATCGCCCGAGCCTCATCAAGCGTTTGCACAGCGGAGCTGGTCCCACAGGAGTGTGGCTCGCAACCCCTGGATTGTTTGGCAAATACCACCCCGCTATGTTAGATTTGCTTACATTAGGGGCACTCTGGGGCGGCCAAAGGGACACGCAAAATTAGGACACGGACGTGCAGCGTGCAAAACATCCCCGTGATCCGAGTAATGCAAACAGCAGTCGGTTGGCCGGTGGCAAGTGATTGTAAATGAATTTTAATGGAAACGGTAAACCGTTGCGGTGATTCGTGTGCCACGAACTTTGTCAGCATCTCGGCGGCGAATGGTGCTGGGTTGGGTCGATCGATCGGCTATGAAGGCCTTCGAGCGGCCTCCGGTGCATTCCCTTTAGGTCGCAGCAGGAACAAGTTTCGCCCGTTCCGTGGCCTCGACAGGGTTTCAATAGTCGGTTCCGATAGAAGGACGCATTACAGCATCGTATGATGTACGCTTCCGGAATGGAAATCTATCGACCAGCTGCCATCATTATTGACGCTGTAGTTCCAACAACTGGATGATAAATGATAAATGTGTGTGTGTGTGGGTATGGGTGCTCACCCACTGTTCCCCGGGCCAGCGACAATCGGATCGAGGATGTTATCCGCGCTGCCATCCATTGTCCAGGGAGGATAGCAAGCAAAGCACAAAGCTGACACATCTTTGGAGCCCAGGAATGTTGCAACGACGCGTGCTCGTATTGGTTGTGATGATTATTCGACATGATGGCTAATTAGGAAACGCTTCTAATTGCCATTTTCGCCCGGTCGCCGCCCATTGGTCTGTTGTGCGATAGAGCCCCTACGGAGCATGTAAATTGATTGTGCTAATGTTTGCCGTGCCCGTGCCTGGTAATCACAATGGGCGAAGGTAATTGCCACCGCCTCCAAACGGTTTGTTTGTTCGAAGATGACCACTCAGTGCACCAATGGAAGACGGAGGATATTTGAGCTGAGCTTCACTCGGCCACACGGGTACAGACAATGTTTCACTTTAATTGGTGCAACTAGATGAGCATCATTATGAACGCTCTCGAATGGATTTGCAGTTAGAAATTGGATTCTATATGATTGATGTGATTGATTCAGAGCTCCGAACGCCTTCGAAGGCGTAGCCGTATCGATGAGGCCCCGAATGGTTTGCGGTGCTTATGAACCACCACAGTAACTATAGCCACAATCCGCAAACACCAACGGATAACGAGCCCAGACAAGAGTGAAAACTACTCCGGCCCAAAAAATAAAACCAAAACACTCCTGGCAATTGAATCATAAGCCAACGTCGGGATATTTTTAGCTACGGCAATCAGACCGCCCTGTGGCCTCAATCGTTAGCTGATGCTGCACATATTCCAACGCAATCCACTTGTAGCGAATAAAAGAATATTGCACGAGTTCGATCCGTCCTCCGGCCGGCTGGGCTAGCTCGGTACACAAATAAACGACAAACGGGCTGTAGTGCCGGTTCCGCTGGACCGATTTCGGAGTACACTTCGCCCGGAGGAGCGTGGCCCACCACCCACCCTGTGTGGCTAATAAAATATTCAGCGACACGAACGGGCAACATGTTGCACTAGGGCGCCACTTGGGAGTGTTCTCCGGTTTGGCCTCGGGAACAGAACGGTATCCAAATTGGGACCAAAGTATTGGATCAAAGGCTGACGCCTGCGATGCTATGAATGGGCAGGAAGTCCATCTGGTTCGAATCAATAGCTATAAATCTGACGCTACGGATGAAAGCCAACATAAGCTGCTTGTAACGTTTAGCTTCAGCCCTCCGAAGCTGGAAGGACGAAGCTGAAACCTTAAGCGATATGAATCAAATTTTGTGTCGTCTGGTTTGCCAGTGTTGGTGCTCCAGACACGGCCGTGCTTTCTAGCTAGGTCCCGTGCCAGGACGAACGCACGGACGAAGATGGGATGCAATTGCTTGCTTCTGTTTCATTGGAGTTAATTTAAATAGACGTTGTGTCTGCGGTTCGGCGATTGATTGCTCCGTTAGTCGATACCAATTTGTCCTATCATACCTTCAGTCCACTCGTCTGTATTCCCATTCAATTAATGGTTTCGGAAAGAAAGTGGCCCCATTCAAAGGGCTCAAAAGCGACTCCACGGATCAGCTACGGGATGAGTGACGGGTTTGGTTGGGCCCCGGGCGACGTCACTGGACGCCACTTTGGGCTAGGTTGCGCCTGGGGGTGGTATGGGTGGAGGTCGGTCAAATTTGGTTTCACACTCCAGTCTCCATTACCCCGTTACGTCGGGTGAAGTCCACCCTGCTTCGTTGGCCTGCCTGGCAAGGACGAGCGCATTTGGGCGTAAGATAATCGGGCTCTCAATGGCACCACCCGAGTGGGTGCAGTACATTGCGGCATGATGTTGCTGATAATGTTTACCGACACTTGCGCACGTTCCAGCGTCCGAAGTGAGGTGTAAACAGTCTGCCGGCCGGCCGTCTGCACTTGCAGCAGAGCCTTCCGCGAGCGGAAGGAGCGATGTATGTGTTTGATACAATCAACCCAATCCCGTTGACCCAGAGGCCAACGCCACGGCAATGGCAGACGTGCTCTCGGTGACTCCGGGGTACTTGCCAGAGTCGGTGCTGTGTGTGTTTGTGTGCGTGCTTCACCCTCGGGTGGGCCAATCACGAGCAGCTGTTACGAGCCCATTCAGAGTCCCATCCTTCGCGCCATGGCCAATGTCAACTCAACCGGGCCGTCTCCGATAGAGGGCTGTTTGTGGCCGAAGGCCTGTTGATTAGAAGTGGCCCAGTTCGGGCGTTGGCGTGAGGCGCGTTTACGAGCAGCCTTGCACTTTCGGAAAGGAACGGTCCAGAGCCGAATGGCCCAATAAAGTGCCATCGATAACATTCGGCAGAAAGTTTGGTCATGAAAATTAAAAATCTCATTACTCCGCTTTACGACTTTACGCAGCCGCAGCCGGCGCGGGTTCGAAGGATATCGGGCATCAAATCAAAGTCATCATTAATTGGAGCGAACGTGAAATGGAGCACCCATAAATTGAGCACCAATCTATGGCCCGTAATGGCCTCCCTCGGGGCCACTCGGTGTAATAATTTAGCAGCCATTTATCAAAATGCTTGATAGCCTAACGCCACGACGCCCGGGCTCTCGGGCTAGCCGACGGATCCACACTAGAAAACAGGCCTCAGTCCGCTCGCGTCCCTGTCATTACCATAATTGGGCGCCCGGTGTCCGGTGCCGGCGGGAGAGTGTTCTGTATGGCGCGAGAAAAACGTCAAAATCTCCGTCCCGCTGAGCGTCGGTTTTCCGCAAACACTAGCAGTTGATGACCGCAACCGACCGGCCGCTCGGCCGCCCCTGGGAAAGATACTGGCCGGATGTGTGAAAATGATAGCTTCCGCATGATAGCTTCCTGTGGGGCCTTTCCGCCATTAACCGGTGCGGCTGACTAACAATGCCGTCTAATCCGCCTCCGATCGGCACGTGTGCTTCCGACAGGGATGGCCATCCCTGGGCCGTGGACGGATGGCAGCTGTGGGCAACCAAATCCCTCGTCCCAATCAATCGACCCGGATCGCCGGTCCGGTCGGGCGCGGGCTGACTTTGGAGAATCATAAATTCGTCGCACGTACAAATAATTTATCTCGCACTCCACGGAGCTTCACGACCGGGGACCGGAAGTGTTGCCGCTTTGTATCCGTTTCCTGTTGACCATGGAGCACCGCAGCGCAACAGCTTCTCCGGTCGCCGGGGGAATGGATGATGGAGCACAGGCGGCCCCATCGCGATCAGTATACACTGCACCGAGTGCACGGCATCACCGCGAAGACGAGCTCACTCGGAAGATCTGGTTGCGCTCGATTTTCTCCGACCGGAAGTTCACACCGCAGGCTAATGAGTCCCGGAAGCTGTGCGCCCGATGGAGAGACGGTACAACGCGTTGCTCGCTTCTTGGCTCCTATTTTGCACCGCAGACGATAAGTGATAACGAGCGGGTTCCGTTTTGTGATGCTGATTAGTAATCAGGATAAGCGGCCAAAGTATCGTGCCGTGGCGGCGGCGTGTGCTTCCAAAGTGCCCGAAGTTACCCGAAGTGCCAACCGGAACATGAACCTAATTTGCTTAATCCAATCCAGCTTGGCAATAGGTATATGAAGAAATTAATGAACCTCGGTTTTCCTTGAAATCGTTTGTAAAGTTTGAAAAGTCGCATTAGTGAAGTTAAAATTAGCAATCTTAGGCTTTGTATTAGGCAGAAAACCGCGCAGAAAGCGAAGAATACTTTAAGACAATGCTCTCGGAACGAGCTGAGCCTTAGCTCGGAAGCGGTCGGTGCGTTAACGCAACAGTCGGTCGGTTGGGTTTTTGTTACCTCAAACCTATCGCTTCGAGCGCTTTTCCTATCGTAAATCCAGCTAAAAGAATCGAGACCCTATGTGTGCGATTTTCTTGCAGCTCGTTAACTGCCTGAACCAACAGCAGCACGTCAAATGGTTCTGGAGAGCGAGAAAGAAACAAAAAATCCCGACGGACTGAGAACGAGGGAAGAAAAACAATAACAGCTAGCACCCAGCGGATGTTTGCGTAACGTCTTTTGTCCAAACATTAGCCCGACAACTGTTGGCCGTCCGGTTTGTTAAGGACCTCCGGCAGGCAGGAATTCTAGGGAATGCTTTGCCGCAAGTGTTTCAATTTTTCCTGCTCGACTGTGACAAAGCAAACACCTATCGGCACGGATGGCGTCGGTGGAGTTGGCGTTAGATGAGGCCGCACGAGTGCATAAACATACCGAAAGGGACAAAAGGACACTCCAGGACGACGGATAATGATGGCCACTGGCCGCTGGCAAGGGACGATCTTTAAGGAAACTCGAGGCCTCCGGCCTGAAGTTCCATTTCGTTTTGGTGAAGTGAGAGCATGAGAAACCGATGACTGGATGGCCTGTCGAGAGGGCTTCGAGAAGAGCCCGAGTGGCCGAGTCTAAGTGATCTTCACACTAATCCCAACATCTTCGTTGGGGCAGTTAACGAAAAGAGCTGCATCAGGCGCTTTGAAGGAAGTGTCCTTAACAAAGGTCTGTAAAACAAGAAAGGTTTTGTCAGCAAAATATCATGCTTTTGTTCAATTTTGGCTCACAATGTATTGTAAGTTAGACGAATATTAAATGCGAATCGAATTCCCGAAAGCCATTAAATAATGACCTGCCTACGTTTAGTGCGTTTAATAGGGTTGGTTCTGGGAAAACAACGACCAATCAACGAATTTGATCCACGTAATGAGACCTCAAATAAGCACCCAGATGACCTATAGTTGGCTGCTGTAAGTATGCGTACGAATATTTACCACAAGTTGTTAACTAGATCCCTGGCTTGAACGAGTGGGTAGATGGCGCAGAAGGTCCTAACGAATCGGTCATGAAATTGGACCATGGCGCCGATTATCGTTACCATTTGCACATCACGTTTAATGAACGACAGTCGAACTGCAAGTTGCCAAATAGCTGCTATGCGGGGAAAACTTTTGTCCCGACACCGGTTACCCCCCAGGATTGCCCACGCACAACCCATTATTGGGTCGCAGATTGCAGTTTGCGTCTCGTGTGGGACATTTCCGTTTCGCCAACCATTAATCACTGGAGCAGCCTGGCCCTGGCAAGCTCCGAAAACAGTCGTAAAATCTCCGAACACACATCGAACACACGGCGTACATGCATGTATGTAGGAGCGCCCAAAAAAAGGGGGACCGCAGGGAAAGATTAATGTCGAAAGTTTGAAGAAGGCGAAAAGCTTTAAGCGACCCATGTAAGGCATGGAAAAGCGTGGCCTTCCGACGGTGCCGTTGGCAGGAAAAAAGGAGTCGTTCCCGTTCGCTGAGAAGGGTGCCACCGGGGGCACGTTAAATGGCTGGCCGGCCCTGTCGGGTCGAATGTGTACGTAAGGATTAGTGTGGAAAACTGAAATCCATAAATCATGGCCGTAGAAACATCGTTCAAATGCTCGACGCAAATTGACGTGTCCGCTTTGGCACGGAGCTAACGGTGGGCTGTCGTCCATTTCCGAGGAAACGGCAGAATGTCTCGAAAACGTTAAGCTACGATGCGGAATGCTGCGACGTTCTCAAGACACACGCTTCGTATCGATTACTTTTCGCCTTCGGATTGTAATCCGTCGCTGCGTGGAAGGCAAAAATCGTACAAAGCACGCAGTGTGCTGGCAGGTGATGGCGATAGAAAGTAAGAAGAATGTGTCAGTCTTCCAATCCTTCACGTCTCCTTCTCGAAAAGGGAGAAGCAGGGCACATTTTCGACATGCTTGCGCGTCAAGAAAGGTCGCCGTAGCGTGGAACGCATTTCCGGTTGCAAATCCCAGATGTGTATGTTTGCAATCCTATCCTACGGTTAGAATTTAAATTCTTTGTTCTGTTGGCCGTGAATCGTTTTGCTTAATCGAATCGAGCACTAAACTCGTTAACGTCGCTCGTCCTCGCCACAGTTCACAGCAAAACGACGGACAAAACGGATTGACACAATTCTGAGAAGAACCTGTGCGTCGAAAAGTATGTGTCTGCTCATCCAAAATCGTCTAACGGTGCGTTACAAAGGTGGAAAAAGTAAGGCTTTAAACCGTGCCTTTAAAGAGATGGCCATTTTCCGGATACGCTAGTGAACGAGCGCCGCCAACAACCTTTCAGCCTACAACTAGGAACCCACTAGGGCACTAGCGTGCACTAGCTCCGTCGTTCATTGTGCCAAGCTCGCTGGACGATAACATTGACATTATATTCCCTCACGGACCAAGAAATACCAGCCTTTAGAGCGACCGACGGACTTCAGGGCGAAAGTTCAATCGCTACGCGAAAGGAAATCAATACTGTCAAAAATGATTTATTCACGCAATATGCACTGCACTGGCCACCCAAGGGAAGCATTGGAAGCAAGAAGCTAATATTAGTAGTTCTCAATGATTGCTTTAAGAACCATACTGCTACATTTATCCGAAGAATGGATTGCTATATTCAATTAAGTTGGTTGCTCGGCGTAGGTCGTCCAACTTTTCTACATCATCGAGGATAATATCTTTATTTCATGGGCTATCTGAACAAAAAGTACCATTGTATGACTAAGAAGTAATTTTTAGCCACGCAATGTTAGCTAATTTTAGAACCGAGGTCAGTTATTTTAGCGTTATCTGGTTCGTTTGTGATCCCAATGATGTTGCTACGTGCACCAGTAGTTTCTAATGGTATTTTACCGGCTACCATGCGCCTCCATTCAAAAGTTAAACCCCAAGCTGGCAGAGAGATTATTTGGTGCTATTCACAACACGATAAGCAGTCGAAGAATTATTTATTTTTAAGCTTCTTCACTCTAGGGATCTTCTGTCTCGAAACAGTTTGTTATTTTACAATGTCATGAAATACACTAACATGCTATTCGAACATTCCGCTTTTTATAAAGCGATAATTGGACCGTTTCAAAGACAAATTGAGTGAGGCACCAGAATGCCTATTCATTCCTTATAGATAGCGTCTTTAAAAAAAACGTTTCACTTCTGTTTCATCGACTGCAACGAAGGCAAGACGAGGTCTGATGGAGCTTCTACCATCAACAATAGACAGCAGTGGGTCGGCGGCGGCGGAACGGGGAGCCATTTGCTGCGATTATATTTATCGGCCATTTGTTGAAACCAGCCATTTCCTCCCCGCTCGAATCTTGTTGTTACAATCAACAATTTTGCAAACGATTTCAGTTTTATTTTTGTTACACTTTCCATTTACGCCGATCGCGCGCCGCTCCTTTCCATTTGGTTCGACACTTTGGGGCTCCACCAATGTCCGTTCCTTTTTTGCTTCTTTAGATTGAATAAGCACTTACCATTGCCACAAACACACACACACACACACTTCTTTGCACGAAAAGTTCCCCTAAAATGGTTAACGTCTTAATTGAAATGGGCCTTTCTGGCGCAAACCGCCGATCGCGGATGGACTTCTTTCCGCCACTGCCGGGACCACTAGGTAGCGTTCGTGAGCGGTTGATTTTCTCGAAAGAAAAGCGGAGGCGGGCGAAAACCTGGCGGAAGTTCAGCGGACCGAGAAATGCTTTCAAAACTAGGCACCATCGTAGGTATACGGGCGTGAAGGCCCGATAGCGGAAATGAGAGACGTTTCAGTGACGGCTTAAGTAGAGATAATTTGGCGAAAATCGTTCGCAACGCGCTTGAGCTTCGCCAAACACATTTACTGATAATATCGAACTGAGTAATGGATTTCGTCTACGGCAACTAGCGTCAGGAAAGTTTGCCACAGGGAAGGTGTCGAAGGGAAGGTGGTTGTTATCGACACTCGTGGTGTGTTTTCATTGAAACGTCCACTTAACTACAATTTCGTGTTTTTCACTTAAGTAAATGGAGTATTTTTTCCAACACCTCTTTCCGTTCCGTACAGTTCCGTTCGCAGACAGTTACATTAATCCTTCCCGTTTCGGCAACTTATCACGGTCTGGTTCTGAAGTCTATTATGCCCATGATGACACTTCTCGTTTCATGCAATCTCAAAGAAATGCGACAAGTGGGCTTGACACTGGAATGGATCAAGGTGCAGGTTGTCCCACGCTTTGGGTTTCCAATTCCACAGCAGTGGCTGTGAATCCAGAACGTGGGTTTTCCTGTACACCTGCCACAACATTCCATACACTTTCATGCTCATCCAAGCATCACTACGCGACAATAAAAAATCTCCTGCATGGTTCACGGTACGATGCGAATGCATAAAGGTGTGTGCAAGCGAAAAAAAAAACGCAAGTCCTCGCTCCTTCAACGTGAGAGTCCGCATTTTTCTTATTAAAGTGAATGTTCTGCACAATTTACTGTACACAGTCATGTTAAGTCATCACGGTGAAGCTGTTCGAAAATTATGCTTAAAGTAAACATCAAACACCATTCAGTGTTCAATTCCGGGCAAGAAAGTAAATTTACCGACATCTTTTGTCACTTTTAATTAGCTGCACAGTGGTTGTGGTTGGGTAAAAGGGTAGGCTTTGCTATTGGCAAACACACACCGAAACGAATAGTAAATGGGTTCATGTAAGCCGTCCGGCTAGGTGACAGCGATCGGTGGTTCGTCCGTCCGATTTGTATGGTTTCGTTCGGTTTGTTTTTTGCGGATTCGTCCTCCCAATCGCCCATCGTACGGCGCCCACATCTCGAGTGGGACCGCCATCGCGCCGGGACAAGGCCACCATGTTGAGACAAGAAACATCACAATCGTAGCATGGCAGTCGCCGGCTGGTTCGATCGGAAGGCAATTGAATTTCCCATCGAACCCGACGAGAGCCAAGCGTAGTGCCAAACCGTGCCTGGCGTAGGACGGCGGTCGGGAAATCCATCCGCACACCCCACGGCCCTGAGCGAGTTCGCCGGGCAAATGTTCACCAAAGCATGCCGTGCTGGCCGTGGGCTACGAGTAGGCCCCTGGCTGGGTGAGGGCCTGTGAAAGATGGCTGCGAGTGAAAGGGAACAAATTTTAAAATTAGATTTCAATTCAATTTTGAACATATTCATTTTGCAAAAACATAACAACGGCTGGTGAGCGCGCGATTGAGTTCGGCCCCGGGATGGGCCTTGGGGCTGTGTGCCCAGCGCAGGAGGGCAGGCAGTCAATGTGGGTCAGCCCTCTCGAGAGGGAAATGAAGAAAATGTCAGGCCGGCGCACGATGGATCATGGGCTGCCGGATGATGTTGGGATTCTATTGCTTCTGTTCAGCTCTCGCAGCTGCACGTTTGAATTGGAGTGCGATTGGCGCCACATGGCCCTTGCTGATGATGATAGCGATGATTATGGACCCGGGGGGGTGGCTTCAGGCTACTCCTGTATTCGATTCGTTTCATTGTTTCTGTTCGGTTAACTTGGTTCATCAATGATTGTCTGCATTGTTGATATTCAAATTAGTTGTACGTCGAGGGTGCCATTTTGGATGTGTTTATAATTTTGTAAATGAAAACTAAGCAGCCAGTGTTTGCTGGTCAAGCCCAGATTGGCGTCATAATATTGGCGTACCATATTTTCTTTCGATCATTTTCAAATGTATCATAGTGCACGACATTTTGGAAGTTGAACTAGTAACTAAAAATACTTTTAACACTAGTCGAAAATTATTTTTTTCACCTTTTAAAAAGCAGAGTGAAAACAGAACCATATTTACTTGCGTTTATCTAAATGGATAGCATCGAACAGAATACTTATATGCAAAGGGGAAAAATCATGAAACGCTTGCGAATCATGAAATGCTCCATCTGCCAAGTGCGCATGGCAACGCGAACAAATGATTAGTTTCATCCCTTCATAAACGTGACGGAACGGAACGTTTCTCCGTATCATCGCCAGTATCCTCGTTGCCTAGCAAATCTTGGAGGCGATTCACAAATCTTCATCAAAAGATAAACAGTGAGTGTGCAAAGTCCCACTCGGCACCCTAGTGGTGCAAAGTATGCACTTGATTCCTTAGCGCATTCCACTGTCATTGCGAGTGACACTAACATGAACCTGCAGCGATTCAGACCCAGATGCGCTGCCATTGCCCGAGCCTGCCCCAGAGTACCGTTGCATTCGTCGTGCACCGGCATTATCCGTGTTTTTGCTCTTGCTTCAACCCTAGTCACTGTCGAGTGCAATACCGGGAATGGGTTCCCGTTCGCCTCGCCCGAGAGAGGCGCAATTTCTCTGTCGCACAGCAGATGCAATTGAAACGGACGGAATTCATCTTCCAGAGTGAAAAAATATTGTTTTTTTTTCCTTAATGTTTGAATTATTCGTAAGCTGGCCTCGGCGGCGCGGAAACATTTAATTAATGTTGGTTCCGGTGACCACCGGTGAAAAATGAAGAAGAGCGTAGATTTTGGCGAGGTGATTTGTAGCGAAAACCTTTGCGATTCAATTATCCTCTTCCTCAGCGCTTGTAGCTGTCGGCTTTGAGGACATTCGCAGAAGCACAAGTGGCAAAAAGTCGCACTTTACTTTCTCCACTTACCTGGGGTGGGGTCACTCACTGGGGCAGAGAGGCGAAAGGAAACATACGGTGGTTACACGGTGGTCTAAAACAACGGGAAGCCAGTAACTCGAAACCGGACGTGTAGTCCCGGGCCACCGGAACCGGGCGAAACTTTAGCAACCATGACATTTGATGCTAACCGGTGGGTTAAGTGAGTCAAATTGAATTTCGTACGGAACTCGCTGGGTGCCGGACGGCAACAAACTCGATTTCTGGCTCGCCCGTCCGCCCGATGGCCCCAGCAGCACATCGTTTCGAGTGGCGCACTAGCTTTGTCGCCCTGTGCCACCTCCGGTGAAAGTTCGGCCAACCTCGCAACAAAGTTGTAATGTTACGGTGCACCGCGCCACACATGCCGTGGTGCTCCTGTGACACAGTAATTGCACCTTTGGCGCTTGGCCGGCACGAAGGATCAACTGGTGCTTAGCATGTGTCGGCGGAGTGAAATTGGAATGGAAGAACATGAAACAAAACTAATCCCATCATATCATCGTTCCAGGCACACAAAACCTGTCGCTTATGAAGGCCAACGATAAACTGTTATTTAATTTGATTGCAAACGCAATCATCATCGGAGCCTAAATTTCACCCAGTGAAGTTTGAAGCAATTAACGCGGTGGTGGCAAATGCGGGATATGCATTCCATTTATTAAATTACGGCAGAAAACGGACATACACATGTGTTATATGCTTTAAGCAACTTGGCAAGCGAACTGTGAGTGGAGTTGCGTTTAGGCTGTAAAGTTACATATTGAGGTGTTTGAGTAGTGACAGAATTTCAAATTAAATGTAAATAAAGTTCAAATAAAAAATAGGTTTTCACAGTCACTTCACTTATGCGTCACTCAAGTGCTGTACAAATAAATTAAATAACTGAAGCATCCTGACGGTCCTGCTGTTAGGCATCGGTCCAAGCGTAATTTAAATAGAAAACGCCCTGAAATGCGTGATTAAACTCCCATTCGCGAATTACAACTTGAAAGCACCGTTTTAGTACCACAGCAGCATACCAGCGCCGGTGCGGATCGATCGCATTTCTGCCAATCAATCAAATCCAATTTCCTGAAACACCTCCATTTTTTTCTACATTCCGCTTTGCGTGAAAACACGGTGCGAGTTGAGCGGCGACCATTTATAATACCTGAAAACCCCAAAATGGCGGCCAGGAAAAAAAACACACCGTGCGCCCATCACTTCGATTTCGGATCGATTCGATTATGACAATTTGTTTTCGTCAACGAGAAAAGCGTCATCAAGCAACAGTAGGGCGGCGGCACCGGAACGAAGGAGCGTTCGCAGTGGCACCTGCCCGCGTACCGCAAGGGGTTATTTTTCTTTTTGAAGTTGGAACCCCCTTTATGCTGTGCCGTGCGCCCCGCATAAAAGGAAGGCAAGATTTGAAACATCATTTTTCATGGACATGTTTTGCTGCCGCCTGCTAGAAGTGAGCACCGAGCGAGGTGTGTTGTTCATAGAGCCGGTAACTCTTCCGAGCCGAGGTAGGTGTGTGGAGCTTTGTGTGTTGAGCTGCGTGCCGGACTGTCGACGTCGAAGCCCCAACAAGTGAATGGAAGTTTCGTACAGCCTGTCAGCCGGCCCTTTCATCTACGGCACGATCGGAAACGCGGCCAACGGTGACCAGGCTGACAGTTGTGTCGCGCTGTTCGTCGGGGCGTAAATCGAAATTCAACGACCGTTTTTCGCTTTCTTCCTCGCGCGCGCTCGTCGATGGCTTCGGTCAATAGCAGTTCGGTGCGGATTTTGTTGTTTTTTTCCGGTGTCCCGTTCACGCTTGGCTGACTTCTGGCCGGCCGCCCCGCCAGAGTCGCCTTTTTTCCCAACCCTAAACCATTAACCGGCCGCGCAACCCACAGGTGCACCGGTTTCCGGCATGACTCGGCGACTAGGAGTTTAATCGATCGGAGAAGGATTTTTGACGCTTTCACGCACGGAGCATAATCAACCACCCAGCGAACGGGCGGAGGGTGTCCTTCTTGTGGGCCACCCTTTCTGTGCGCCCGTTTCACGCGGACGGTGTGTTGAAAGCCAAGCTTAGAACCCCTTTTGCACGCTCATGGCTGTTGTATCACGCGTTGGCACGTTGAGTTGCTGAAAGCATGATACAAAAAAAAAGCCAGTATGAGACAGGATCAGTTTGGCACCAGTGGATTATTGCTGGACTTGGCTGGGTTGTCGGATTTTTTTGCCGCCTGTGGGTTGCTAAAACAGTTTTTCTAACGCACCACTGCTAAATGGGTGCTGTCAACTCGCCAGAGATGTTGCTCAAAAATCCCTTTATTTAACTTCCATAGCAACTGCGTGGCATCAAACTGATTATGAGAAGAGATGATCTTTTGGATTTAAAGTAGATAAGAAAGACGTTTGAAGGGTATTCCTTATTTTATTTTATACGATTAACTTTTGGGGGTTCCCTTTAACCTCAGGGTAATCTTTTTGCACTGTTTAAGACATTGGAGTGCCGATTTTTTTCTTTCTTGCTTTGATTGTGTTATTACTACCGATAGGTAGCGTAAGGCAGCAAATCCCGTGAACGAAATCCGTACGCACCGCACCGCCCAGTTCGGTGGTGGTCAGTAATGGCCGAGCTGAGTGACGTGAGATATTCGCGACTTTGATGTGGTTTAGGCACTTTGCATTTGTTTCCATTCCGCTTCCAGCCACATCGAAGCCAAATAAAAACGGAACCCTAGCGTTGGAAAATGGAAAACGATGGCAAAACGACAAAAAGAAAAACAACGACGAACGGTGGCTGTGGCTGGTGATTGACCCAGTTAAATTACCAATCCATCAAACGGTATTGAGATGTCAGTACTCGTTTGATTTACGAGCCCACAGCCCCGTAAACCGGAGGCTGTGCGGTGCAGAAGTTTCTCGGTGGTAACTTGCAAAATGGAAAACCAACAATCGTAACGATCAATCAGCGTGATCAACCGTAAGGAAGCAGTAAGGAAGATACTTTTTGTCAGCCGATCCGTCGACTTCTGTTTTATCGCTGGCGGGTTCTACCCATTTCCTTGCGTTTTATTTCGTTCCTACTTACGCGCGTCACACGCGGGCCACATTCGTTAGTGATGTCGGTCGAAAACAAAAAGTACCAAAGATCGTTATCAACCTTCCTTAAAGTGGACGGGGAAGATGCTAGGAAGTGTGCGCCGCGCTCCGGAGTATCTTTCCCTGGAGCCACCGAATACTTTGAGCTCCACGAATGTGTGTTTCGTGTCGAATGCTCGGCGGAGGGCTTTAACATTGCTTCATTTGCAATGTAAATTACACCCGGGCTTCGAAATTTGGCCGGAACGGAAAATCGGAAACGGTACACTCGCAAAGCGGCTCGCAGCACGCAAGGGATACACGGCACCGTGGGTGCAGTTTGCCATTCGAAGGATATTGCTTTTCTTGCCAAACGGTTTCCTCGCACAAATGGTTCCCGGTTGGGCGGGACTGACGTCTGTGAGCATCGGCAGCAGCTGTGGCAAATGTCGTGTGGCCCATATCTAGGTGTAATTTGTATTTAGATTTTAACGAACATTTTGATTTCGTCGGGGTGCCAACGCACTGGGAGCGAGACTTCCTTTAGGGATTTTGTTTTTTATTCAAGGGCACCATTGAATGGCCAAGGAATCCCTACGATGCTGCCAGCGTAGATGGGTTTATTTGAAGATATTTTCAAACTGTCGGGCAATTATCGTTTGGGCAAAACTCGAGCCAAATCATCGATCCGCATGTTTCCTTTCCAGTCCACCGGGAGCTATAAAATCAACGAAGCCACGGAAGCACGCACAGCTTTAAGCCGATGTCTACCAGCCGGCTGGGTCGTTAAGTGGGAAAAAGTGAAAATGAAAGCGTGTGTGACAGTTAAAATGTGTTCCGCTGGCTGGATGCGCGGAACTGCGGAACGGTTCGACTTCCCAAATCGGCACCGAGGAGGGGATCGGAAATCACTCTCACGGAGCAGTGGCCGATTTGCCGCCATTTTTCCCGGCACTTCTTGCGCCAGCACGCATCATTGCGAAAATTATTTGCCAACGCAATTGCCGACGATAAATGTGGCACCGGTTGGGGGCCAGACTTTTGAATTTTTTAAATACATCAGCCTGGGCGAGCTTCCATAAAAGGTTGGATGACTAAAAAAAAACAATAATAAAACACGAACCACTGCCATTCGCACGTGCACGTGGCGCCTTTACGGCTATGAAATATTCATGGTGCGTGAAAATGGCGGTGGAACTGTGCCAGGACGGGGCGCAGGCAGTGGCTGTTTGACATGTCGTGCTATACTCCGACCACGGACACGTTTCAATGGAGCTGTAAGCAACAAAGATTCAACATCGAAAGACGGTTCGTTGTGGGTCCTCGGAACACCTCGGTAACTCCCAATTCTGGAAGCCACGATCCTATTTTTAACCACCTTAAATAGCTGAAATATCACGAAATCATTCAGGCTTCGCAGTGAAGCTTCTTTGCAGACAGCATAAACCGGATGTGTAATTAAACAAGCAGAAAAAATGCCATTAAATCTCACACTTCGTAAAATGGTTGGCTGACGACGGAGCCGCCAGGGTTTGGGGCCACAAAGCAATTACCCTTATCTGTCAGATTCTGGCTACACTGTCGCTGTAGCAACACCAGGCAAGTAGCAACAGTGGAAGCCACAAGGAATGTGAAGCGTAACAGAATGGAACCACTAAGTGCAAATGCAAACTCAACCGGAAGCTGTAAAGAGGGAGTATAAAATAAAGTTACGCAAACACACCGCCGATTAAGCTTCATCGTCTGGAATGGTTTAGTAAATGATGGTTGAATGATTGACAATTGCATTTTTTTTGTTTTTCACGATCGCCTTTTTGCATAAAAAAAGGAGCTGTAGTTTTACTTTTTCGTGCGCCAAACCATCATAACAACCATACAAAACAACATTAAAATTATCGTTTAATAAATTAAATTCCCGGAAAAAAGTCCTGCTCTAAGCTGGTTATCGTAGGTAATTCAATGTGGCCCTCTGTCATTTGCAGCATAGTTTGACTTTCCAGGAAAAGTTAAACTTTAATTGAATATGATATTTCAGATATTTTTTCGACCATCTGACAGAAACAAAGTGATGGGCCAATTACAAGGTGAGATACACAAGGAAAACAACAGTTTAAAATTAGTTTCAGCGGTAGATTGATCCCAGCATCGTTTTGGCCATCGCCGTGTGGTACACATGTTACGTTTATGATACCAACGGCATTCGAGCACTTGCTGTACGGTGGTACCGCTACCGTAGCCACAGATCACCGAGCTAAGCAGAAGAAGAACCATTGGTCGTCGGTTCAGCTGATTTATTATGCCATTTCCGTGCCTTGTCCACGACTCGCAGACAAATACCCGCCAAGGGACGGGCCAAGGGAATCCTGCATTCCGAACGATCCTGACCGTCGTCGGGATGGGATAGGATTAAGTTTTTGGGTCTAGCGTCGGATGCTGTGCCATTCACTGTGCGGTAAACAGTGGTACTGTTTCTCCATTGTTCCTCCGTGGTAACCAGCACCGACACATCCTTTCCCGTGCCCGTGAGCAGGCCAATGTAAATGGTGGTGAATGGTGTTCCAAGTTTCAAGCTAGTTCGTGGCCACAAATCTACGGTTGACACCGTTATCCGTGAGGCCCTACAACGAGCGAATGCGTAATGCGACTAATTAGAAAACTTTTCCGAAATCGTTTTCCGGGTGGCGTCGCTTTCCGTTTCTGCCGACTGGCCGTTAATCATCGCCCAAAAGGAATTTCATGCGGCGTCAATACTGCTACCAAAAGTGGGTCAATGGACAGTGGGCAGCTGCAGACGGTGCACCGGAAGTGCACGGAACAAGAGATAAAAGAACCCTAATTAGACCCGTTTTGTGGAAATTCTCAGCTATTCAGAGATCTCGGCGTGTGCGATTGAAGGGTCGCGTCTCGATCGTGCTTTTACATCATGCGTTTTCATCAACGCTTACGGTGCGATGTTACAATGTAACGATGCACTATGTAGATCGATTTGCTAGCAACGTAGACTCGCATTGGCCTTGCCAGTGGCACTCGTTACTTAGGCACACTGAGAAAATCAGTTATTATTCAACACGCATGCTCGCTAGTTAGGGCAGCGCTAATTACCGTTCGAAATCGGGCTCCGTAATCTTCTCAAAGATGTTTCTCCACCAGCTTTTTTCGTGATTACAGTTTCTCTGTTTGTAGTTTCAGCATTTGGCCTACACTATTGGCAAAGTGCATCTAATCTACCGTCACAGAGACATGCTCGTAACAGAGTGGTTACGCAACTGTGTTCCAACTTCCGATCATTGCCACACGGAAGGCTCCATTACTTCGAAAGTTGGCACCGTAATTTACAACGCATACCGATAATTGATACAAACGAGCTTTCCGATGATTATCTGGAGATACATTCGCACGATGTCTGTAGCGAGAGGCCCTAACTGAAAGTGTACGTAACTACCATGGTATTTTAAATGGTTTCATGAAACTTGCTGTTACTTTAGCTACCCTTTGCATATATTTTGCTTATTTATTAGATTAAAATTTACAAGTACGCACCCGCAGCAGTAACGAGCCGTGCCATTTTAAAACGTGTCTTCACATAACGAGGACCCGCAACGCGATTTGCTTCGTGCAATGACGCCCAGTACCAAGGATATCGCTGCAGTAACTGCGGCATTTGTGAGCCGGACAGCATCCACCGGAAGGCGGTTCACTTCGCCTATCATCATAAGCTAGTTCCATTAGCAGCATTAGTGCCGCAGTCCCGGGACTGGTGATATGCACCGTGCCCATCCGTGATGCAGCGCGCGATGGACAGCTCCCGGTATGATCCGATTACATTGTTTAATTACGGGCACCATGCATCGTTGTGCACATTACTCATTCAAATGCAATTGTTGAAACTATCATTGGTGGAGTAATTATTGATGGTCGGTCGGCCGACCGGTGCACGGTTGGCGCAGTTCTCAGAAAATCGTTGCTCATAACCTGTTGAGGAACCAGGTTTTGCCTCGCTGATGAGTGCAAACATGTTCGAGGTGTTGTTTGTGATTTAGTACACAACATATTTGATGGTTTGCTGCGGTCGTTCGTTTGCGTAGAAGAATGCCAGTTCACAGTGAATGCCTGTAAAGTTGAGAGAGTGAATACTAGGTTTATTAAGCAGCTCGAACACAGTATGATGCACTACTTAAGGATTACGATGGTTCGACGATGTAATAAGGATTATTTGCGAACGGAACCGTGCGCAACGCAATCGCCATGTTAACATTTTTTGTTAGGAAAATAAAAACACGCTTAATTCACAGTCAACGAAACGGCAGCTCGTATTTCATCCTTCGCGACGCCATCGTCGTTATGACGGTAACCCACTTTTCATACCTCTTGATCTGGGCGACACAAAAGAATGAAGCATTTCGCGCCATGACGTTTGCTCATTTACCTATCATCGTTGTAAATTTCCATTTCCCATCCCCGAAAGCCCGACCAACCCGTGACAGCGACCACCGACAACGACGGGGAGCATAAATTCCAGCGTTTGACACATTTCCTGCACACCGGCGCTGATGAATGGAGCTGGAGTTTCCGGGTCGAGGAAGCACTTCACTCCCACGGCGAACGCGTTACGTCAGGACGATGATGGGTGGCTGTACATATCTCTCTGTCTCTCTCTCCGCCGTGTGATAATGTTTACGGTGCTGCTTCCGTTGCCCAAGGGTGACAGTCACCAGTGGGTCGAAAATTAGCATTTTTCGTTTGCCTGCTTCCGGTGCCCACCATCAACCGAATGGCAGTTGGCGGGCTTTTGTGTGGGCCGCAGGCAAAAAATGCAATTCGCGCCGAACGATACGACCGGTGGACCGCTCGGCGCAATGTGAATCCGTTTACGGCACTCAGCCTGCGATGCATCTCGTCTCGTGACGATGATGCATTTGCGTGTGTACCTTCGCGGCACGCTTTTGTCCGCATAGCGAACCCAAAATCCGGCTCGCGGCCCTGTGTTTGTTTGAAATAAAAGACGATGGTTCCCCCCGGAGGGCTGCTGCTGAATGCAAATGGCTGGAACGCTGGGATGTAAATGGATGGAATGGGAGCGAAATGAAATAAACAGGAAGGGAGAAACAAAACAAACAAAAAATATCACTACACCCCAGTGCCGCCGCCGCCAGTGGGAAAGAATAATACAATTATCTCGATGAATTATGCTGAGCCCGAGTCCTCGTTTCGCTTCGGTCTCGTCCGCGCGCAGCATGGGAAGTTTTATGCCGGTGAGCACGTGAACTACATCGGGGCCACTGCGCGCCCGCGAAGTAAGAAACTTTCTGCTCAATCCGGTGGCCAGAGAATTATCACTCCCCCGGGGGGTACCGGGATGCCGAGTGCGGCCGGGGGTATACCACCTGCACAATCACAGCACGACGTGTAGCACGTGGGAAGCCCCGGGAGCAGCAAACTTTTGGCCGTGCCACCGGGGGATTCCGTGATCCCTCGGTGGGTTATCTTTTCCAATCATAGGTGTAAAAGTTTTCCTAACGCCCCCTCCAAAGGGGTGAAGGAATTATGCTCGCGTCCGACTGAGGGTTGCTTTATGCCTTGGGCTTTCCGGGCGCTGGGTTAACGCGATTTGGATGCTTGCAATGCACTCGTCCAAGTGGGGCTGCCGATTGAAGGGGATGTTTTGCTGGCAAAGGCTGCCCATTACATAACCATTGTCAGCATTATGGTGGAAATATAATTAATTAAACCTCTTTTTGCATGGCTTCAAGGTGAAAGCATGCAAGCTTTCGTTCCGATAATCCTTTGAATTGTATGGTTTGATCATGTTTTACGATCATCGCGTTGTACGCGATCGCTCCGAGGAACCGTTTAGTATTTGCTCCATTTTTGAGTTGTCTTTTGCTCTTCGTGGTGTCTGTCACCGTCGTAAATAATACATTTCGTTTCACCGTTCGAAAATGGCCCCCTCCATTGGTGCCGGATAGTTTCGGACCCAATGATCAATCGAAATGATAAATTCATGTAAAAACCAATCCGACTCGCCGACTCGTCGTTCTTGAAAACGAACATCACACAGAACACGGGCGGACGGCAACAATGGTGGCCGGCTCTAGCAACCCACCGGAGAATATCAAAGGTCGGACAGCGTGGCCGCAGGATGAGAAGCAACTGGATTCGGTTGGAAGTAAGATTTGTTTTCGAAATGAAACATTTGCGATGCGTTGGCTGTACAACCGAGGCGGGGAGAGACCCGAGTGAAAGATACTGGGCCAAAGTGAGAGAGAGAGAGGCGAAATAACAGAAGAAATGCCATACAAACTTCAAACAGCTGGCCTTGCGACGGCCCGCACGATAGCCACACTCCCCGGAGATAGTTTGACTTCTTCTGTCGGCCGATTTTATCTTCAGCTCAAACTCTGCTTCAAAGTACGGCCCGAGGCGGCGTCAAGGGAGCCGTGTTCGTAATCAGTGGCAGCCCGATTCACCGGGACCTTCTAGTCTTGTTCCGGTCGTTTCTGCACTGCCGACCGCTTTCCAATGGGGGGTTGGAATTTGTTTGTGCCAAAAATAGGACCCGGCCTTAAGCCATTGCCGTTTTCCGTGGGCTGGCAAAACAAATTTGCTATGCAAAAGATGCTTTTTTCGGTGGCCCCTGTGCTCGTCGTTCTCTGCACCTGCATCGTTTGGGAAGCGATTTGTTATCCTTTCGACGTCGTCGTCGCTGTTCCGTCTCGAAAGGCTCTTCACCGGTGAGCCTCGAGAGCAATCGATGGAAGAACGATGATTTTGTTTGGAACTTTCGCCGGCCTCGGGCGGTCTGCAGTGGCGAAATCCACCTGCAATGGCCGAAAGGGGAAAGACTTAAATTATTGATTTTAAAGGCAACAGCTCCGGCGACCGTACGGTGTACGTCGTGCTGTGTTAGCCGCAACATCAAAAGTTGATGCCAATAATAAACTCCTTTCCGTTGTAGTTTCCACAAGCTTGCGAGCTACATCGTCGTCGGATTCGGATACTCTCAAGAGAGGGCCCCGTTGCTGGTGTTACCCTTCCCCGCCCCGGGGGTGCCACAATACAGTGGTTCCGGGGGGAAGGAATGCGCATAGTTTGGTAAAAGTAACCCTCCGGTTCGCCCATTTCTGCAGAAAATCAATCAACTTCACACCCCGGCAAATACCATTCGAACGGTGCCACCGCTGACGATTGAACTTCGAGGCACTCCGGAGGCCCCCAAAGTTGCCACCCTTCCGCTACGCTTCAACGAGCTTGTTGAAGTGCTCTGCCGGGCATGTGTTAAAAATAAACTCGCACCAAATTTGGTTTCATGATTTTTCAACACCCCGGCAGGGTAGCAGTTTATGATTGATTTCGAAACAATCCAACCACGAAACCAGAGCCAGTGATTTATTTCCACCCTTGTTTTTTTTCTCGCCACTGGCGATTGGTGCAATAAAAAATGAACGAGAGGAACCTCCTGTGTTGAATAGAAAAACTACAACCACCAGGCGCCTCCATTGTGGCCGATCATGAGCGCCGCGTACGCCGGGCCACTGTGCGGGATGGAGCGGATTGAAGCGAAAGTCAACATCAAACGCTTGATGAAGTATTATTTCAGCGTGGTTATTTCGGCCACGAACGTCGAACCGGGACGAGGACCACTCGAGGGGTGGGTATTTTATCCCAACCATCGCCGGTGCGGTTTCGGAGTTTCATTCTTTTCACTTTTTGTGTCGAGACCGCCAATACACGCCAAATAAACCATTCCAAACTGAACGACGAATAGTGAAAACTATGCTGTGGAGTTACTCGTTGCCCGTAATGAGCGAAGGAGCACTGAAAGAACATTTCCTGTTCGTGGCCCCATGAAAGCCCTCCTGCTTTGACATTTTTCTTACACCCCCCGCGAACCGTCGGCCCCATCGTCGGCGGGTTCGCTTGCAAACAATTCCACCACCGAAGCATATTTTGTAGATTGGCGCTTTTTTGTTTTGGCCCCCACGATTGCCCGACGTGTTCCGACGTTGCGCTTGTTTTTTTGCTCCCGTTTCATTTTTGAAAATTGATACCCAGTTATGGACGGAAATGATTGATGGTCTTCTGACCACGCTGGTCCTGGGCCCTGGGATTGTATCGAATTCGTCCGCGTCCGTCCCCTCCGGCTCCCTTTTCGGACGCCGGTCTGGCGCAGCTTACTGGCCCAGGCTAGTTTCGCCGCACCAAAAGGCGGATGCGGGCGGATTGAACTATCAAAAGGATTATGCCGTGCGATGGAATGAACTGCGCGGCGGCAGCGCAACAACACCCGACCCGAGCATGTCGGCGCCCGATCAATCACCGGGCACCGCCGGTGGATGCCGGTGGGCGGGCTGCGGTGGGCCGTGCACTCTGCCTGACCGGACGGGATGGGCTTAATGGCTTGAAAACAGGCTGTCGTTGCTGTTGGATTAGTTTCGCTAACATCGGAGGTCCTTTCCGCCACGAGCGATCCAGGCGCAACATCGGCGAGTGCAAGAAAAAACTTAGCCCCGGGAGTCCTCAAGCCTCCTTACATCACCGCAGGCCCCTGGCAGGCGGATTTGTGGCCAAAATGCGGATGCGGAGTAGAAAAACAGAAACCCCACACACACGTACGATTTGATCGATTTTGCGTGACAAATGGAAATCATCCTTTCACGGGAACGCGCTGTTTGATTGGAAGGCCGTTCTCGCCGCCGTACCGCGCCGTATCTTCCATTACACACGCCATTAGGCACGTGCACGCTTCGGAACGTTGAGCATATAATTCAGCCCCGAAAGACGGCTGCCATTAATCGGACACTGTTGTGTGCATCACGACATCGGGGCGATCACAGCCATTAATAAGCAATACGCTATAACTTGTTATGAATAGTAACTTGAAAATCAGACTGTTAAAAAGAAGGCTCTACCGCGGCGATTTGGACCTTTCAATTGTGCTTTTTGGCAATAGTACATTGTTTTGACATTAAGTAAATGGTTTCAGGTCGAAAAGAAAATTAATTTAGTTTGCAATCGATCTTTGAAAGGGTTAGACCATATCCACTTTTGTGCCTGAAAATGATGTTTTGCGGGGATTATTATTTTTCTGCTACCTCGTGAGGAAAACTGCTCCAGAATCGCTTCAAATCATTGGCGAAGCTTGTTTTAGGAAATCGCAGTGTTTTAAGTGGTTTAAAATTTCAAAATGGCGATTTTGATTTAACAAATAAAGAGCGTCGGAGGACTCCAAAAAACGGACTTCCTGTTGAGACCGAAAGGTGTGATACATCACAAGCTCTTAAAACCTGATGAAAACGTTAATTCAGATCGCTAAAAATGATCAATTTGCAATGCAATCATTGCAATCATGCAATGATCGAAAAACAACCAGAATGCCATTTTTTCTGGTCTATCAAATCACTTAGATGGGAGCTGCTATTCTCCCCGCCATATTCACCAGACTTGCCTCCTTTCGAATATCATTCATTTTAATCGATGGGACACGTATTGGCTGAGTAGCACTTCGTTTCCTACGAGGAAGCCGAAATTGGATGACTAATTAGTTTACTTTAAAAGACGAAGAATTCTTTCGTCTGGGAATCCATGATTTAGCAGAGAGATAGGAAAAGGTATAGCTAGCGATGGCACATACTTTGAATAAAATAGAAGTTTTCATTTCAATGTTATACACATCTGATTTCTTTGAAAAAAGTCCGATTTTCAAATTATAAACCGTGCCGTGGGCAGCGTGACAGCTTTCACTGTTCGCACCACAACCTGTTAATTTCTGTTTCGAAGCGCGTTTCGATGCAAACCACATTACGGCCAGGTGTCGGAACTGCTTCTCGCCGGCGGTTCACCACGAAATCCGGTACGCGAAGGCGAAGGAGCCGCATGGTGCCGAACGTTTTTTGCTGCGTGAGCGCCCGTAGCTCAGAGGCGCTCGTCACTCAGGCACTCGCGCCAGCATGCACGTTACTAGGTCACGGCACGGCCGCAGCAGCAGCAGCTCTAGATAGATTCTGGACCACCTCTTCTGACCGACCGTCTTGGTCGTCGGCCGCTCGGCTCGGTTCATCCGCTCGCTGCCGGCGTGGGGTTCACGCGTATCGGCCGCCCAGCTTGTCAGGGTGGGTGACTGAGTGCCGCCCGATTGGGGTGCGTGCTTGCGCCAACGCCGCCGTCAGCCGGCCGGGTGGCTCAGTGTGGAAAGATACGTTCACGGGACACGAACGGCGCCCGGACGGAACGCCGTCCATCGCGCCCGGGAGTCGAGTAGAGTCGCGTCGCGCGCGTGTTCGCGTATTTGCCGCGCCACCAGCGCCCACCAGCAGCAGGGTAAGGTTTGGGGCGCTGCGAGTGCATCGGCCGGTGTGCCAGTGAATGGTGCACTGCGGACGCCGGCGTGCGGATGCGTACGAACTTCCGGCGGGGGGTCCCGGAAACCGGAACGACCCGGGCCGTCACTGGGGTCGCCGCAAACAGGTCGCCCGGTTTGCATGCGTGTTTCAAAATGGCGCCGAATTGCCACGGCCCTCGGCGGCAATGAAAATGTTTTGCGTTTGATTCACCGGCTCGGGCGATCCGGAAAATCGATCGCCCGCCAGGAAGATACCCGTACCCGATCCTGACCGAACGAAGTGGAAGCCCGTTGTGGGAGTGCGAGTCCGACGGCAAAGGGGCGAACTTCGGGCCCAACCAATCAATCAGCCTCCGGTTTCGGGCAGACGAGTTCCGGGCATCGCGCCACGCTGCGCCAGGTCGGGCGAAGATTAATGAATCCTTCCCGGGACGCCCGGGAGCTTCCTGGCTTCCTGGTCCTGGGCTTGTGAGCCATCCCCGTCACAAAGTCGCCGCCCGGTGCAGTGCTGTGTGCGTGTGTGTGTGCGGGCTGGCCGAGTGGCCCCTCAAGTGCCCCGGAAGTTGTTCCTCCGTTGTTGAGTGTGCTGAATGTCGTGCGGCCCGCCGGCCGGTAGCTTTCACGGCCACCGCGCGCACACGGCGTCATTGCAGAAGTCGTTGTCGCGGTGCGTCGTTGTTGTTGTCGAAGTGTCAAGTGGCCGGCACACTTTGGCGCAAGTGCCGGGCGCGGGTTTAGGGGTGCCAGAAAAGTGGACCACGACGCCAGCCAGCCATCCCGGGTTTCAAAAAGCCGCCACTCTTCCGTGGACGTGTGAACGAGAGCGGGAATTTGGGTGGCCCCTGTGTGTGTGTACGCGAAGGGGGGTGTGTTGATACGGTACCGACGGTTGATGACGATTGGGGGTGAAAATTATGACGATTGCGCGAGTGCTGATTGCAGTGATCGTGTGATCGTACCTCCTCTCGTATGCACTCGACTCTACTCAGTAATCGGGGAGACGTGAGTGAGCGAGCGAAAGAGTCGAGGATAATAAAAGTGAGCGAGATAGGGCGATACCGACGGTGCGGTAGAGTGAGCCAGACAGGAACGCGGGAACCATTGGCGGTGCGGAACGGCCCATTTATTTTAATCAGCCGTACAGCTGGGGGTCCGTGCAGTACCGTGCCGTGCCGTGAATATTTATTCGCGACCTCCGCGTGTCTCCGTGAGTGTGTTGTGCAGCCGTCGTGCACCTTGTTGTTATATGTTTTCGTGTTTCCCATTTTTCAGTTCAGCTTTTCTGTCACGGATGTGCCGAATGTGGTTTTGCGGTTCCGAGTTTGAAGCGAAAAAGTGCGGATAAAGGTTTGCGGGTTCACGCCGCGTGAGTGAGTGAATGAATTGGCAAGATTTTGATCGATTATAGAAGCCTCCAGCGCTCCAGTGTGTGTGCGCGCTTGCGTGTGTGTTTGTGCATTGTTTTTTTTTTGGGCTGGTAATTCAGTGATCAATAATCCAAAAAGCCCCCCCGTGAAGAGCCCCGTGACGGCCGGCGAAGGACACACGAAATTATCGATGTAAGTGAGCGTGCGTACGTTCCTGTTTGTGTGTGTGTGCTTTTTGATAGCAATCGGGAAACAAAGCTGCTCATCATTTAAGTCGGATGACACTGCAGGAAGGATACGTATACGCGCTGTCTGGCTCTGTCTTATCGACGTTTATCTACGCTTCTTGTGGCAGGTAGTGATAAATAATAAAACGGGGCGCGAGGCGCTTTTAGAGCCGCCGCCAGGCCCTGTATCGTAATGCAGCACTTTTCGGTGACTAAAAATAGCCGGCTCGCCGGGCGGGCGGGTGACCCTCAAGGTCGCTAACGGCCTTCCTTCGTACAGCGGAGGGCGGAGAGCATAATTTACATATCTTTTCAATCCAGTCCAGGCCCCTTGGTCTGGATTGATATAGCAAAAGTTTGAAGCTTAACGAGATGTATAAACCAATTTCGTATGGCAAAAGAATAATAAATTTTAAATCAATCGCTAACGCCAGCGGTTCGTTGGAAGTTTGCAACAATTCAATTGTTGCCACTGATCCAATTGATCCAATGTCCGATGATTGGACTCCGTTTCCACCAGTAATCGGCGATTCAGCGAAAATTGCAACTGTCGATGGTGAAGCGTCTGATTTAGATCCATTTTATGCAGATTCAGATCCGATCCGGTTTATGGTGCTCTTTACCGAGCAACCCGCCCATCGTTCGGAACTGGGACTGACATTCAACGTTCCGCTCAGTTTTATCGCTCTTCCCGGCGATGGTTTCTGTTTCCTGATGTGGATCCATTGGAACCTTGGGGAATTCGTAGTAGCTTTCATCTCCAGTTGCAATCAATTACACTCCTTTCCCAGAACAGTATGCTTGCCTCATCGTAGGAACTGTTCCACAAAGAGGTGGTGAAATGTTATCGGTCCTACAAATGATAATGTATCCATCAAGCGTCGCCGTGTCGCGGTTGTTCACCCGGACACGGATCGTTCGGTCCGCAGCCTAATCGATCCCGGTAATCGAAATGAGCCACCAAATCGCGCGTCTTTACCTTATCAATTGACCAAAAATTGGAATTGGCAGAAAACAAAATGAACACACACCTTCACCTTCCAACAATCGATCCGCGGACCATGCGGGAGCCTTTCACACCCACAAAACCGCTTTTGGGACCCGCAAAAAAAAACACAAAAAATGGCATGCATCATGCTCGCCGAAAGAAACAAACTCGTGTTAATCTCATTGAAACCGTGGCTCGTGAAGGTGCGCAGGTCACGCGGTTGGCCCGTGAGCCCTTGACGTTTTTGGGGGGGTTCGTGTTCGTTTTTTGTTCCCTGATGAATCAACCCAAACCAAACAGGACGCCACCGGCGGGAATGGCGGGAGGCCAAGCAAAAAAAGGCAAGACATTTTTAGTTTACTCACTGTGACCGAGAGGTGGAAGCTTCGGTTCGGAATCGGCATATCACCATCCAACGGCCGCTGATGATCACCGGTGCTGGCGGCGGTGGTGATGATCGGTGACCCTCGGCGACGTTGGGTGCCGCCTGAAGCCACCTCGTAACGGGAAGTGGCTGTCGAGTCATTAAAAATCGGAGCCAATAGAAAAAAAAGAAACCCGGAGCAACAGCAACTTTAAGGCGGCCGGACAAAACAAAAACAATCACAATGCCCCACCATCAACCCGGAGCGTCACGAGCGCCGCACCGATCGGCCACCGTAGAAGAAATATTTCACATTTTGCAGCTAATGTTCCGGTCGTAATTATCGTTCCGAACCCCGATCCGGCCCAACCGAACGCCGGAGCACATTAGTTTGCAGGAGAGGCCGCTGGGCCGCCAATCGCGGTCCCTATAAATCAATCCCCTCCTTAACAATATGACGCCCGAACTAGCGGAAGCTTTTCGGGAGAGGGTGCTTTCGCTTTCCGCGCGCGCCGATGCGCCACTGATTTACGGTGTGCGTGCGTGATTTATGCACCGCGTCGATTGTTCTAGTGTAGCTGGGCGCCCCTCCCCCCTGGGGGAGACGATCCGGCGGTCCGCGGACACTCCGTAAGTCATTAGCACGTCAATTAGGTCCATGTGTGGCGTCCGCGGTTGATCGCTGGTCGCGGAAGTCGCGCCAACACGTGGAGGATCGACTCCAGACACGCCGGGTAATGATCGTTCGAGCTGTGATGGGTTACACCCGGACAGTGACGGCCGTCGGCCATTGGGGTCCGGGCCGGGCCGGAACCTAAATTACTATCCACCACCCGCGACGACGACAGCTCGTAATGTGCGCCCCACCCTGCCCTGCTCCGATCGGTTCATACATTCCGGACCTCCGAAACACACACACACACATACAGCGTAAAGATCATGTTTCCGCGTACCGGCGAGAGCGTGCCGGTCCAGCGAGCTAATGGGCCGAAGGTCACAGTCGATCGGCCGCCTTTCGGGGTGGTTTAGGTTTATGATCTCCGCGTTGCTTCTGTGGCAGGGGCAACAAACGATCATTTACCGATCGTTTCGCTCGTTTTGCATTTATTTTCACACCACGGCACCGCTGCTGTGTAGATAATGAAAGGGATCGAATGTAAAACAATCGGAAGAAGGATGGTACAACATCTGTCAAAAGTATCTTATGGATAGACACTTTCGACCGTCCCCGTTTGGCCGACCATGGGCCCACACTTGGGCCAATTTGTAAACAAGCCGCTGACACCGGGTGTCGATCGTAGTGACACGGCCGCACGAAAGACTCTCGTCTCCGTCGATCGATCACACTGAATTTCGATGGTTCCGATCGGCGCAAGGGTTGGCCAAGGGTTGCGCGAGCCGCGAACCCCACCGAACACCACGTGAAGGGTTTGTTTGCCCATCCTCTTGTGCCGTGTTCGCGAGGTGCTCATGCTGCAAGGTGCGATCGGTAATAAAAAAAACCGCGGCCTGCCACCTGCACATGCCCGTACCGGACGAGCGCCTGTGAAGAGGTACTCGCACTTGGGGTGTGTTGTTTTTTCACCTACTTCGCCACCGGCCACGGTCGGTACCGGGGTACGTGAGCCCGCGATGTGATGTACCCAACGACCAGCGTACACAAAGTACTCTAACGCGCCATCTAATTATAGCCGCGGATGGATTCGCTTGATCCGAAATCAAACGAACGGCCCCACCGCGGGGTGCAACTTCTTCTCCGGACGGACGGACGGACGGACAAGAGATGCAAAGATTCTAATTTGACCACCGGAGGGCCAGGGGTTGCAGGGTGCATGGTGAGTGAGATACACGTCAGAGGTGGAAGTCTGGCGATCGCTGGCAGCTTGGCAGCAGTTCCTCGGACGTAATTAGCGTCTGACATAGCCGGCACGGCTTGGGGATCCCAAAAACATCCCCAATGGTACGCCACAGAGGATGTAGTCTAGACCTTTAGCGTAAAGCTGACGTGAAGCATTGGATTACTGAAACTATTTTAATGCCATCGAGTCGATAACAGAACCGTGTACAGACAGAACCGACCACCGAGAAAGACCAAACTCGAGTCCAGATATTGACGGGTATTTACACGTTCCGCTTGGCGCCAAGACAACAAGACCGAAAGTTTGGTGCTCATCGTTCAAACGGCGGAACCGACCCGAACAGGGCCCGCTGCAACCTGTTCCCGGTGTTTCGGTGGCCTATCTTATCGCGCGGGACACATCGGCACACTTGTATTGCGGCTCGCGGCTGCTGATAAAGGGGTCCTCCACGCCACGGAAAAGAAACTCCGTAGTTCTACGTCCGATAATGCCCGTAGCCCGTGTAAGACACTCCAAGACAGGGCCCGCACCGCACCGTTGCTCAACACTGCCCGTTCTTCCGCTGGGCACGCGTGGCAAGGCAAGACACTCCGGCCGGTAAGCCGGACCTGTTGCGCCGGACTTGGTTTCATCATGGACCGGCGTCCGCCCCATTTATCTTAAGTCCCGATAGTGATTATCGGGCCGATAACTGTGGCCCTGCGCCGGAGCGAGACGGGGCGAATGGAATGCATGGCCGAGCGGCCGTTTGAGCCTTCTCTGCGAGGCCTGTAGTTGGTCAAAGTTCAGCAAGAACGGCATAGTCCACACGCTTAACGACGGTCGGTGATAAACGTCGACTGACGGTGCCGTGTGTGGTGACTTTCACGGAAACGGACTTCCTGGATTCGCTGGGCGGTGATTGGTGATTTGATCGTCACGTTCCAATATTTCACAACAAACACACACACACAGGGCTGCCGAGATTCGGTTTGCAACTTGATGCTTGATATTCACCCCCGGTTGCACACCGAAACGGTCGGTGGACCGTGATAAGATTAACGCTGCGCAGGATTCACTTCACTTTAAGTGGTCTCTGACTTTGTGAATCGCCCCGTCGAACGGTATCCGTTCTGCGCGCGGCCAAGACAAGACATCTCTTGGTCTTTGGTGGACGACGGACGACGAGTGCCCTCGTCGGGCCGCTTACCGAGTGCCATCGCACCCGATAAGATGATTAATCAGTCACGAAATGTGTCATCACGTATCAGGCTGCGCTTTATCCCGGGCTCGCATCGCCCAACCGCTCCGAGCGCGTCCCGCCAGCGCCATCAAAACAAAAACAACAATCCCCTAACCGATGTTGTTTATGTTCGCCTCGGGCCAGATTGTTATCGGTGAGTGTGGGTTGATGGGGCGAAACAAATGTAATGCCACCCGTGACACAGCTCTACTGTGCCGGCGTACCATCGATCAAACGTTTGCTCGTGACTTACCACCGATTGCTTCCATTGTGCAGCGCGAAGCAACAACGGGACAAGGCACTGTTTCCGGAATGGACAAAAATCCAATTAACATCAAAAACAACACTCGATAACGTGGTGCACACACAACGCAGGGTACTGTCGCGGTTGACTTCTTTAGAGGCCGTAGATTGTTGGTACGCTGTCTGGGTTTCGTCCTCAAGAAGCTGCAGTTCACGCGCTGTCTTCGGGCAGACTGGTTATCTGAGCTGTCCTCCGAGACGGGTAGACGCTCTGGCGTGCCAAATGAGGTGCCGTCTTACTTGCAGCGTTCCAGATCCTACGTTCCGGACCTTCCAATAGAGGAATTACCATGCCATCTTAGGACCACAGCGTCTTAGGACTTCAAATGACCTCTCGTTAGCTTGAACGATGACAGTAGTCCCGTTAACAGGATTTTGTATCACCTTTCGTCACCTAACCTAGCGTGGTAGCTGTTTAAATACCAAACCGTCTCGACTTTCTGCAGCAGACCCGACGACAACAATCAACCCTTTTGGGCCGAGAATTTAGATAGCCGTTTTCAGGTCCGGTACTCGGTGTTGAAATATTCATAGCCCCTACGCCAAGCAGCTCCGTGCTCCGGAACCTTTAGGGTTTCGAAATGGAAAGCAACACTTCTTTCCCGATCCGAAACGTGCTTAAAGATTTGCCGTTTGCGCTTTCCCGATTTGCTCCTTTCTCGTTCATTAAATCTGGCACCGGAAGAGCCCTGTCACCGGCTTCGTTCCGTCTAGTATTCCATCCTGTTCCGCACCGAGGGCACCGTACCGTGTGACGTTTAGGGGGGAATGGGCAGCAAAAAGCTATCCTGTCGCCGCCGCCGCCGCTGTGTCGGCGTCTCCTTCGCCCATCGTTGGCCTGGAGCGTTGGCGATGGCGTAATGTTTGAAGAAGGTGATGGCCCTCGGATCCGGATCCGTGAAAACACATTATCTATGATGGAATAATCCATGAGACAAGTATTAATGGACGCGTCGCTGAAGGCCCGGGCCCTCCCGAAAGTCGGGACCGCTGAAAAGTGTGTCACGATACGCCACGTAGTCACTGTCGCGGCGTCATCATCGTCATCGTCGTCATCACAGCGCCTGTCAGCGCCATTACCACACCGTTCATTGCCGTTGGTGTTGCCGTTCTGGTGGAATTGATTTTTTCCTCCATTGACGAAGCTCTCCCGATGTCAACTCGAGTCAAGCCGACACAGGACCAACGGTCAAGTGACGCCTCTGGTCGCACGTATATTCGTTACCGAGACTCCGTGCCGTGTCTATTAATACCGATCGTGTGCGATGCTGTTGATGCTCCATTCATTCATTGGACGACTTGGTTCGGTTCCGGAATCAGGGCGCTGGTGTGACTGTTGTTTTATTGACCATTTTGCGTGACACGAGAATGAGTTCCACTCGGCGTGGGTTGTTTGCGTTCGGCAAGAAATAATGGATTATTCTTGTTGCCGCGGATTGAGAAATGAGTTTTCGGACTAGCTCGGTCCGGGGACCGTCGACTCAAAGGTTGACTTGTTGCCATCACTCGAACAATATGTTCTGAATTGCTTGGAATCAGTCTTCATATTAACATTGGAATTAGTATTAATATTAATTGTTACAGCATTGATTCTACCCCAACAGTCTCTTCAGAACAAGTCCGTTTGACTTTCACGACCTCAACATAACAGCTGTTGAGGAGGAACCTGTGCCAATTGATTGACACACAATTAGCATCATTCAACAGACCAACAGCAAAACTACCAAATGGCCACTGGAACCAAAGGATGGCGCAACTACTTAATAAGCTATGCATAGCTCATCAGTAGTAGTCTTTCGATGTCTCTCTCTCTGTCTCTGTCTCTCTATGCTGGTTCGGGATGAAACAAGATCGGCTCCAGAAAGCCAACCGGATCGAAGTGTACCGAACGGAACGGCAGGCAGGCAAACGGTCCACCACCAGGGAGAGCATCCTCCCCGGGCACCGAAGGTAAACACAGCACGGCCGCTGCCGCCGCCACGAAGTTGTTTACAGTAGTGATGGGAAGGCATTTCATCTTCATTCGACGATGTACTGCCTGCTGCTGCTGCTGTTGCTGTTTTTGTTTCCCCACTGCCTGCCGGGGCCTTTCTCTCGGTGGTCCTGCGGGTGCCACGGGATCTTCTTGGCCATCGCCGCGAGCATCTTGAACACACACACACAGCGAGACCGTTTACATGAATGAGTGTGTAAATATTAACATCCTCTCGAGGCGCTCCAAGGCGGGCCATATCGCTGTGTGTACCACCCGCGAACCCACCGTCCCGGCTGGGAATCGGAATGCAGAATTATGGTGCCGAGAACCACCCAGCGCTCTCCAGCTCGCTCTGTACATTCCGGCAGTGCTGACAGTCATTTTGTGTTTGCGACGCCATTTTTGGTGACAGATTCGATTTCTGTGTCAGCTTCCGGTGAGCTTGCCGGCTGAAACTGACTCCGGCTGTGTTTGCAGTTCGTCAAGATCCGGCCCACTTACCCCGGTCTTCTCGGTCTACTCTCTCGCGCTAATGACGTGCGCTAGGTGCGCTTTTCCTGGGGTCCCTATTTTTCCTCCCGTTCCTCGAGACGGTGGCGAGGTGATATCTGTTTCTTAACTCGGTCGCCTTTCATCTTGTCCAAAGTTGTTAAACGGAATCGCAGTTGGCGGGACGGGACAGCAGATCACTCACGCTATCTCGCTCCGGAGCACTCCAGAGTGTGGTTTTCACATCGCCGCCTGTGGATAGTGTTTACATCGGGCGCAAATAGAACTAACGCCGGATCGAATGCGCCCAGAAGGCCCGGAGCGTTTATACTTCCTGCCGTTGCCGCCCACTGGGGTTGGTTCCCGAATATTGTACTTCGGTGCGGCGGGCGAAAAGTGGAGTTTCTATTTTCGCCTCGCAGTGCTGCGAATTGATGTGTTGAACATTGGCCGCCGGTAAAACTGCCTGCGCCATCTAGCAAGGTACGGCCATTTAGAGATTTATGGAAGCGTTTCGCCAATTTCCAACCGGGCACGTCATAAACTTCCCAAATACAACGAAGTTTTAGTAGAAGTAGCGCCAAAGTTATGAAACAATCCAGCGACAATTGGCCACCGTTCGGAAGGCTGTCGAAAAGATCAAACGATCCTACGCTGCGCTCTTTTCCGGCGCTAGGGGATCCTTGCTGCTGGAAACGGAAACGAAATGTACTCGCGCGGTGTGAGATGAAAGGCAAACGCGTCAAAGAAGTACCGGCACCGCCAACTTCCGGACGGATGCAACGCGGGCGCAGAACTTGAAGCTAATTCTCGTTCTCGCGCGCGGCGGGGCGGGCAACTCGAGCGGCGTCGTAATCCGACCATCCTCGACCCGTCGCCTGTCACTGTCGCCTTCACGATGGTGTCTATTTGTACGTCAAAAGGCCAATATTGACGCTACCGTTTAGTCTGTACCGCCGGGTGTTGTCAGCTCCTATTGTGCCGCGCCCCTGGGCCCGGGTATTTGTCAAGCCCCGGCCGAGTGCTGTCGTTTGCCGCGATCCATTTGAATATTAATGGTTTGCCGCGCGTTAATCGCGATGCACTGGATAGCGCGATGAATATTAATAGCTGACGTAGTAGCACTCGGCCGCCATCCGCGGTGTCGATGGGACGACGCCGAAATGCACGAACCAACACTGCGACAGAGCCTTTAATTTGCAGCAAACGCGTCGGCGCCGCGCAGCGCCTGGAGCGATTATTCAACGTGCCCTCGAGAAAGTTTGTTTGCCAGCAAAACAGTTACGCTGAAGAGGCTCTTGACTAACTGCGGGTAAGAACTGCGTTTCCCATCCATCCGGCCCACCGGAACACAACACAACAAAGGCCCCTGGGGCGGCCGTTGCCGACCGGCCCAAGTGGTTCGGGCTTCAAAGCGGCCTAGCGAACGTAGTGTTCGCCTAGAACCCATTCGCAGCCCATTATATTGTGGCAAATGGTATCAAATGGATGCAGAAAATGGAGCCAGTTCAAGGAGCCAACTGCAGGCCGGGCAACTGCAGCCGGGGACACAATGCACTCGGTGGCGTAGCGAGATCGAGGTGCACTGTGATGCAAATTGCAAACGGAACGCACCGAGGGCGACCTTCTTCGGAACGGAGAAAATTAAATTATGAACCACTTGGTGGGCCGTTTACGGTCCAGTCGTCGAGCCGGTCCTGAATAGCCCCGCAATTGCACCGGGGCCGGGCGAAAAGTTTTAAAACGAGAGCGACCTCTGTTTAGTGCATTGTTTGGTCGATGCGCTCCCGTCGACAACGGCTGACCTCCTTTATCCGACCCCGCAGCGTAACTTAATGCCGTAATGCTCAATCACTCACCTGGCACGAGCTGCATGTCCCGGAATCAGGTATATGAGTGTAATTATGGCCCACCCCCCAATTCAACATCGAAGACATCGATCGCAGACTAGGCACCGGGGGCCGATAAGACAAGCCGCACCAGACCCGCGTAATCGAAGGACCCGGCCAAAGGGTACTAAACTGCAACTCGCCAACCAATCTTTCGGCAAGGCGGCGATAAAATGCTATTCGTCAACTGTTTGTTTTACGCATTTACGAACTGCAATTTCACGCAGCGTACCGAACCGGTTGGTTTTTCGTTAAACAACTGCGAGCGAACCATAAACTGATCCGACGTACGGTAGAACCCGGGCATGATTCATTCGCCTGGGGGGGAGGGCTCTAATTTGGAAGTAGTCTGGACCGATCACCCAGTTCGTCGAGATTGCTAGTGATTCATCCGTTTGTGGGACTACATAATTTAATTTGCTAAACCAAGTGACCCACGTGACTTTCGGGGAGCTGCCGATAGCTGCGCGCAACCGGGAGCCGTCCGCAATGCAGGCGGCTCAGCCGAACTGCCGAACTTTTGGCCGTATTCCAGTATTGTTGGGATCTTCTTCTAAAAATAGTTGGGAAAACACAGGAGCACATACTGGCCAATGGCGCTGTTCCGTGCGCACGAGCTAACCAGCCGGAGTTGGAGCTTCGTGAAGCGAATTTGATGGCGTATGTTGGGTTGGATTTTAATTAAATATTTAATCCCACATCCTGCGCCCGGTTTCGGCTGCGTTCATTCGTTCACCCGGAGAGCCCCCGAGAGCCAAACCTCAGCTGCTCTCGTGTGGTTAGCAATTACAACTGGCAGACAGTATTGCGTCTGCGGTGCGGTCGGATGTAATCCTTTGAACTTTTGGCCCTCGGGTCAAAAATCGCATACAGCAGTTCGAGTTCTACCAGCGAGTCTTAGTAGTGCTTTCATCTGGGAAGCCCCCCCAAAGCTAGGCGCTTAAGATCTCGACTGGATGTACCAAGAAGCCGGTAGTGGCTTCAACAACCATTCAAAACCATACTCAACACGCTTGTAATTAATTATTTATGGTTCTAGGAATTATTACGCAAAAAGGAAGCATTCTCAAAACATCACGATGCGAACGACGCAGGAATTATTTAGTTCATTCTTTTGTTTATAATTCGTAACGCTTTTCTGCATTGAAATTATCAAATTCCTCGCCTTACGGACAAAATCAAGAACCCGTGTGCGTTCAGGTTTTCAATGATGTTGGCCCTTTTTTGAGAAAATCTGAGGCAAACGAAACCCTTGGGAAGGTCGACGTTCTGCCGTTCAAAAAAGCTAGCCACAAGCTAGTTACACGTGGAGTCAGTCAACCACGGATCACCGGAATGAAATGGGTAAACCTTTCTATCACGACACTGCGTCCGACCGCCAACAAGTTATCGTTCTCGCTCCACAGTTTGCCAATGCGAAGGTGTCAATGCGTCAATGAATGCTCAATGCATTGCACTCGTGAGCTTATGCAATATTGATGTATTTATGTCCACCGACTGCGAAACGTCAAACATTAATGCTCCACCAAAGACCGGAAGCTCATATCTGTATCACATCCGACCCACATACTGCACCACTCCGCCCAGGTGCCCACATCCTGGGCATTGCATCCTGGGTAATCTAATTCATACGGGAATGCCGGTTCCCGCCTGGACGTTGTGACCGCCGGAGAACAGATCGTTGGAGAAATCGATAGCTGTCGATCGGCATAATTTAATGTGTCGAGTCTCGGGGCGGACCGTTACACGGTAGCCGCTGTCGAATGTCATCCGAGAAAATGTTCAAGCACACAGGACACCATGCAGGCCGGTTAAGGATAGAATAATTTCACATCAAAAAGAAAATGAGTTCATCCGGTGCACTCCACAGAAACTGCCAAGAACCAAGGTCGAAGGTTCGTAACGGGAGAACCTCTTTCTATAAGTTTCACATCCTGTAGTCCTCACATCACATCCACAAGTGTGATGCACGCCTTGTTTTACGGTCGCACTCCTGGCCTCTCATCCGCTCCTCGGCCGGCCGCCGGTCTGTCGAAGGGGAAGCTTAATGCAACAGCTGTTCAAACAATGTGCAAATCCACGGCCTTTGGAAATGTCATGCACGCTGCTTACATAGCTTTTCCTGGCCGGGCCCAACCCACGTACCGGGTGCCTTCCTCGAGGGTCGCCTTTTTGATGAGATGTCATCATGAGGCCACACGGATGAGCCACACGAGTGGAAACGATTACGTAACGAGTATCCGAGCGTAATCTTCAAACGACACTCCCCGAAGCTGAGCTCCGGTGGGACGACCGGTGCGGCCGGTGGGTCCAACACCTTTATTAGCTCGCTGACTCGCTGAAGCCTTAATACCGAGCGGCCTTCTCGGAACGACGGAACCGCCCTGACGATGATGAACCATCAGCTCACCGGGAAAGGGTGTCGTGTTTGGGACTTCAATAGTTTCTTCGGAGGACGTTCGTGCGACATCTACGATCTGCGTGCGAGTGCGCCCCATCCATCGGGTCTCACACGTCGCCGCCGCCGCGCTTGAATGGAACCCTCTGAGCGATGGGGGAAATTTCACGGAGGCTTTCCGATTTACATAAAACTCGGTCGCAGTCCCAGTGGCTGTCATAAGGCCCGCCGTGGGAAGGATTTGGGATTTGATTAGTTCGTCCGCTCGCCAATCCTTTGGTCGGCTCGCACGAGGATTGGCCTTAATGAAGGGGATCTGACACCTGATACCCGGCTCGGTTGGCTTCATCTGTGGTTCGCAGACTGCGTGTGGGTGCGTGTGGAGGACGCGACGAGGCAACAACTCAAATACAGATTGGGATTATTTTATAAGTTTCCAAAAACCGGGAACCAACGATCCTGCTGTGACGAGCCCGGCACGAGAGGTGTTTGCAGATGGGACGTAATTTGAATGCTAACTAGGCTACACGCCATCAATCTTCCCGAGAGACAAGCCCGTGATGATCTTGTAGGTTAACAAACGCAGAAGGTGCCATCTGAATTTGTTTTGGGACGGGTAGAAAGGATGCACAGGTATCGCGAAGGTTACCCCGGCACTGCCTGTGCGCGTCTGTAAATCTATTGTTTGGCTTTGATGTGACACAATGACACAATCTTAGCTGAGTTAGCTGAAATACAAGATACCATAGCATATGAGAGAAACAGCGGGGTAAAACGCCTGAAAATATGCAACACTAGTTGGTGCTGTTGCATACCTGCAGGCGTATCCGTGATGTCAATCTAAACAGTCGCGAGTAATTGACTTATTTTCAAACATTTTCACGTTTAATATTAGGCAATAAGTGTCACGATATGTTGCCTTTTACCTCAATGTAACTATTTACATTTACATTCCACTTTCATTTCAAGGGTATAGGTTCAGTTCAATTCTCGTTTAGTTGCGACAGTTATTTGTGCTTTCGGTTCGACCAACACCAAACACTGTTTGTAATGCTGCCAGCGATTAAATTGAGACCCGTAAATGAATCGGGCACATAAATCACGCCGTTCCAACTATGGAACAGCTTTATTTGCTCCGCACAACCGGTCGGGCGACACAAGCGCTGTTCTGTGCTGTTTAATGCTATTATTTCTAGCCTCGCAAACGTCATCACTTTCACCGTCCACAAAGCCGATGGTCCGATAAGGCAGCGTTCAGCAGCGCTCCACCGCCACGGCAAACACTGTTATGCGTTTTATGGTTTGTTTGATAAAATTTTGTTTATTTCGAGCAATCGGTTGGTGGCGTCGTGTCGGTGTGTGGGCATTGCAAACATACCGCCCGCAGCTCCCTCCCGATTGCGCCTGGCGCAATTTGGTAAACGACCCCCGGGCCCGGACCAGCAGGAGTTATGATCGGTTCGCGATATGTCAACGGGAGCGCGCGCGTTCCAAACACTTCCATGCTCCCATCGGTCGATGTGGAGCTAATCTGGAATATGCGGCGGATATTGCACACCGCAACCCGTGCACACCGCAGTTGCAGAAGATACCAAGTCCTCGCGGGACCTCCTCGAAAGACTTCCGCGCGGTGCAGTTCCCGTAATGAACATACTGGAAACAGAATTGGGGCGTGCCGTGCAACGAGGTGTACGGTAATTCCGGCAGCAGCGGATGCAATCGCTGTAAGCGGTAACGGGTGTAGTGGAGTCCCAGGGGGCCTGCCCCGAATTCGGCCTTGCACTCCGTTTCGTTAGTGTGCCACTTGTCGGTGGTGGATTCGTTTTCTGTGCTGTTCCGTTCGTTGATTTCGTTTCTATGCCGCGGCTCTGATTTGTAGCGTGATTGCGAACTAGGAACTTTGCGAGAGGAAGAGAGAGAGAGAGTTAGAGAACGAACAGGACGTGTATTCATTAGCGTGTGCGAGTGGCCCGACTGTTTCAAATTAACCACTTCATTCAGCGCTACTTTGACTTGTCGGCTGTAGGACTGAGAACCGAGATTGCCTACATCTCAAACTCGCGAAGATTGCGAGGATACGGGGAAGCTTCCGCTGGCGCGAAGGGTCCGCGGAGCCCGAGGGTAGCACGTAAGGCCACCTGTTTAGCGTGTTGACAGTCCTAATTTGCTGCGGTTGCTGATGAGCATCGCACGGCTGCTGCTAATGCCTGCTAACTTGCAGCATACACGCCAGTGCCGGCACCGGAAACCGATTGCATGCGATGGAGGGTTTTTTTCTGGCCGCCAGAATGCATCTCTCTTGTGACAGAGCACGGAATGTCATTTGATTATCGCAAACGGGAGGCCTCCGTCACCGCTGTCAACTCATGTCGCACAGGTAATCTGTAATACACTTTTCCACCATGATTTTCCCGCCGATAGTGGGCCAAAAGATTCTCCACAAGCAGATCCAGCTTAAAAATTTGTTCTACGAAGAAATAAGTTACAATTTTGACTAAAGCCGACTAATGTTGATGATGATGATGATCCCACCTCTTTCCCCAACATTGGATTGAGATAGCGAGTTATCTTACGATATTAAAAAACTTAAACAAAACCGTCCTACTTTATTACGAAGTGGTGATTTTGGCTGACATCCACTGGAGAATTTCAAATGAATCTCTATTCCTTGCATACAACAGGATCCACAATTATCAACAGGAAGACAACGTGGAACCTGCTCTCAGGAATGCACGGCAAAAATTGCATCATCTGCGCGTCAGCCGGTGTCACTCTTTTCCAATCGCTGGAGAGAAGTCACCACTGTGCAGGAGTCGCAGATTTTTCAAACCTATTCCGTTACTTGTTTAGAATTCAAGGTGAGGTTATCGCGGAATGCGGATTTTTTTAACACTTTTATGGGCCAAAAAGGTGTCACGTTTCTTGGAGTTGGACTTCTCGCAGTTCGGATTCACTCGATGAAAAACGAAAGTGAATGGTGCCCTTCTTGCACCAAACAAGGTCCTTCCTGTATGGCTTCTTGCTTCTTTCGTAGCGATAATGGCGGTGGGAAACGTTTCCTCGTGAGATTCGGGACATCCGACTGACACTATCGATCAAACGTTTAGCTAGAAAGTCGACCTTGGAACCACCACCGTCGGCCACCTTTTGCAGCCTTAACAAGTGCCTCCAGAGTGACTCACTTCTTTGGCTTGAAGCTAGTTGTAGCTTCCGTCCTCACGAGACATTCGAAGACATTTTTACGGGCCCGTCGGTTGTCGTCAATCGTGATGACTGAGTGGAGATTCAAGTTGAGCTATTTGCACTTTAAAAAATTCTATTCATGGGCGCTGCTGCTGGCTGGTGATGGATTTAATCGAACCGCTTTTGGAACCGAGCTGGACCATCGCATGGTTCGCTTAACATTGTGATTTTTTGCAACTCTCCCTTCTAACCGTGGCAGAGGTGCCACGGTTGGTCCAGCAATGCTTCGGCGATAAACCGGTTCCGGGTACCGTAGCGTTACCGTGCGTACCTACGTTAGCAGCAATCACATAACATCAGCGGCGTCGTAGCGTCATCATCGCGGTCAAGAGATCGCCACCTGACGTAGTTACTCTGTTTTTTTTTCGCCACAAAAATTGGTTAGAAGACTGGTATCGAACGCCGGTTTCAAGCACAACAACTTCCGACGCCAACAGGTGCGGGCCATTGGTCACGTCATCGCGGTGCGTCACGGCCTCGGGAACGTCACAAATCACTCACGAACCCCTGGGCTGGGCGATCAATGAAACATTGCTTGCCACTTCATAATCGACGCTAATTGAGCGCCCCTGAAGTGAGACGGACGCGTAGCACACTAACCATCCGGCACGGAACGCCTGAGAAAACGAACCGGCCGGTGGCTGGATCTTGCCCGGCGAGCGTGCCTCTTCCGTGAAGTCGTGTCGTGCCGCTGATGCAATGTTGTTGGTGATGATTCCGCTGATGGTCGATGCAATTCAGCACTCTGACCGTTAACTCAATCACTCGACGCCCGGCGTCGTACTGCTGGAGTGGTAGTGCTTCTTGCGCTTTCTTTCTGCCATCCACAAGATGGAGTCCTGAAGGGTAAGATCTTAAGTGGGCCAGCGTCAGTGATCGCCAACACCTCTATCGATCACTGTGAAATCATCTAAAGCAGTGGATGGTACAGTTCCGAGCAGCCTTGAGCAGAGTTTAAAAATGCATTAAGCGATTATTTGCCGCGCGAACAATAAAATGCCAATATCTTGTTGCAAAGTGATTGTAATATAATTTGTGTTTTCGTTGGAATTTTGTCAAAGACTTACTATGACTTATGTTTTTTTTAGAATTGAAGGAATTAGAGCTCAACACTACTTTTATAGGTTAAGAAATTTAACACATGTGTCAAACTCTTCTTTCGAATCAGTTGTTTAGATTATATCGCATCGTGATTGGAATCGTTCTAAAGAACTCTTGTAAAGCTTCCATTTTGAAGAAGTTTTTATCGAAAATCTCTACCAGCAAATGTGAATGCATTTGCACTAGATTCTACGGCTATCTTTGCCTATTCTCTAAACTAAAACTGATCCTTCGGAGAAACGTTTCGTATCAACGAAAAAAAGACAAAAGGTGGAAGAAGAACACTCCATCAATAGTAGAATTCAGAAGAGGCTTATTTTGAAAGAGAATGATCAAATAAATAATATAAGAAATTGATGAATGATTGGCAATTGACAATTCACATTCCCGTTACTCAACCGTTAGGTTTTATGAAACATTGCTTTGTACTCATAACAGTTTGAGCTGCATTGCATGAAGCTTATCAAATCAAAGGTTTTAGTTCAAAATGTAGACGGAACGGCTTCCGTAGGCCTATCCACAGCTGGTCGGAGAGTTCGGTCGAGCGATGCACTGCACCGATGCAACAAAACCGCGCATCCGTTTGAAAGTAAAACACGGCTTCGCCGGAGTCCCTCCTCGGCCCTACAATGTTGGGCGTTGTGTGCCATTTTCAATTATGCACTCAATCGAAGCGGAATGGTTTATTTCCTGCCATCACGGACCATCAGCATCAAATGTCTATTTTGGCGCGCTGGTTGCCGTAATGAGTGATGTCCGAACGTACCGAAAATGTCACAGTCCGGCCCGCGATCGCCAGAAAAACGCGAGCCGCAGTGCCAAAAGGCCGACCGATACCATCATCGCTGGGCACTGTGTCAGCTTTTTTGCACTGCACCGCGCATCGGCGGTCCCAGGCGATCCTAAACACGAACACATTTCATCCAATTACACTAATAATGCATTCCGCGGAAGCGCACTCTCTTGCAATCATTGGCGGCGCGAAAGGGTCGGATGGGTCGCACCGGGGAGCGCGAATCTTGATTTGTGGGCCGCCCGGTTTCTTGCGTTTTCTTTTCTTATGCAAAAAGAGTCAGCCCGTCGAGTGCATCGGATTGTTCCACTCGATTAAACACGAACCGGGCCGTTACTGGCGCAGCCGCACCGGCGTTGGGCAAAGAGGACGAACACAATCAAGCCGGCCTAATGACAGACACACCGCCGCGGGGCCTAGGCCAATTCAGATAGAAATGACCCGGGACGCAGCACTGTTTAAGCGGCGAAGCAATTGATGACACCATCGTGGTGTTATGGGGCGGTGTAATGGGTTTAATTTTACACCGTGATTTTAATTAAACATAAACGCCCCCGGCCAGAGGGAATAGCGTGACCTTGACTCGCTGGGTCAAATGGGTTAAAATCGAGCATCCGACGCTTGGTCTGCTTTTGAACGTAAAATAACATAAGTTTGATCCGGTTGATCGGAGCGCAAACTCTGGACGGTCTGGCAACCGATCCGGTCCGGTGCTGGTATGTGTTCCCTCTGTCCGGCCGGTATGGTTTTAATTTGTTACTTCCAATAAACATCTGACCATTCGGCTAAATATATATCCGGCCGCGGATTCAATATTGTGCCAAACATGAAACGGCCACACGCCCGGCGATTATAGTCGCCCTCGGGTACGAGAGGTTCTACTGCTCCACGGATCAGCCACGAACTGCTCCGAGGTGTTCCGAACCGAAAGAAACAATTAAACAAGCCCGTACTTAGCACCGGGCTGCCAATGGTGCGTGCAAATATAGACAGCATGGCCGGTGGAGGACAGCATGGCAAGGGGGGCCCCTTCGCTCCGCCACGGGAGTTCCCTGAACACCGTTTGCGTACGTTGGAGATAATAAACGCTGCAAGGGTTTGGTGCCCGCCGATCGTCAAACTGTGACCGCGGATAGTCGGCGGCCGAGAGTTGGCGGCCGTGTTTGCCTACGAGGACGATAAAAGCAGAGGCCTATCGGAGCCGGCCCCTCGCAAGCGCGCACTCGTCGGTTATCGGCTCTCGGCATTAGTTATCATCGCCCGAGCCCGAGATCGTAAAGTGAGGCTAAATTAATTAGCTCAATAGGCAATCATGCTGTGACAGTGCGATTGATGAGCTTATCGAGTTGATGGACCGCAGGTTGAGATGCTTGTACTTTTTCCCCACTATCACCACGAAAGCCCCAGTCGCCATTGACACACATTTGTGAACGTGATTAAGCAAGAGCTGAGCGGCAGGCGCAGGTCCAGCCGAGTGGCCTGGCCGACGAACCGGAAGCATTGCCGTAACCCGCGTGCGTGCGCTTTAACGGAGCTATGCACCGACGACTCTATCAATTACCCTGCACACCGGTCGCGACCACGGCGGAAATGTAATTTGAGAAGCGTAGAATTATTGAAATTGGCAGGTTTGATAATTAGGTTTCGGTCCGTCCGGTGCCACGTGCCGGGGTGCGGGGATTCTGGTCCGCAACGTAAATTGATTACCGGGACCGAACCGCACCGAACCAGCGGGAACACGAGAAAACGGAAGTGGCCATTCCTTGCTTCATGGAGCGCGCGCAGGGAGGACTCGGCACCCGCGGGTGCAGTATTTAAAAATGGCCACAATGGTCGCGATCACAAAATTAATTACGTGTGAAAAGTAACACCCACTGGCGGGCGGCGGTTAACACCGGTTCGGTTTGGCACCTTCCCGGTTTATGGGTTAGCAATCGGCCATCGACTAACGTTTCGAACGTTGCACCCTTGGTTTTGTTTTGTTTTTGCGCCAGATTCTGGATCTGGGATCCGGCTTAGCTCGAAACATTATTAATGATGTATTTTTATTTATTTATTTTAGGTTTTATTTATTCAAATAATGTGTGCGGTAGGATTTGGCCACTTTTCGTTGAAACAATAATCATTTACATGTTTCATTTTCACTGAGATAGAAGAAGAAAAATCACTGATCACAGCAGAGGTCCGAAGAAGGTGAAAGCCAATTCGGTTAGTTTATTGAACATTAAATCTATTGGAAAAACGCACACAATGATAGGAAAAAACTAATAATCTAATCCTTTATACAGTGCAATTGAACGGTTTTCATGCTTCCAAAAAAGTGAATCTTAATGATAAACTGTTTATCGTCGTCGGTATGCAGGACATTAGTAGCTCAGCTTCTGATTATGGATCGATTAAAGTCGATAACTCTAGCAACTCATTGCGAACCAAAAACCGATAGGAATGGGCTTCGCAACACTGATTCTGTCTGATAGCAAGAACATACAGCTACATCATTACACGCATGGCTCACGCTTAGCGCCAATTTCTCGCTAACACGTTCGTTCGTTCCCACGTCATCTGCGAACGGACCAAAACTCACGCGCCAGACAAGCCTGTAAAAGTCACCGTCCATTGAGTTAATAAACTCGACGGGCAACGAGAATCCATCGCTTCGTCAACCATTCGTGGCGAATCGAATGAGTGTTACGAACGAGACGGCTGATGAGATCCTCATTTCGTGCTGTCAGGAACCGGACGCCCCGACAGAGTCACGTCAGGTGTGCCAGGTTGAAGTCGTGGTCGCTGGTCGATAACAGGCTACGGTTTATGCAGACGCCAAAGTGCGGCCGTTCCCCCGGAGCGCCCGTAGTGTAAAACAAACCGAACTATCTATCTGCTGTCGAGTTGGGACGGCCTGGAGTCAACTGGCCGGTCATCTGGCTTTTGGCGTCTAGCGCGTGGGTGCTAATAAACCGAGCCGGCGCGAAGCCGCCGAAGCCGCTTCAGGTGCCAATCTTGAGGTGGAGAGGCGAGAAAAAGGAAATAAAACACAAACAAACACCCATTCGGCGGTAACGGTGAGATTGCGCCACTCTGATGACCGAGTGGGTGCGGCACGGGGGGGCGTGCGATCTGCCACACGACATGTCGTATCGTATTTACTGCAGTGATTTTATTAAATATCACAACCTCTAGCTGATAAGCATAAACGAGAGGGAACTCAGCTGACGTGCTGCGTGTGTGACAGTGCTGGGGCCGGATAAGCTGAGCGGCGAAACGACCGGAAACATAAAAACCGACGGTCGGCAAATTCTTGCCCTGAAAGATCGGCGGCGTCTTAAAGTTAGCAAATTTGCAGCTGGGCGGATGGGACGGACCGTCGTCCGACATGGTCAGTATTTTGCACGTGCGATTGGATTATGGCCATTAGCATGGACATGGATACGGCACCGTCGTACGGGGCTATCTAATCCATGTTGGTTCGTAACAAGACATTCTTATTAGATAACTAAAGATTCATTCTGCTCCGACAAGAGCCGTGATTTCATTGACGAGCTTTTGTTAGGAACGTCAAATCAAACACCTTATAAATTTCACTAGCGACCACCCTGTCGCTGAGGACTTTATATGTATATTTAAATGGTTTTATGGTGAGCCTCTGGAAATAAATTCGGAGCACGAATGGGTACAATATTCACAAATAAAATTGTAATGGTTGCTCACAAAAGTCAAGGATAAGCAACTTAAGCCGAAGCGAAACACAAACTTAAACTAATTTTACTGAAGGGGATTGCATACTTTTAGGGGTATTTGTTCCAGCTTTTGAATCGCTTCATACGATTCATACGATTCATTCACACGCATTCAAGTTTCTATTAATCTAGTGAAGCTATTCAATAGTTCCAAACTGTTACTTTAACATTCGTAATTATATTTCCTTAAACGCTAAACGTGACACATTCTAACACGAATTTGGTTCTCCAGAAACACTTTGTGCCGTCATTCGACTTTGGTAAATATAGTAAAACAAATTTCGATGGAAGCGCCAATGTTAAAAACCACTTCGCAAGAAATGATTTTCGCGATTCCTGAAGTGAAATTGGGGGTTTTTACGCCGGTTTCCACTGGATAAACATGATGTTTTAGAAACTGTTTTCTTAATTGAAAATGAAGTTCTTGCTGCTTGGAGTCGTGTTGACCGTAGCGAGGCACATTACTCTGTTGCTGTTGACATTTTGTAGAAACAACTCTCCACCAAACTGAGGGACGAAAATCGAACCTTGCTTTAAGTGGCCAACAATCATTGGCACACGCCGGAACTGCCAGCTTCATCGTGGTGGAAATCGTTCAATGAAACAGATGCACATCGGAGGGAAATAAATAAAATAAAAAACATGTCCTTACTTCCCGCCAGACTCGCGCGGACACGGGTGAAGCACAAAGTGAGAGGGAAAACTGTTAACTGGACCGAACATAAACCGGATGGAAATTGATTAAAGTTTCTTTCGCTCTCTCTCTCTCTCTCTCTCCTTCTCTGTCTCTCGTTGCCTGTTTCACTATGGGTCGGTTTTCGTTGCTTTGTTCTGCAAACAGGACACCGTGTAGGGTCCTGGCTCCAAATGAAGTTGTCCTTATTTATCCCTTTTTTGTATATTTCTTTCCCACTCGGGATGCCCCGACCGACCAACCCGCGATGAGCGTCCGTGTTTTTGTGTACGTTTTTGTGCCACGCCATGGGAATTTTTGTGACAGCAGCGTCGCCCCAAACAAGGTGCGCTTGTTATTAAGATCAGGATGTTCTTTTTCTGATAACACCACATAAAACCGCAAAAACCTTCGATGTTCGATGCCTGGCACCTTTGGACACCTGGTTCTATCGGTGAGCAAAAATCGACCCATTTCCGCCATCAACGGACCACAATCCTCGTCAGGTCGGCCATTTAACCAATCGATGCGGGAACTCGAACGAGCGGCCCGAGGAATTCATACACGTGTTTGGCACAACATTTTAGAACCCATCGAAAACCCCGGGACGGATGGCGGAACCGGAAAAGGTTCGCAAAGGGGATTCCCTGACGTGGTATTCAATTTTCTCGGCACGTCCATCGGGTCTAATACATAAATTTCGTCGCTTTATCGAATTGCCGGCCGCAGCCGGTGGGGTTTTTTTCATTGCTGCGCCTTTGCGGTCGCCTTTGATGTTTGTTTCGGGGTTCGGGACTTGGGACCGAAGCTTTCGTTCGCTTTACGAACCGCCCCGAAATCGATGGCCGGTGAACCGAAACGGTCAGAGATTTCGGGCACCCGACGGGATGGGAAACAGTACCACTTCCGGTGTCAACATCTGTTTCCCATCGATGTCAATCAATGTCAAAAGCGGTGAAAAGCCTACGACACTGGCTAGGGCTTGTGAAAGGGGTTCGGACAGGTCCGGACGCCATGCATGTAACAGCACGTTTCCGTTCACATTACGGTCAGCCATTACGAAATTCGAAGTTCGAGATCAGCCCCGGCGAACCCCGGACGCTTCAATCGATTGCCGGGAAAGGGATGTTGCTAAATTATGCTGTTGATTGCCCGTCGTTCGTGCGACCATTAAAAAACAAAACTTGATCGTTTTACGCTGCGGAAGCCGTATCTCAATCAGGGTTAGGGGGGTCAGGCATGACAACCACGCCTGACCCCAATCAGGATAGAAATATTTGTGAAACGGGCAAGTTTAAGTTGATTCAAAATTAGAAAAGCATTCCGAACGGAACGGAAAACATACCGGGAAAGACGAAAATCAGGCCGAACAATAGAACGCCCAACCCACGGCCCCAATCCGCCGCCTTTTGTTTTGATCCCTTTCTTGTTGCGAGAAAACTCGTCCTTTGCAATCCATTAACCTGCTGCGGCGGTGTGGTGCGGGTATCGATAATTAATTAGCTCAGGCTACATGATCGTTGCGCATCATTAGATAATTTTCTCGGCTCGTCCCATAAGTTGGCGCAAGCAAAAAGGAAATCACCATAATGGAGAACAAAACAGTGGACTCCTTTCAAGCAACTTCCTGTTCACTGTGTTCGGGTTTGCTTTCCGCCTCGTCCATCGTTTATCGGGTCGTTTGCTGGAATCTTGATAACCTCGGACGTATCCGGCGGACAAGCGGAGTTAGATTACCAGAACGTACCCCGGACCGTAGTTGACCGGGGAGAAAAACAGAAAAACCACAGTGAGTCTGCCCTAAGCTACTGTCGTCCACACGGGTGGCCGCCTCACCCGCTGGCGCTGGCTGGCGGCGACATGCGTAGTAATTTCTCATGGTTACTCACGCTTTATGCTTACGACGAAAACAAGCAATTCACCTACGGACCTGCCGTTGAGCCGTTGAGTGATGTCACAAGCGGCGAAGAAGATCGTTCTTATCACCCAACAACTGCTTCGGTTATAAGGCGCCCGGCAATGACGTTGCGCGTTCTGGGCCGCGCGATGGTCGATGCAACAAATCACACAAAGGCGAACGGAGCAGCTTGGAAAAGTGGAAACGAGGCACGAAGACAAAAACCTGGCACCGACCCGGCGATGAATGCCACCGATTTATCCTGCATCATCGTGAGCAGTAATAAAATATGTGTGCGCTTACGCCAGTGGCCGTGGCCAGTGTGACGACCAAAATAGCACAAAACATAAGCAGCATGGTGCGGAAGCGCAAGCCAATGATCGCCCGCCGACCATCCGGAGACTGGAACGCCCAGCGAGTCCATCCACAATCCGGATTTAAAGCGGACGCTCGGGTGGACTCGGGTGGATGTCAAAAGCCGGCCAGGCGGGAAGTGATCGCCGGCACGATGGATTGGCCGGTTGGCGGTCAAATGATTTGCCAAACGCCAAACCCAAAGCCGGGGCCCCAAAAATAGTGCCATAAATTCTCGTTACCCTACCGAGAGTTAAACCTTTCGAGATAAAGTGCTGCCCATTAGAAGCCTGATGTTGGCTTGATTCCGGCCCGGCCCGTAGACATCTGGCCGGTGTTGTTGTGTTTGCTATAAAATATTTCTCGCCCACACGAGACTTCACGGCTGACGGGCGCGGCCGCAGCAGTGTGTGCAGTTGACAGTTCGATGTGTGGTCAAGATAATGCGACGGCGCTAGCGGCATGGGGAAGGAAAGTGGCTCCAAACGCCGCTCCCGGCCTTGCGGGCCATTTAGTGGCCTGGGTTTTGCGAGCGGGGATAAACGGTCACGGAAATCGCAAGATTTATGGGAGCCGTTCAAGCCGTGGCCGTACATGATTGTTTCGATACCCGTTAACTCGGAGTGCGCTCAACAACAGCAACAGCGGTATCGGGTTCGCCTCGTAGCCTGGATCGGGTTCGGGATTTAAGCACTCCAGTCAGCGCCAGCGGTGATTTACTTCGCATTTACCAGCCAGGTTTAAGGCAACCGCCCGCCAACGGCGAGCCCCCCCACCGGTCCATTAGCAAACGAATGGAAAGTGGATGGAAATAAGGTAGGGCCAACGATGTTATCAGCAACGAGCAGCCAATCGTCTCGGTATATCGCCACCCTTTTTTTACGATGTGTGCTTTCGAACGCTGCCGGGGAAAAATCGAACATTATCAATTAAACATTAATCGCGCTCCGATTTAAATAATATTTAATGATGATATTCGTAGCACGGCAGCGTGCAACATTAATGGAACTGAATCCGAAACGTTTGTCAATTGGCTTACCGGAGGACCTTTTCCGACTGGTGACATACAGTTTCGCCGACAACCATCAATAAGCCTCACACAATGATTACGTGGGATTACACGTGACACAGTAAAAGTTAATAAAAAGTCATTATTTCGCTTTCGTTAACCGTGCAATGCACGGCCAAATCAAAGTGCCATACATGTCGGGTTACAATTAACAACCCCAATCGGGGAGAGAGAATAAAAGACTGTCATTAATAAGAATTACTCACTTGCGTCCCTGTTTCCGTGGTTTAGAAGTTAAAACAAAATCTTACCTCCCAATCCGGGCCGAGACTTTAGAGAAGATAAACGATGCAGTTAAACAGTCGGCAGTCGGCGGCGAATCATAAACGCGGACCGCATAAAACTGTCCCACAAAACGGCCCATTCTTCAACTTTACCGTCTCGACATAAAGTAGGACAACACACGGCGGACTGTAGTAAAAGTATAAATTTTCCCGCGCTCCGTCTTCGCTTGTTCGCATGGCGGGTTCGGTGGTTCATTACTAATTACATTTCCACTCAACTGTCCATCATGTGATCATAATTTTCAGGAAACCGAACCCCGGACAGCTACGGCGGTCAAGTACCTCCCACCAAACTGACCTCATCTTAGTGGATCGTAAAACTGCTGCAAGTCACAGCGCCGTCGAGTTCGCCGCCGAGAGCTCACTCACCAGCGTCAGACGGGATGCTGATTTCGTGGCGCTAGGGAAAACAAATTTAATTACAGCCAGTTCTGTTACCATACCTTCCGCCGTAGAGAACGAGAGTGCTCACGTGAAATGAATATTGTTTGACGGCTTCCCCAGGCAACGGGAGCGACATCGGTTAGGGAAAAATATGATTAAAATGCTTGCCGGTGTGCGTAAGAGCGAGCCAAATATGTTGACTTGGCCCTGCACTTGTCCTGCCTTGACGTACACTTGTTCGGGGACGTTGTCGCAAACTGTAGAACGGAGTCGGAACCGTGTTTTCCATTTATGGTTTGTAATAAGCAAATTCGTTACATCGTCGGCCTGTTTTTCACGGCGGCCTGTTTTTTGGGCCAATCTGTTGCATAACTCAATTAGATTTTGGAGAAATAAAACATTTCCGCTGTCGGGAGTAATTACCAAATAAAAAACAAACCCACTCAGCGGGTCTTCGGCGTCATCGGCAATTCTCGGAACCGCGTGCTGCTGAAATTAAAATGATTTGCTTTGACCGACATTTTGAACGCGGAGGAATAAGCGGCGGAAAGAGTCCCACGAAGAAGAGGAAAATTTCATCAGCTCCATTAGAGTGCCATCGTGTGAGCCATTTTAAGTCACCGGGTGCTGAGATTGAGCAGCTGGTGAGGATGCTGGAACAACTCAAGTAGAAGCAGACGCATGACGGGCAAATTGTGCGCAATGTCAGTGTGGGCGCATCTGCTCCGAAGCCGCCGGCACCCGGCAAAAGCCGTCCCGCTTGTGAACGCTAAGCCGCTGACGGCTGACTAACCGTGTTCGCCAACACTTCCGCCCTCGACACGGTAATGCACACTCAAGGAGCTTTTCCGACTCGCGACATAATATAGCACTTGTCTCCTGTTGAACCTCGCCCCTATCCAACGCGTGTGTAGAACGCCGTGGAAAAACCGAGTGCCAACATTGTTCTAGGGATTGTTTCGTGTGGGTCGGAAGCAGAATTAAAATATCTTACAGGTCCGTGGCAGAAGAAGAAAATAAAGGCATGCTCAGGCAGGACTGAACATTTGTCATTACCAACACTCGACGGGTCGATAAATGAACAAAATTGAGTATTGAGAATTAAACCTCTGGACGATGATCGATGTTTGTCGCGCCGATTTCGTCGGAAATGGAAATTAGTTATCGGTAACAAGAATTTAATTTAGCAACATCGTTGGTTCTTTGTTCCTATCGTTCACCGTGTCGATGTCCTGCTGAATTAGCGACGATTGAAGGACAATCCACTAATTCCAATCAAATTGACGTCAGAAAAATAACAGAATATGCTACAACGAGCGGCAGTCTCTGGGGTTTGCCTCAAACCGAAACGATCTCGATTGCAGGACATCGATGGGCAGCTGGTTGGTTTCGAGTTGTCTATAATTGAAACCGAATTCGAAAACTGTAGGCCCAAGCGGTTTGGGGCACGAACCGCTGCCGGGCAGAAGACATCTTGGCGTGCTCGGCATCGGCTTGTGAGCAGTAGAGCAGTAAAATTACGAATTCTTTGTCCCACCAGGCGCTCGGGTTCTCGGTTGTGTCAGATTTAATTTTCGCAGACGGCAATCGGTGAGACAGGGTCGTTTTTTATGCTCCACTTGACGGCAAATTTATGACAGGGTTTTTAATTAATCGTTCGATGGCTCGGGGCGGCCACCAACTTATCGGCAGCCGCCGATAATTGGAAGTTTTCGCAATGCCTAAAAATATGTTTCATAAATATGCCATAAATCAGCTTTTAATTAGTTGCATATTTTTCACTCTTTTGCTCTCAAACTCTGCGTTCAAAGTTTAAAAGCATTGATCAAACACCAAGCTCTCCACTATGCGGCCAGTCATGATAATTTATAATAAGCGATAGTTTTCTACCATAGGGACTAGAAACCGCCGCTTTCTCTCCCATTAGCATCATTACGGTGGATGCAAAGAAGAAAGCATTAATTAAAGTGAAAGCTAACGCGAGGCGAGAAAAATTGCCAATTACTGGCCACCGCTAAACCCACTCAAAGGACCGGTTGCGTAAGCTCTTTTGCCACGCGTTCCACGAACGATGTGGCGGAGAGTTCGTGGTAGATTAATGAGTCCTTATGGTCAGCCACTGTGTGTTAGTCGACTTGCCAACCGCAATATAGGCAGCGATTTGAAGTCGATAATTGGATGATTAATTATGCTGGCCAGTGGTGAACGGCCAGCTCGCCGGCCACCGGAGCAGAACGAGGGAAATTACAATATCGGGAAAATGGAACGTCGTGATTAAATCTATTCTCGCACTTGACTATGATCACCGACACGGGTTGCCGACACCTTCGTCATCGTTCGAACGCTAGTAAAATCAGAAGAACGATTAGCAAACACGCCGTTTCGCTGGTGAGTAATCGTTGGAGACGATGAGTAATCATTCAAGCTCCCCACATGAACGGTATATTAATCATTACGCCATCAGATGAGCGATAAGACTTATCGAACATGCAGTACACAAGCTAAAGCACTTCGCTAACACATTTTTTACGAGTCTTCCGCCCGTAACATTGTTTGATCTTTTATTTTACGTTACTAACTGACATTCGCAAGTGTACCCAAAACGGGAACGGCTACCAAGGATTGCCCATTTCCGCTATGGTGCGATATGAGTGCGGCAAACATTTGAAAGCCGTTACCTTGATTCGATTCCGCCAACGACTGCACTCGGTCGACCTGTCGGTCGGTCGAACAGCACTTTCTGAATATTTCACATTATGCCGATCGTGAATTATGCATTACCCAGGAGAGGTTCAAAGTTAAAGGTGAAGCACGAGCTCGTAAATGTTCCGAAAGGCAATGTTTATAGGATTATGCTTCATTCGGCACAAAGAGCCGGCGACCCCCCAAAAGCCAGGCTCCAGATGCTTCGAGGCCAACAACAGCTGTGAGTTTGCACATCGTAAGCGAAATGCTGAAAGCCTTCGGAATGCGCCAAGAAACGAGCCTGGCCATCATGGAGGTGACAGCCGTTCAACCCGGCTGCTCGTCACCGTTCACAGCAGCACAGCGCAATGGCCTCGGTTAGCCAGTGGGTGGCTGAATTTAAAATTACAATAAGCGCAAAAATAATTAATTTGCATAATCTTATGCGCAATCCCAGGTACCGGAGCAACGGCAGGGATAAATCCGGAACGGCCGTAAAGCGTCGGCCCCCCGGACATCGGACTAGGGAATTCGTTGTGGCGCTTTCCTGGGCGCCGACGAAAGTCGTAAAGTTCTCGGTCGGCGGAGGCAGTACGCATGATGACGAGGGCCATTACTTTACTCCCTTGCACGGGGCTACGACGAGCAAACCTCATAACTCGGGCGAATATTTGACGAGGTCTCTAAGACCGCTCGGCAGCAATATGAAATCCTTGACAGGGCGCAGCAGCAGCGTTGGCTTTAAATTTGAGTGCGGACCGGTAAGCCTAGCTGGTCTCGTACAAACATTTTTTCATGTTTAGTGGATCAGCATTTTCTAGGAACCATTCTCGAGCGCATTAAAAAATGAAAACAAAATATCTTTTCTATGTCTCTCATAATAAGCTTAAAGCTGAATGATGTCCGCTACCTTGGAGGCAAAAGACTTTCACAGAGAGGAGTGCTTGCAAATACATCTAACTGTAATGCCCAAAGTTCGCTGAAGTTCTATTTAGAGGGGCACGATTAAACCGGTGGATAGTATAAAGCCCCATTACCGTACCGTACCTGTTACTTTCACGGCTTTCGTTCCGAATGTCGCCGTGTTACGGTTCATGTTCCGGCCCGGTACAGTCGTTAAGGAACGATCAGCAGACCAGCAGACCGACCAGCAGAGTTCGCTACCGAGAGCCACGGGCTTAAAAGAATGTTCAAAACCCTTCACGGTGGCACCGAGCCGACCAAAGTTAGCTGCCACAAACGACGGCCAAATGGTGACAAGGAAACCGAAAGACATCCCATCGCATCAGCGCTCGTCATCCCATCCCATCCAAGGTGAACATGTTCGTCTGATGCGTAGGAAGTAAGCGCACGGTGAAACCTTCCCACAGCACTGCCTCCGGGAGGACGAAAAACAAACCGACGGAAACGAGGAGTTCCGCTTTCTTCTGCGCTCTGCGAGCAGTAGAGATTTTCGGAATTGTTGCTTCAAGATGAAATTTTTCGGTGCATGTTTCCCCGAGGCGTACTCTCGGCTACGGAGCAACAATATCCCCTCTTTAACTGATCCCACGCACAAACGGCCGCTGTCAGGCTGGTTGTGCCAGGCGCACTGCTGTCGGCCAAGAAACGGGCTGGCCTCATAAATGTGCCCTAAAATGTTCAACGTTCTCCAGAAACAACGCTGCACGGCGCCGTAATAACAAGAAAGAGTCGCCGGTTTTTGGACACGATAACAAAAACACAGTCGAAGATGAAAACCCTAGAAAACGGAAAACAAATTAAGCCGAAACAAAAGGGAAAGCCTAAATGTATTTTATCCATCGCTAAAGGGTAATCGGAGATAGTTCTGCGAAAAATTCTTTCTGACTTGCGGTACATGCTACGTTGCCCAAAGACTAGGTAGACTAGGAAGAGGCATTATTTATTATGCTATTTGTGTGAGTAAACATACGACAGCAGCATACAGCAAAATAATCATTTGCCTCCAAACGATTTTTCGTATGGTTTCGGGTGTTGCAGTGATTCGTTCTAGGACATTCAATCTGGCCATCTCTTGCAGCGCTACTAGGAACAACTTTCCGGAAGATGGATCGTTACGCGAAAAGTTGAGCCAATGCCGGTGCGGCGAAATAGTTTATGGCGCCAGCGGCAATCGAAACCTCTTGAAGTCAACGTAAAGATATTCCATTTTCATCGCAACTCCGCTCGAGTTGCAACACAGCCGGTGCAGGGAAATTGAAGAGCGCACGACGAAGCAAAACATATCCTTCGGCCAACATACCGCGACGCTTGTCCGGCGGTGCCGGCGTCTTTTGAAGTCCGAACCGTGCGAAGCCTGGCACGATTTCCGCGTACTAGCCCGGCGCAAAACTATGCTCCAATGTTTGATTTATTTGCCCGAAAGTTCGAAACGCTCTCATTTCAAAGCGTAATCGCCACACCTGTCCGAGGCATAGTTTCCCTGTTTGCCGGAGTCGACCAAAGAATTGGGCTGGAGGGTCGAGGTCCGGCGGGCCTCCGTCTACCCTTAACTTACCCTCGGCTCGGGCATTGAATTCCTGCCATTCCCTGGGACACACACTATACACACTCCCACCCGTATCGTATCCACGGCTCGTGTCCTGGTTGGGAAATAATACAAAACTTCGTTTCCGATAGCCGGATTCCCCCCGGGGGCTATTCTTTTCAATCTTTCTGCTCGTTTTGTGTCGCCCTGCCCGGCACCGGGTGGGACCGTTGGGGTTGCTGTTCATCCTCCCGGAGATGATGTCCTCGAGAGGGCCACTTCCGTCAGCCCGGGCCAGTGTCCAGCAGTGTTGGTATTAAATGTCAATGATGAAATAATATCTCCAGCCAATATTAAGGCCAACGGAAAATCCCGTTGGGAAATTTTCGCTCTCTTTGTTTGTCGGATCGCTTTCTTAGTGGCCAGCCATATCCCCAGCCCTCCGGCGCCGGACAGAAAGAGCTCGATTTCGAACGGAGCCCCAGCTGAGCCTGGCCTTAGCGTGTGTCCAGCGGCAGACGGATGGATTATGGTGCCTTATGATGCCTCGGCTTTGCGTTGAGACCGGCTTCGGTGAAACAGCAAGAAAAAGGCAAAAATCTGTTCCACCTCCAATCGAGGCGCACATTCAAAGTCCATTTGGTTGGGCTTCACGAGCAAACAGAAGAACGTGGGAAATAGGATAAACACTTCATTCTCAAATCGCTCCCCCGGAAGGGACCATTCTGAGAAGGCGGCCAATCGTAAGACGGCGGACGGATAATAACGGAAGCGGTCCGGCTTCCAGCCACGATGAAGGTGAGCCGGAGACGGGTACCGGGACAGGCGTGTTTGGCACGAACGAGGCATCGTGCTTCTCCCGCGGGCCATCTGCGAACTTCAATCGTCAGAAGTAAATATGCCAGTGAAATGCTCAACATTATGAACCTCGGACCAGATCGGCCAGAGCCGGCTTCGTTTGGCGGTTAAATTAAAATGCATCGGCTGCCTGCTTTGAATCGTTATTGCGCCGTAATTTCGGGCCCGATCTTTCATCAAACGAACAAATTTAAACACTCTCCCGGAACCGCGCCAAATCGGCCCGATTGACGAGTGTTTTGCGGATGATGATCCCGGGCCGCGTTCGCGTGGAAATTCGGTGCCCCTGATTGGCACACCCGCACATCAATGCACACGATGGTTCGGGTGGTTTGTATTTATTTAACGGCAACAGCCATCTTCCGAGAGCTATCAGTGCTGGGCCCCGGCACCACCACACTTGGACGGTTCCATTTCTGCGTACATTTATTGTTCCAAGTCTATTTATACCGCGAGTAGTTTCGTTGTTGCTGGCTGCCCCGGTGGGTGGCCACACACACACACCCAAAAGACCGGCAAGGCACAAATTCTGCGGAGGAGCGAATATATATCTGCGTGCGGCCTGTGGCCTACCGTTGCAGGCACACGGCACGGGTGCACGGCGTAATGGCGAACGAAATATGGGCCGGGTGGGCCAAATTCATGGGCCCACCCTGGGCCTTGCCCTGTCCGTGTGCCTGCAACATACAATACCTTATTTGCCGCCGGCGGGCCAGCTTCTTGGCGGCCGCTATCTGTTGCCCCGGTTACTGACGGTTTTCGCGTGGGGTGGTTTTCTATCTGTTTTTTGTTGTTGTTGTTGCTGTTGCTTTGCCCGGGGCCGATGGCTGGGTAAAATATTCCGTTTACGGAAAATGAAAACAAATGGGGCAAAGGATTTGGTGCCGCAGGCGGCAGGTTGATTCATCGGCCGTGCGCGTCGAGACTGGCAAGCCGGTCCGCTCGGTGCTCCGATGCTCGATGTTAGCTCCGGTGTTTCGTTTCTGGCCGCCCAGAGGCAGACTTTGGCTTCGGCGAACTACTTTCCTGCTGATACTTTATGACTGAAGCAGCCGCACCACTTTTTTGGGGGGTGCCCAAAGGGTAATTTTGAAGGCAAGGCCTTGAAGACCGAAAGATATGCTCGGCCGCCGCACGAATGCTGCCCGGTTAGATGGCTGGCAATTTGTTAGTTGTTTTCAATCCAACTTGGTTTTCATTCATTTAATTGCTTGAAGCACCCACGCCGCGCAAGTCTTTCCGCACACGGAACAGATAAAGTGCTCTCATAAAAATAATATCCTTCAAGTTTTGCAGTCTGAGTTTATGATGACGCAACCGTTTCTGGTTCTGAACGCTCTTTAGTTCTTTGCGTGCGAAGCTATAAGCTTCACTCTCTTGGAGAACGGTTTGGTTTTATTTCCACACTTCTACGAACTATAGTTAAGATCCTTTTCTTAAGACAAACAATGGTTCTTTGTATGCAAAGCATTCCAGAATTGTTTCGTTCGCTCACTGCTTCCGGAGAAATTAAATCAAATCCTGTGCCGAGCAAGTGCTGAATCCAATAACCGAGCGTTCGTCCGAATGCACCTCCCGGCGGGACCACTTACTCTTTCATGCGACTCAAGTGCTCACGGGAAGGTGAACCAAAGTCATTACAATTCATCAAACGCTTCAGCCCTTTTCGCTCCATTACCTCCCTATGGGGGGCGCATGCAAATGGCCTGCAATCGTCTTGCCAGCGTCCTGCGAGCGTAACGCTTGAATCCGGCCGACCGGCACCCGGAGGATGCAGGAGCACTTTCGATCGAAGAATAACGCGTCGTAATTCACATTTTGCACCTCGCCCCCCGCCGGAGAGCCAGGGCGAAAGTAGCTCCAGAGAAAGGAGCTTGCGTTCTAAGCATCGATCTCACTGTTTGCGGTGTGGCATTTACTTAGCCCGGTGCATGTCTCGTGGTGAGCGGCAGTCAGTGGTGTAGACCATATCCTGCAACTGCCGGGCGTCCACCAAGATAATGCCTCATCCTGCTCGATGGGCTTATCATGTTCCTGCGCCCAGGAGGACGCTTTTGGATTGCACGATTAGTCGGTTCGAAGCGTTGATTGAAGGAGCGTCGTGCAAAATCCACCTGCGGTGCGGTTCCAACGTTGACGGGCAACGTACGTACAGAATGCAAATGCCATCTTAATGGCCACCCTGCATGGATTAACATAAACACCATTTTCATGCCATCGTTTGAGTGAAAAGCCCACACGCATTTGCTGCTTGAGTTTCATCAAGAGGACCCTGTTGCATCCGAGTGTTGAAACAGTTTGTTACATGCTTACAAAATATTAGCATTGGTTGTGAAGACAAAACGTGTAACTTAATTTTCTTCATATTCTCCGGCACAAATAGGGCGAATGCCACATCAAACCGTATTTCTAACCGTAACGAATGGCTACTCCGCGGGGCCGCGGGCTACAGCGAAAGACGTCTGACAACGCCAAGAAGCCCATAAAGTTTGCACGTAACTCAGGGAAAAAATAATTCTTTTCACAGCCGATTCCGCCGTGCCGAGCTCGAAACCAAATAGAAATTTATTTGCAAAATTGGTTCGGCCACGAGCCAGCGCGTAGATCAGGTCGTTTCCGTGCTCATCAAATATTTACCGCTTCACGCTGTTTGGTAATGATTCTCACTTTACAATCGAGTCATACACACAAACTTCGCGCCACCTCTGGCCAGTCGTCACGTTTGACCATTGCCGGCGTTCGTGCGCCACCATGCGCCTCCATCGTGGTGGGACGAATCGCCGAAGAAGCACGGAGGTGTCGCAGGGGCCAAACATCGTTTTACAAACGCAAACCCTCTCCGAAACCGAAAGGGGTTCAAAGGTGTGAATCAACTGTAAGGGTTTTACAAACATTTTCACCGCGGGACCGCGAGCGCGTGTACGAGAGCTACTTGGGGCAACCGTTTCGACCCCGGGTTTCGACCGGGATGGCCTTCGGGTGTTTGGCTTAGCGTCTGGCTGGATCTCACTGCTGGTCGGTGGAAAACCCATTAACTGTAGCACCGTTGCAGCTGCCGCTGGCTGTCCCAGTAAAAATGGCGGCCCAGTCGAAAAGTAGATACTCCACTTTCGGGCGAAACTCGAACCCATCGGCGAACGTTCGCTGGAATAGAATGGTTTCGAGGGTTCGTAGTTAAAGCAATTTCATCGTCTTCGGCGAGCAGCTGCCGCGTTTCGAGCTCTCCGTGTGTGGCCCGAGCACAATGCCCGAAAACCCGGCTACTCACCCGCGTTTGCTCAGGAGGAGGAAAGTCAAATGTTTGAAGCACGAGCGTCTGCTGACTTTGCGGGAATCGGCAAACGGAAAAGGGTTTCCGTCGGCCGATTTTCCTTTCCCGGGAGGGAAATTAATTTACTCCGCCGTTCATTGTCCTCGTTGAGGAGTAGCAATTTTCTGCCGTAACTTTTACACCTGGGACCGGGCCGACCGACGAGTTGGTTTAAGGCTTCACGCAATGTCCACGATGTTAAAGGATCGTAGATTATTATTAAAAAGGGCGACATCGCCGGGAACCGCCATTTGGGTAATGGCATCGCTTGGCGACAAGAAATTTCGTAAATTCAGACAAAGTAGATTGTAATTTAATATATTGAGGGCCGGCTCATAGATTGGAAGAAGCCAAGCTGTCATGCTTGACTCCTTACGAATTTGCTTTAAAATATCTGGTCAAAATTGCGAAACGTAGAAAACTTACTTACCTTCCGTTCCTGTTTGCTAATGATGTGTTTTCCGTTCTGCCTCCACAGACACCATACGGTCCCCCGGCGTCCCACGGGGTCCCACGGCACGGTCCGTGAATCCGCTTCCAGTACACGGCGAAGGTACGCAGCATGCTTGGCAAAGTTTTGAAAAACAAACCTTTTATAGAATTTTCCGAACTGTTTTTGTCCATTTTCCAGTGGCGAGCAGTTCGACGAAGCTTCATTCCGGTCCGGAGGCTCCACATCGTCAAGTAACGGGCCAGGAAACCGGGGCCCACCGGGGGCTTGCGAGGCTTGTCTTGGGTGAAGTGTACCATTCCGGTTCGGCGTCGCTGGTGAATCCGACAACCCCGATGACAGCCAGGCAAGCCGCCGAACGCAACCGTTAAAGTGCCGGCCACCACTGGAACCAAACCACTCGGTTGCATTCCGGCGTCAACCGTTTGCTCGGCAGCGTGGCGCGTACCGTAGGACCGACCATCACCAGGTGACACCGTTAGGTGAAATTTGTGGCCAGCTGAGTGGTCCCGGCTCGGAACGGAACCGGCATTGAATTGGCGCACAGCTGTCAGTGAGGCGACACCGTAGGCTTCGCAGGATCGAGCGCGTCCCGAGCGACGACAGCGGTCACACACACACAGTAATTCAATCAAGAAGCACCCTGCATACGCCAGGCGAACGGTATACTGTTGCAGGTGCGTATCAGCTCACGGCCACCGGCTGTGTGGTCGATGCCCGTCGAGACCCGGACGTCCGTTTTTGGGGCCGTACAGCCCGCAGCTTCTAACTCGACACGGATCTCTCTCTCTCTGTGTTTCTCTCGCCCTCGCAGATACTACCGAGTGGCCGAGCTGGAGTGGCTCAGGGTGACACCGGAAACGAGCGTGCTGGTGCCACTCGATGACACTTGAGCCGACTTCCGAGGGGTCCACTTTCTGCGAAGACCGAACCGAACCCATCCCAACAGCACGGAGCCGGAGTGGGCAACTTTTGAACGAAGACACCACCTGGTGACGTCATCACGTTAAGACGATTTACGGTTTCAGGAAAGCCCTGAACCCCCGGCGGGTGAGAATGAAAACGTTCCCAAGCCATAGTCTGCCGCGGTCACTACACGCGGTGACCGGGATCTGAGCGAGAAAACCGGTACGAGTACTCTCTGGTACAGGGGACTTCCACAACTTCCGCAACTTCCGGAGCCTCAGGCGGCTCAGCCTCCGTAAGGGATGGGGGCTTCAGCCTGAGTCGCAGCAGGAGCAGCCCCCAGGTTCCCAGGTCTGGGCCCGCAGTCCAGGCCACACAGCCACCGCCAGCTGCATGTATGGATTCGGTCGAACTCGTCGTCCCTGCCAGCAAACATCACCACCAGTCCCCCGCGTCGGCGTTCGTGGCGGGTCCGGCATCGCACGACGCGTCGTCCGGCATCGTCCCGCTTGCGCTAACCGTGGCCACGACCCTGTCCAACCTGCTGCTAGCCGCCGGCGGCACCAGCACCAGCCGCGCCACGTCCACGATCGCGGCCGCCTTCGAACCCGACACTGCCACTGCCGCCGCCGCCGTCGCCGAGCCGTACCTGGTGTACGGAGCGAACCTGAGCTCTCTAGCGTACCTGGAGGCGAATGTCACCACGTCGCTCTCGCCGTACCTGCCGGTGGGTGGGGCGGTGGCCGATGCCACCACACCGTCGCCCACGCCCATCAGCCCGTCCACGATCGTGATCAGCATCGTGCTGCTGGCCGTCATCGTGGGCACCGTCATCGGCAACATGCTGGTGTGCGTGGCCGTCTGCCTGGTGCGCAAGCTGCGCCGGCCTTGCAACTACCTGCTCGTGTCCCTGGCCATCTCCGATCTGTGCGTGGCGCTACTCGTCATGCCGCCCGCCCTGCTGTACGAGGTGCTCGAGGAGTGGCGCTTCGGTGAGGTGTTCTGCGACATATGGGTCGCGTTCGACGTGCTGTCGTGCACCGCGTCCATCCTCAACCTGTGCGCCATCTCGGTCGACCGGTACTGGGCGATCACGAAGCCGCTCGAGTACGGCGTCAAGCGCACACCCCGCCGGATGATCGCCTGCATCGTTCTGGTGTGGCTAGCGGCCGCCTGCATCTCACTGCCGCCGCTGCTGATCCTTGGGAACGAGCACACGATCAACGGGCAGCCGGCGTGCTCGGTGTGCCAGAACTTCTTCTACCAGATCTACGCCACGCTCGGCTCATTCTACATCCCGCTCGCCGTCATGCTGTTCGTGTACTGCCAGATCTTCCGGGCGGCCCGGCGCATCGTGATGGAGGAGAAGCGCGCCCAGAAGCGGCTCGAGAGTGCCATCAACGGTGCAACCCTGGTGCAGCTGCAGCAGCAGCAGAAGAAGGTGCTGCCCTTCACCGGGAACCACCAGACCGGAAGTGCGGAGCGCGGCAAGACAATCCTCGGTACGCGAGCTCCCTCCGCGACGACGACGACCAGCTCGCCGCAGCACAAGCGGTTGCGCTTTCAGCTGGCCAAGGAGCGGAAGGCGTCCACGACGCTCGGCATCATCATGTCCGCGTTCACCATCTGCTGGCTGCCGTTCTTCATCCTCGCGCTGGTGCGCCCGTTCATGAAGGACGACCACCGGACGCTGTCGTCGTTCTTCCTCTGGCTCGGGTACGCCAACTCGCTGCTCAACCCGATCATCTACGCCACGCTGAACCGCGACTTCCGCAAGCCGTTCCAGGAGATCCTGTACTTTCGCTGTTCCAGCCTCAACCACATGATGCGCGAGGACTTCTACCACAGCCAGTACGGTGATCCGGGCTCGCAGCGGCTGGTCATCACGCACGACGGCGGGGCCCGCGAAAGCTTTCTGTGAAGGCACCGGAACCCGCCGAAGGACGACAGGAAGAACGTCGGTTGACGTTGGTCTCACTGCACTGCGCTCACCCCCGGCAGCAAGTGCCGGTCCGCGTGCAGACCCTAGGTAAACGCAAACTACTACGCAAAGTCTACGCGACGTCAACAATCACGGCGCAACCGGCGGCGCAAGTGTTTAGGTTAAGAAGGTCTAGCCAGTCTGTACATACCCCCCTCTACCCTCATGTCTCGGTATCGCAGGACCTCGCAGCACTCGAGCGAGCGCTTCTCATCCGCCCCATTCCTAGGACCGGAGGCTCGGAGCCCATCGTGTGGCGCGTGGTTCGTTGGGCCAAGGAAGCTGCCTCAGAATCCCTCAGAAGGTCTCCCTTGGTGTTCGGTGGAAGTGGATCTTGCAATCGGCGTACCGCCGAGGCAAACTATTCGTATCGATGTTTGGTGAGCCGTCGATCGACGGCTATCGTTCGATGTACGGTGTATACGTGTGTACTGTGAATGTGTGTATTGTACGTATGTATGTGTGCATGTCTGTGTTTTTCTTATTAGCCCAAACCCTCTATGTCTCGCACGTGTGTGTGTGTATGAAATACGGAAAAAAACGAAACGAAACGTACAATAAGCCGCATCCGCAAGTAGCGCACAATAGGGCAAACAATAAAACACCGACACACAGAGAAACCAGCCAGAACCGAAAAAAAAAACGCAAAAACAGTATTAATCCTGTGGCCCCCTGTGAAGGCCATCCTAAGCCAGTCCACACGAAGGACCCACCAGAATCAGGCTTTTGCATCCAAATTGCGAAGGTCGTCGGATTCGATCGCCTCTTTTTTTGTTACAAAACACACAGACCGGAAGTAGCGGCGCCAGTGTGACAATTGGCACGTGTGGCATCGGTTCGCCGGGCAAACAGGTCAACTTCGCCCGGCGGTTCCGATAACAAGTTCCGCTTCCGCCAGTACCAGGCTTCCCTTTTGTCGCAAGATTGCCTGGCACCTCTGGGCCTTGGTCTGTTCGGTGGTTTGTTTCCCATTCTTCCCGCGGGCCAATTTCTTGGTCCGGTTGGCATCACTAAACACTAGAGTATACTACACCGATACTGATATTCTGTCGAACGCACGATATTGAGAGAGAAAGAGTGTAGAAACTAAAGCGGAAGACAAAAGAAATGTAACACACACACACACACACAGCAGAGGACAGGGGAAAGAAGAGCGATAAAACAGGATAACAGGACAAAAACAAAGAACACAATAAATCACAAACAGAGCGGACAGAACGGAAACGGTAGAAAACAGCGGAAACGCAAGTGGACGTATACCAAAATGTAAGATAAAATCTACTCAGTTTAGTTAGTTCTAATGTGTACGAATATATTGTTTTAGTTTTTTACATTTCCTCGTGTGTAGCGAAACGAAGCACAGCACGGTGCAGATCGGAGCAGAGACAAATAAACTACAAACCAAACAATGGCGATTCTGAATCGATCGGAGCGAGAAGTGTTTTCGTTTTGCTTGAATTTCTTCAGTGGGTTTCTTGTTTGACAACGGCAATGATGCCTCAAAGCAAATGGTAAAGTTACGATTGTGTTAGTAATTTCATAAAAACATATTTTTTGCTGCTATTTCAATGGTTTGTACTCATCGATTTGGGTTTTCCATCAAGCGCCTCGTTGCCAATCAATCTGTGTACCGGAGGCGATTCAGTCTCCGGCAGCCTCACGATGTTGAGAAGGAAACGATGGACCATTTGCTGCGGGAACATATTTTCTCCGACGACACGTGTTCATCGGCATCGCGTCGGGTTGGGTTTCGCCAACAAAAGAAGCTCCCAATCATCCGACAGGCCAATCAGAGTTCCCTTCTGCAGCGAATCGCAATTTTGTGGAGTCCCTCGGCGAGTGGGTAAGTATGAGGAGCGGAGCGGAACCACAACGTCCCAGAGATAGCAGCTAATTATGTACTTGCTCCAGTAAGACACCCATTAAGCGTTGATTCATTATTATTATCGAGTCTTCCCCCAAAGCCACACAACGGCTGGGGTCTGGGTCTCCGTCGGTGGACTTATGGCGCGAACGAAGGCGAACGAACAGGCAAACAAACTGCCAAGACGCAACGGGGAAGATAAAACAAAAAACCGAACACCGAAAGAAAACACACGAGACCACGCGGCACAGGACCGTGAAAGAAATTCCTTATCACCACCGGAACATACGCCGGGCCGGGCCGGTCCCGGCGGCCACCCTCCGATCGGTGCGACAACCTAATCAAATGACGTACTTTACGTGCGCACCGTCCTCCTCTTTTCGCTTCCCGCGGCCAACAGGGTCCATAATTCTCGTCCTATTAGCGCCGTGACGTGGAACGGAACGCGTCTCACGCAGTTTGATAAATATGAAATTAATCTTCATTTAATTAAATTTCGCGCCATCGTACACCTTGTTTGCCACCCAGTTCCGGTTTCGGGCAGTTCGCGCCGCCGAAGCTTACACAAAACAATGTTTAACTTTATTCTTTCCGCGTCGCGTTACGTTGCCGGGCCGGTCGGCCGGGCGAAGAAAAGAATGCTGCTGCCCAAAATTGACTTTCCACCGCACCGGCCCGAAAGTGGGTGGACGTAGGTAAGGGCCCTAGCCACACCGCGGACCACGGACCGTATGATATGGTAAACCAACGCCGGTTCCAACGCCCTGCTTCGGTCGTAAAACATAACCAACGGTGGATCCGTGGGTGTCTCGTTTGTTTTTTTCTTTATTTACTGTGCGCGACGAGTAATGGAGTGTGAAAAATTACTGCCAGGTGCTGCTCGATAAGAACCGCCGCACGCAGGGGGTGTGGTGGTCGTGGCCACTAGCAATAAATTGATGGTTCGAAACACCGAGCCGCGTGGGAGCCCTTTCTCCATTAATGTGGAACCTCATAGGGCTGGAGCACGTGGCAGTGTTGTTGTGTCAGACGCCAGACTCCGCGATATGCTGTACGTGCATCCCGGGCCGGGCCGCACAACATAACCGGGTTGATCGATGTTGATGAATGGTTGGCCGTGGGTGCCGCACGGTGCCAATTTATGCTCCACCGTGGTACGTGACGTCGTTGCGGGGGTTGTTGTTGCCCCGTTTTATGATTGACAGAAATTAATGTAATGTCCCGACGCTGCTCCCGACGATGCTGATGGAAATTATTTAAATTTTTCGATCCGCTCGGCGTGTATGTGGCACGCGAAGGCGCGTAATGGCGAAATGCTGTTGTTACGCATGAGGAAGATTAATGATGGCGGTTTTACGTTGTTTTTCCACCCCAAAGGGACAAACACCGTCAAACAACAAGGGACAAACCGTGCTGTTAATGAACTCGAGTTGCTGGGAAGATAAGCAGAGATGGTGTGTTTCATAATAACTACACCAGAAAGGCAACAATTAACAAAATGAATAGAAAATGGTGATGTTTGTAGTGTTACTACAGTTCGCTTTATTATTACTATTTCATAATCTATAAGCATTTGACACAAGGTTTTGTATTTCAACCATGCCAATAATGGTACGATATATAATTATGAGTTTCAAATACGAACTGTTTATTCCTACTTTTTTACATTTCAATTTCTTACTTCTAAACCGATTCCTTACTTCTACCTATCGAACCTAACCTTTCGGGGGGGGGCCTGGTCTGGTTTTGTCTGTGAATAATTGCTGACGCACCGAATTGACCGTTGACCGCTGCGCTGCTGTCGTGGGAACATCGGTGCGGCGGATGTGGCCCGTGGCACGTGTACGGGATATGGTTTCGCCGTAGGTACGAGTCATGGGTTCGGGTGTGTAACTATATTTGTACACAATCTTTGCAAGGAGCTTTGGAAAACAATCTTTGGAACTTTTATTTATTTATTTATTTATTTGTATGTATAAGTCAACGGGCGACTTAGCCTAATTGACAATAGAACTTAACCATAAACTAGAACTAAAGCTAAACGATCTGACACAACGCAACGACCAAGCTGGTAACCAATGGTTTGTGGGAGACATTGACGATAATGACACGGACGAAACATTTACCAAGAAGAAGACATGAAAGCAAAAACATCACGACACTGATCGAGGGACATATTAAAGTCAAGAAAGGACGAGTAGTTGTTGTAAGTACGACACAGAGAAAGCAATGGATCATTATGCCCAGAGAGAGAGGCGGCGGAGCCAGAAGGCGGCAAACGTGTTTTGTGGTTATAGTTGGCCCAGTTCGAGTAGTTAGGAAATTAACATGAAGCCTGGAACTCTTTGTCTTGTTAGGTTCGGGTGCGGTCTTAATTGGTTTAGTGTAGCAATTCATCGGGCGACTAAAAGGAGAGAAAGGAATCGACAAATTTTCTAATTTTTGAGATTTCATGCTTTCAGGGCTTTCAAAATTCTCCCTTTTTTAAAGTGAAATCCTGGGGTGTTTAATAAGTTTTGCGCTCATTATCAGAGGGCGCTGCTATAAGTAAATTTTTGTTTTGTGTTGGTACACTCTTCATATGAACGTATGTAAAGTTTCATTTCAATCGGTCAATTAATTTTTTTTACAAACCATTTAGTATCGACGTGTCACAGTATTTTTTACAATGGAAAAAATGAAGTATCGTGCAGTGATTGAAATCGTAGAGAAAATACAGGATATCTTATTTGAAAATCGTCGAGTCGACTGAAATAGATTTAGTAGAAGCCCTAGGCATCCTATTGGGCAGTGTAAGCAATATTTTGACTGAAGTATTGGGTTTCAGAAAACTGTGTGCAATGTGTTCTGCATTCGCTACCCATGGAACAAAAACACATTCGAATGCAACTTTATCGGCAATATTTGGAGCGTTTGGGGGCAAACTCATCTCTGAGTCAAAATAAGAGGCTAAAGAGTGATGTGAATTACTTCGAAACTTGTAAAACAATAAATTCTGACACGATAAGCGTCGTGACAAACAGATTGATAACTTCAGCTGCTGAACATGACGCATTCTGAGTTGATGCCAAACTCATTTGATTCGATAAGCTGGCATCGAATATTCCATCCGAAATGTTATGCAAAGCACCAAAGTCATATGCAAAGTAATGGAATTTGCATTAATCAGAATGCTTCACGCATCCTAAACGGTACACGGACATCACACTCAACACCTGTTGCGAGACAGGTTAATCCACTTTCGCTACCGCTCTACAAGCTAACCGAAAAAGGGCACAAAATTTTCTACATGCAAAAGTGAGGTCAGAGAATAAATTAAATCATCAAACCACGCAAACGAAGCGTTCGCTAAACGATACGAAACTTTTGTTGCTACCGAGAGTCCCTCGGCCGGGGGTTTCGATTGCTTCACAGGACGCTCCCGCGAAGTGATTGAGATTTTACGTGCGGGATTTCGAACCCCAATCAGCTGGAACCCAGCGGGACTATGGGTGCGAACGGGTGGAACGGGCTCTTGTTGGCGTCGGTGGTTGTTGGACAAAGAAAAATCTCCTTGACTGAAGTGAGTAGCGACCGACTCGCCGCAGGAAGTCTCGTTGTGCCACCAAATGTTACCCAACCACACACAACGAGCCAAAATTCTGCCTCCAACCGCTGAGACGCCCCCGGCATCCCACCGTCCGATCCGGTCTCGGGAAAACTGGCGCGAACAGAACGTTTTCCAGCACGCAACAATGTCGAAGGAAATGAGCGGAATAATTTTCCCATAACTGCCCCCCAGCAGAAGCTGGCAGCCCGACGCCCCAACGGCAACCAAAGCGAACATACAGAGTGAGAACGAGAGAGACAGGAGCAAGATAAGAAAATAGTATCACACAAAAAAACTTGTTGATTTGCCACCCAACACACAGCCCACCCGTTCGTGGCGGAGGGTTTCACTCGAGCGTGTCTCTGGCCTCCCCCCGTGGGAGTTTCGGATCGTGACGGTTACTTTTCCGTTTTAGGGTCGGTGCTTATGGTTTCGTGCAATCGTAGGACACACATTGTGGGGACTTTGTTTCGTGTGGTTGCCATGTTGCTTTGCGAAGACGATTTGCTGCCCACGCTGGAAGATGTGTAAAACATACAAAATAATTCGACCAACAACAAGAAAGTTGCAGTTTGATTGATGGAAAGCAAATGAACCTGCTCCGGCGGCGGGATTCTTTCTGTGGAACGATTTGTGGCGTGCTCTTTGTTTTGCGTCACTTTGTTTCGCATCAATTCGGACTTACTTTGTGTTGTTTCAACTGTTTTTTGCTCCATGTAATCCTTTGAAGCAACTGTTTTGATGGAGTTTTATGAAGAATTTTATGAGCTTTGGCGAGGTTTGGTATTTTGCAGATTATTCTGTTGACAGGGGGCAACCACATTGTTTCACCTTATTAGTTTCTTCAAGAACATAAAAAGGTGAAAAGTCGAATAAAACAATTGCTGGCTGTACGAAGCATGAGAAGAGCGTATAAAGTTTTCCGTTTTAATGGTTTGATGATCAACGCTATCCCAAAAACCCTGATGTAAGCGGTTAAGCCCTTTTACATTCTCCATAAACCTTCGCAAGTTGCGGTGGAACGAACGGTGCAGTCGTATTTTTTTTTCGATTGCTAATTAAATTACTGCTTGATGAAAACGGATGTTTCCAACTTTCCTCTTACATGATAACCACGTAAAACCGAAGGGGTTCAGCACACCCAGCACCCAGAGCATGGTGTGCTTGTAACCTTTGCCGCAGGTTAAAAGACTGGTTTTAATGACCGCACTTTTATTGTTTGCTCCATATTTTATCGTCCACCTCGGTGGCAGGGGACGGAGATTGAGGTGTTTTGCATCGAATGCAACCCCAACGTCGCCCACCCAGCGGGTCGCAATGTAATCACTTTGCTGCACCAATGTTGACGGTAAAAGTTACGCTCGTAAAATTGCACCGAGCATAAACATAAAACCGAATCCGTTCATTCGCACCTCTGCAGTCACTGCGCTCGAAGCCAGGACGATTCGGGGCAGACAGCGGGCTGTGAGCGCCGGACTGATGGTCGCTCTGACTGACTGCACCGAACAAGTTCTCGAAATCGTTCATCAACGAACGAACAACTTTCAAGGACTCTTCAACTCGAATTGCTCACTGTTTTGGTATCAATTCGTTTGAAACAGCAAGAGAAGGCACTCTAGTAGTTTGATGCCAGATCGATGTTCGCCTTGGGTTCGATGAAAGCTGAACAATGCCATTCAATAGCGCTTCATTTTGATGAGTGCCGACAATTGAGTTCTATAACGGGTAATAACAAAGTTTATCGATGATGCTTTGGCTCAATTTGGTTATTGTGCAAAATATCATCCTTATCCAATCTTGTTTTCTCTGTGCTTGGGTCATTGTAAGGACCAGCGAATAAATAGAAGCCGACTGCCCGTAGCTATCAGTCAGTATCAGTATCTTGGTTTAAATTTAATAGCCCTTTCCCTGCCGGCGTGTGGTTTAACTTGAGAGTTAATTAGACTGGCGCTCCGAAGACTGTGCCAACTGACTGACAAGAGCGACGGTTGTGCCTTTTTTAGGCTACCCCACTGCGCGAGACCGGGCATAAAGCTTGCCCTCCCATCCTTACGGACGGACTTACCTACATTAATTAATCACGAGATAAAGTGGTCGCCGGAGCACTCGTCCCAGCTGCTGCTCTGAGCGAAACCCGGGGCTCGGGCAAACACCGGCAAACGGAAATTGGGATACTTAATTTTAACTTTCTCTTGTTTTTGGGTTCGGTTGCCCTGCTTAAGGGTTCCCACATTCTTGGCCGAGTTTGCTCCAACCTTCTGCCCCCACTCACCGTGTCACGTTAATCTTAGCTTGAAGTGCACGCAACGAGGGCAACGGCAACACGGAGACCGGGTTTCTGCTCAAAAACGAAATCACGTTCCGGAGAAAAATTAGGCTACCATCAGAGCTGGAGAGTGGTTGCTCCAACACGCCCCTGAACAGCGTCCCGCATTGTTTTTCACTTTTGTTTGGTTTCATTTTAATTTGATTTTTTTCTTCCGACGTAACAACATCCAGAACCACTTCTGCTCGGGACCTGATGTGGACTTTTTCCGCCGGCGCTTGAGTTTCCCGGTGGTTTCTTCCCACATTGTTGGCTCCTTTCCGGTTTTCGGTGGTCACACTCCACAGTCACGGCTACGTGAGCAATCCTGGCAAGCGAATTAGTGCCGATAGCGAAGAATTGATTTCCCTTTTAAAGTAATTACCTCAATTAAGTTACGACTGTTTGCTATCGGACGTCTGTGCGAGCGCACATAACTTACCCGCCAAGGAAACCATTATCGCGAGTGTGGTTTCGAAGTTTTTTCGGCCGAGTACAAATGAGCGAAGGGAAAATCGCAAACATTCCAAATGGGCGGAAATGCGAATGCGACATTAGGAACTGTCGTATTTCGTGCTCAGCATGGTAAATGCCAAGAACGGACTTGCTCATGGTTTGTGAAGGTATCGGTGACGATACGAGAGCCTTAATCAGTAAAACTTTTCCTGGTGAAACTTGGTTAATTTCAACTAGTGAATGCTCGATGTCTACAGCTTAAGATTATATGTAATCTAAGGTTTCCTGTAACATTTTTTTTTTTCTGATAGGTATTTATTTAATTATTGCGTTTCATTTGTTGAGTAAGTTGATTTGAAATTTTGAAAAAGTCACAAAAGCACAAAACAGAAAGCACAAGCAAACAATTGTATACCTGAATCTAAACTTTTTTGGGATAATAGTGATTTTCTTAGCGATCTTTATGCAGTCAACAGGCAACGTTGGAACGTTCATCTTTCGAGTTCTTTAATAATGAATAACAATAAGACAAGTCCGGGCACTTACTCTACGACATTTTCACTTTCTTACTACCTTACTTACTTCATTATTTAAATTTGCTGTTTGCTTATTAAGGAAAAGTTGAGAAAACACAGTTTCGTTATCATTATACGTCATTTTACATAAAAACTTATCCGTATAGTCTGCTGGGGTACTTTATTTTGGGTGACTTTCTTTTAATAGGGTAAATCAGCAAATAATTTGAGCTATCACTGGAACGGATGGAAAACCTCATCGATGGCAGCTGGAGCCGAAGCAAACAACAAACTCCGCCGGTAATCGATAATTTTCGTCATCCAAGCGTTTATTCGGGCAGAAAATTAATACCATCTCCAGAACAAGGGATGAACACGAAATCGATTATATTGTTGGGGAAACTGATCGAAAGCCACCGCAAAAGACCGACCGGAGCCGAAAAGAATGTCCCACGAGCCGTGCCAAAGAAGGAACGTCCTAGCTCCGGAACCGTCCCTAATGTCCCGGGAGCCCCGAAAGTGAGATCGTAAACTTTGAACGGTAACGATTTTTGACGCCATCGCAAAGTTATAAAGCTTCAAAAAGCCCGCTCATCGCCGAAGCCTTTGACTCCCGTTAACACTTTGCCACAGTTTAGGGAGTGCCGGAAGAATTCACCAGCGAACGGCGGAAAACCAAGCAAACAATATCCGCGATATGGTTGCCGCGAAATCTTTTTCCCAGAACCGCCCGCCGGGCTGGCGGAAACGCTGAATAATGGAATAATGGAAGCAACGGAAGGCAGACTTTACACACCCACACGCACATACACACACACGAGCTAATGTTAATATGTTTTAACATTCGCACACTGATTGGAGGCCTATCGTTGGCGGCGTTGGGCCACAGACCATGTATGTTTGATACTCAGCTCAGGCTCCTGGACTCTCGATAGGCATCGGGGCTTTTGTGGCAGGGCCCCCCGCTCCACGAAGCAAGGTCGGGGCCAGCATAACGGAAGCAAAGGTCGTCGCGCTTCGCTGAAACTGATATGAGGGTAGATGTGTTGGTCCGGGAAGTCGCACACACAGAAGAAGGCGAGGGCCGTTCCTTAATGTATGTGCCGATACCACACGGGAGCGCCTAAAAGGGGACCCAGACCAAAGAAAAAATATAAAACAGCACGCAAAAGGAAGTGAGTTATTTGCAGGAAAAAGGCAATCACCCGCCAGCATCTGTGGTGGTGAGCCGGGCGCCTCGAGCCGCGGGAGCATCGAAGAGCATCGAAGAGACACTGAATAATTCAATTAGCAAGTAGATTAACTGGCCTTATCCGGTGGGCCTCGATCGGAGCAAAGTTCGCCACGTCCCCCCCAACCGAGGGCACCACCATCGATATCCCGAGGACGACGACGACGACCAAGTGCCCGACGAAACATGGAGTAAGGATTTTTGTACGATTTATTTCATCTCCGATGTCGCGCAAAACTTTCCCTAGGGGAGCGACCTCAACGAGCCTCCTTGGTGCGTGGCGGGGAGGCGAACGAAGAGGATCTGTGGCAGGCGGGTGGATTTACACATTTACCGCATGGTTCGTTCCCCGGTTCGGCGGCCACCGGCGAAGGAGGGCCAGGGAGGGAACATTTTCAATCAGTGCCGTGTTCAAACGCAAACCATCATCGATCGCGCCCTGTTCCGGAAGCATGGAGCATAAAAATGCGTCCCCAGCTTTTCTTGCTTTTGTCCCTAGTTTGTAAAACTAAGAGGAAAAGTTTAAAAAACGGTTTGTGTTGTTAAGGAACTTGTTCGCATAGGCTAGACAAGAGTAGTTTCTTTTCATTTTCCTGTAATGTTGAGAAACTTAGAAATTACTTGCAGGTATTTCATGCTAAGGTGAATTTGTGTATCGTTATTTATCCTTCTTTCACTATGAACTCAATTTACACATCATCAAGACTATTTTTCTTACTTTAAGTTATTTATGCACATTTAAATACTATTTGATACTAATAATAAAACGCTTCAGAGATTTTTTACCATCATGGGTCTAGATATTGAAGTTTTGTAACAATTCCTGTCGTAAACGATTAACAGTTTGTTATAGTTTCGTTGTAAATGAATGAACGTATCGTTTGTTTTTAATGTGTAGTTAAACACTTTAAAAAATTGAATAAACATTGGAAAAATAAGATTAACCTAACACCGATGGCAAAGAACGAGTGGAAGGCAGCGGTCAATTTAGCCCATAGGTACAAGTACTTTACACAAATGAACAATCCTTTTATTTTAGATCAAACAAACATTTGCCGGCTCAGCCCTGCCGGCGTGCACGCCAGTGATGCATTTATATTAATTTAATCCCAAAAACTCGCCACCACCCCATTACGGTATGTCGAGCATTCCGGAGTTGTTATGGGTCTACATGACCACGGTTTGCCTCGTTTGCCATCACCGTGGTGTGTCGTTCACACGCTTTCGTTTTTCGCTCCCGCCTTTACGGCTATCTGATGCTGGGTTATCTCCATCGTCCGCCGCTGAACATGATGTTAGCTTTTGCAGAAAAGGGCCCGCGGCACTCTGCGAGGGTCGATTAAATTTTTGGCCCTGACATCGACCATCGACCGGCTTCCCGGTCAGGTGAAGCCGGTCGAGCGAGGAAACCCCCAAATGAGGCTGGGCGTAGCCAGCGAACCATCTACTACGACCATTTAGCGCCAGCAGCGACAGGGCGCGGTGCACGAAACATTTCGTGAAACTAATTACATTACCTAATCCTCGACGGCGACATCCTTGAGCGGGTATCGGTCGAGGACGCAGGCCGGATCTCCAGCATCCATTCGCATCCACTTCCGGGCACACTAATATGGGATGCTAGGAATTCGGTGCAGATGTGGTATGCCTTCATCTGAGCGACATAAATGACGAATACCGCCACCGCCGGATGGCCGGCGTTACGTGCTGTGGCCGCACTGGTAGCCTTTCATCACGCGCCGGACGCTGCAGCCTTGACGAGCGAACCTTGAACATTTACCGCACGCCTTCGGGCGGCTATGCCGACGGAATGTTTCTTTAATTGAGTCTTAAAATTGCAGCCACGGCGCCGAGCGCACGCTGCACGATTTTGGCTCCGGAAGTGTTGAAGAGGTCGTCACGAAATGGCGGACACCATGCGCGGTAAGCACCAGTCACGGTATGCTGCCGAATGCGAGGACAAATTCAACGACAACACCATCGTACGGCACATCCGATTGAAGTGCTGGACACACATTATGATGAAAACGCATCTCGTAGTGTTGTCCTGCGGGAAGATCCTGACCATGAGGCGCTATACCAACCACTACATTGACGAACACAAATTTTAGCAGAATTGTTCAACAACAAGTCTGTTCTAGAATCAGCGCATTTGATGCAATCCTTCATGAACCCGTAACGGTACATTACGGAACACAGTTCCCAGGCGGACCAACCGTCTGCAGTTCGAGTCGTTTTTAATCTTCCATTTTATATTAGAATCGTTTCCTGCACTAATGTACCCTCGTTGCACTAAAGCTTTGCCACTAAACCCTCGCCCCAAACGGGGCCACCTGCAGTGGGCGAATCCTTCTAAACTTTGGCACCCCGAAGCGAAGTGTCACCGGAACGTGATATGACATTAAATTATTGCACCGTCGGTGCTGCCGAGTACTGCAACCGAGATGATGATGATGCCGGACCTGCCATTTGCGCGCCGCACATGGGCCGTCACGAAATGTTATTTATGTCGCACTCCGCCCGTCCCGGTGCCCAATTATGGTGGCGTGTGTTGGGGCGGGTGCTCGAACGAGAAGCAGCCTTGTTCCGATGTTCGCATCCCTGTTTGGCAAAACCCGACACCGGTCCCACGGGAATAATACGGCAGATTGTGTTGCTCTGTGTGTCGCCGAGCCTCGTGGCACATGGCGATGGCGCTCCATAAAAGATGAAACTCACTGTAACGATGGTTTTATGATGCATTTCCATTTCGGCGGCTCTTATTTTCGGATGCTTTTCACAAATATTGACTCGGGGAGTGGTAATGTATGTTATGAATAGGGCGATTTCGTACTCCTTAGTGCGTGTCGGTGTTGGGATTGCATTTCGAATTGCACAGTGCCGGGGTTGCAGTGAAAATATCAATGGCACCTCAATCAAACGACACGGGGCAATAAATTTAATGGTTGCAAATGGAAACGTCGTTTGATTTAATGAAAATACATTATACTTACGAGTATCCTAAGCTACAATGGGGTGAAGTTGAAGAAGCTGAAGTTTCGCAAACACGGCAAAACGAAGAGAAGACCAATTTTTTGTTCGATCGTCTGTGACGAAATTAAAATGTCACGTAAAAAATTTACAGGGATTTAAATGAACCTACTCGACAAGAATGCTGTCAATTAAGGATGCTTGATTTGAGAAGTAGTAAATCTCCAACACGAAACAGCAGCAAATCGGTAAACTGGTTATTGGAAAAGCTGTAAAATGTTGTGCGAAAGACGACGTGCTTAGTTAACTCGAAATTTTTATCGCAAGGCAATGGAAGACAGAAAGCAAATGGTTGCACTTACCAAGAACCGGTTTTCCAGGAAATCGTTTTTAAATAATCATGATCAATTTTTGAGAGTGTCTACCGGCACCCGGCACCGAAGCGCTGAGCGATTTTATGCTCGGTTACGGCTGCCAGCTCACCATCGGCGTGACAATTCCCCAAATTGTGCATCGCGGCGAGTGTTCCGTTCCACAATCACTTCGCGTCGACTTTCCATTTGTGAATGCAAATATCGGCAAGCGCGCGGCTCTCCAGGGGTGGCAGCTGTTGACAGGAGCCAGTTGAGCGAAAGGAAAATATTTTCCACATATTTCACATTCGCGGTGCCGGCGGGAGAAAAACATCCATGCGAGTCTGGCACATTTATGAGTCGAAAGGCGCTCCGCCGACCGGGACCAGCCGAACGGGGCAACACCGCCACATGCCACGTGCCACGTACGAGGTACGTAATTTATGGTTTTTCTTATTTCGGCACGGACTGGCAGAGCTTGCGAGTTGCGCGCGTGGTGCCGTGCACCGCTTCTTACAGGCCCGCGTGTGAACACGCGAGCGTATGTTCAGCTGCCCGTGCGCTCCTGCACTCAGCACTCGTAAGCTCACATTTCTTGGGAGTTTTTCTTTTTTCCGGGGTGCTTAGGGCACTTCCGCAAGGAGTACCCCCAGCCGGCCAGTGCCGGGGAAATCTTTGGCCGACCTTTTGCAGATGCCGCTGTGCCGTGAAGAAGCATCTGCTCGAATGAAGCCGTTTCACTTCGACCCCGAGAGTTTCGTGCGTTGTGAAGATTTCATCGCCGGTCATCAATCTTGATTAGGTAAGGTTTTTGGAAATGCGTAAAAAAAGGGCGCCAGCAACAATTGAAGCCCCGTAGGCGTTCTCCAGGAGCAGGTGTGAATGATGACGGTTAATTCGTTTGCGCTCGAAAACTTGATGACGCGGGCGTTTGCGGCGAATTAATAAATGATGTTCATGGATCATTTCGAGCGACAGAGAGAGAGAGAGAGAGAGGTAGAGAGAGAGAAACAGAGCGCAGTGGTTTGAAAACTCACTACAGGAGCGCTTTTTAATTGATGGCGTGGGTTTAAGAAACGAATTAAAATTATGGGTTAATGAGACTTTTGGGTAGCATTGTACTTCGCAGCGGTTGTTGAAGGGCAAACGTATGGAATAATACGTTTGCGCCATAAGTTTTCATTCGCAGGGGTGTTAGTAGAAAAATTGGACTTCTCAATAAACGGCGATAAATTAGACAAAACGACGCACTCCATCCGCTCCCTGTCTCACGTTACACGTTACACACGTTACATCAATCTGTTGTATCGTTTCGTGGTAATGAAATCTCCACAGGCTGATTTCCAGAAAAAAGCAGGAAAATATGCTCCGAAATGGTCCAACGCCCGTTACTCTGCAAAAAGTCGTAACAAATTGTGAACACGTTGAGTCTATCCCCGCACATTATGTCTGCCTACAACGTATGCGCGTACGACTGCCGCCTGCAGCCCCCGGCAGAGAACAGGACAACAAGCCGATGTCCTAGCGAAAGTGACATGTTCGCCCATCGGGTCGGGCTCGTGTGTTCAGCAAGCGTAATCGTATTAGGAACAACGCATCTTGTCTTTGATAAGGGTCTTATGGCGCCCTGCCGGGACGGGGTCCACATTACACAGTAAAGTACGCGTACGACGAGCCCGCTCGTTAGCAGTTGTAATAACAATTTGGGCTTTTCGAAGGCACGAACAAACCATCGCACCGTGAGGGTTTTTACTGTTCGCTCAACAACCGTTTAAATTTATGAGTGACACAATATTCTTTCGGTGGGCTTTGATGTACTTCTGATGTCATTCAGTAGAGTAATTAATAAAACAGCGTAAGCCTGGACCTGTAGCACTACACATTATGCAATTTTTTAAGCGGATTAACAATGCCCAAACAGCAATACGGTGCGCAAAGTGGACCAGTCCGAAAATGTTGCTATTTTGCCCGTCACACGTCTACGTTCAGAATATGTTCCGATTGAGGGATTATGTTGGAAATAGACATCCGTAGAAACATGTTTCAGATTCGTGGCCAATTCCCGTCCACCCTCTTACGTGATTTGAATCGAATTTGATGACCGGTAGCGGCACAATTGCCTGGGGATTAGTATTGTTTTGGTGAAACACCATGCACCTCCATCGAATGGTTCGATGGAGTCGCGTGGTGATTCAACCAATTCAATTTAAATCACTATATTGCGCTACTGGTATCAAACAGAACATCCTAACAGCACGGATATCATCGAATAGGAAGGCTTTGTTTTGCAAAGTGGACATTTTCCCGGTTACCAAAAAAACAAACAAGTGTTGGATTGGTTTTTGTGAGATGCACATTATCATCAATAATTTATTTGTTCGCATACCTTTTTAGATACACAATGATGTAAATAAAAATTTATACTACCAGTTAATAACAAACAGTAAAAGCTTTTAACAGTAGAAACAAAAAAATACCTAACCTACTTAACGGCTAAAGCATTGCATAGGAAAGAGAACGAAATTAGACGACGGTGCGTCTGCTCGTTTCTATATTCGTAATTTGAACTTTTGTCTGTTTTGGTTGGTTGTCTCCAGTGATGCATCTGTTTTGCGACTCGTACTAACCTAAGCGTATCACGTTACTTTAGTCATACGAACTCCATTTCGTTCGTGCCGCATGCTGTCTTTATTTTGCTAGTTTTCTCTTTTTCGTTTCAAAGCTCGCCCCAAGTCCATTCCCTAACAATGTACATTCGCTGTAAGAGCAAAGGCATCACAATACGCTGTAAGGCAAGGTTGATAATATTTGATATCACTTCTTTCGTTTACCTGTATATTACTTTCTCACAGTCTACAGAGAGAAAGCGAATGTTCTTTGACTTTAACCTTAACGTACAAAGTTTGATAGTATTTCTTAACGCATTTTTTTGTTCCAAATTAGTTGTAGCTATTAGCGATTTACTTCGTTTAGTAGTTTGATTCTCAACATGAATGCAGAAAATTTGCTTTTCTAATGTCTAATGTATCATACGAAACGGAACTTATGTAAACGAGGTACGCGAGCACTGAAAGAGTGTTTTGGTTACTGCCAAATAAAACAGGATTGCAACTGAGTAATGATATAAATTATTTGTCCAGTGCCACCAGTAAAGGTTGATAAATTGTCATGAACCTATCAAAGCAGCATGAGTAACATCAGCCAGTAATACCCTTCCAATAGAAATCGGAATAACGGAAACGGATCTTAATTCTAAGGAGAAATGCGTGTAGGAACCAAATATTCGTAATACCGGTCATCCGAGACAATCTAATGCTCGTGTGTCTAACAAAATACAGTTAAAGAGCCTCCACTTTAAGCTTTGGGCTAACCTATTCCAATAACCAGCGATAAATTACCGTCAAAACGGCAATCAATTTAGCGTTTTCAATGCACTTTTAAATCGAATATTTCTCGCAAAAGCGGCTCCACCTCGGACGGGTTAACGTTGAGGTAAACACTGATGATTTCATCGTTCAAACGATGAAGCTCAGATATTTTTTGCATTAACTTAAGAAACACCGACCGTGCTTCACAACCGGGATAGATGCTTTCCAGGTAACGGCGTAGAAGATAGTAGTAGGAGTTCTAAGAAGCGAAAAAGAAAAGCAAGATCGATCAGTATCCTGTGGTGAGTTATTTGCTATAAGTTGTAACTGGCTATACGAAGCCTTTCCGTCGTACCTGTTCAAGTTTGATTACATCCGAGTGTATGGTTTTGGGACGAGCGGGCGAGAACAGAGTAATGGCACACATGATCAGTATGATGTTTTCATCGGAGCGCCACTTTTTGTCGAACGTCCGAATGAAACGCTCGTGCTCCTGGTAAACGTTTCCTTTGGCAAGCTTCAGCACATCGGCCCTAATGTTGGACATTTCTTCCTGGCTGTGAGGAATCTGAAATTAAAATGTAAACATCAAACAAAAGCGGCCACAGCAGTGAGACTTATTCGATCCGAGGGCGGCACGTACCTTCCACGTTGCCCTATCACAATCGTACTGCATGGCAGATCGCAGGATCATCATCTCCGTGCAGCCGCCCTTCAGTAGTGCCAACTGATCCTCTTGGCACATGTTCTTGAAGGCGCTGATCTTTTTCGACATCTTTATTAACCGCCGAATGGCAATGGCCGTCAGGTTGATCACCTTCAGTAGCTGCGGGTCCTGTTGCGGTTGGTTGCTCTGCAAGAAGAAACCGAAACATGGACGATAATAATCAACTGCCCAATACCGTGCGTTGTCGCGTGAGTAAGGGTTAATCCCAACACAGCAACAAAAAGCAATGACTAGCGCTTATCCCTCGGCACATGTCGGCGAGCGAAAGCAACAAAATACCTCCGCTGATACAGAACGACCTCCGTTATCTCAGAGCAAAAGAAAACCGCAATCGTAGGACGTTTCAGTGCAAAGAAATAACAAAAATCAAGCCTTCCCATTAAAAAGCAACTACAAACCGCCCATCGATTTTAAGTACATTTTGGGTGCACCGGAGGAACAGGTGTGTTGCTGGTAATCACTCGCCTGGCCGTCATTATCACCTGGCGTTACAGAGCGCAAAGAACAGTCTCCGTCCGCAGCTAATCAATGGCAGTGTACCCGTAATCTGCAGGAGATTTGTCGCCAGATAAGACAAATACTGCAATAAAACCAGTTGAGGCATCCAATTGAGGGCCTTATAAAAATGTTAAGAAAGCTGGGTAAATATCCACAGATTGGTTGCATTCCCAACCGTCTGCATGTTCGATACTGCTCAAGGGCAAAACCCTTCTTTTCTACGATCGCATAAAACAAAATGTCAAAAAATTTAACTTTCTGCAAAAATGAAGCCATTCAATGTACGTTACCTTAATCCTGCAGTCATCCGAGATGAGCGACGCAAGATCCTCGTCGACGGGAGCATAGAGCGCTTTATTGGCCACAATCAGCTCGTTCAGTTTGGCTCTTTCAGCATCGTTTAGCTCGATACTATTGTTCCCAAGCACCGTTCCATGGTGATGGTGCGACGGTGCCTGCTGTCCCGCACTACCGGCCCCAATTGGAGCACTATTGTAGCCCTCGTACTCCAGCTTGATGGCTTGCATCAGCACCGATTCCAGTGTGTTTGCCGTGATCGGTTTCGCTTCGATGTCTTGAAAGATGTCCAAATCGTCCGTCGGTGGCCCGACGATCGCGGCGGCCGTCGACAGATCGTGCCCGAACGTGGTGGATGCAAACATGACGTCGGCTATATCGGCTGAGCAACTCGAAGGCGACGTGGACTGACCGTGACCATGGTGGTGAGGGTGGTTGGCTCCAGCCAAAGTCGTGCTCGAAAGCAACGGATCGAGCATCGATTGGTACGATGGTTCGTAGTTCGACGTGGACGAAGGGGACGCGGCCGCACTGATCGGTGCAACCGCATCCAGAGCCACCGATTCTTGCATCAACGAACGAATCATTTGATGTTGCTCTGAAGGGCCATCCGCAGCTTCCAGTGCGTCCGGGGCCAGCGTCCGCTGATTCGGCTGTTGCGGTTGCTGCAGCGGAACTGCCGACGGCTCCTCGTCATCCTTCTGAGATGTATCGGCCGCCTCTTTGATCGTTTTCACAATGTCCGAGTGACTCATCATCTTGTTGATCATCTGGAGCGCCTCGGCCGGTGATGACATGAACTTGTTCATGATTTGCAGCGCGTCTTCCGGTTGCTGCATTAGCTGTTGCATAAATGTCAAAACGTCGGCCGGCGAACTGACTATCTTCCCAATCACCTATAGGTCAGGTCCCGTCACCAATAGTATTCATTAAAAAATTCTAACATCCTGCGAATTCTAAGGATAAGAGGAAAATGAAATAATCACCTGCAATGCATCGGTCGGAGATGACATAAACTGTGCAAAAACAGTTAACGAATTGAAAGGAGAGTTCATGATGAGGCTGATTATCTGAAGTGCATCGCCAGGTGCGACTATAAAGTGGCTTATCAGCTTCAGCGCGTCGCACTGCGAATGGATGATCTTCGACATGATAAAAACCGCGTCGCGAGGACTCTTCATTAGCGAGGCAATCGTTTGGCTGGCGCGCGTCGGATAGTTGACGATGCGATTGACAATATCTTCCGCGCTCGAGTCGATCGTAACCGGCGCTAGGGAAGCGTCATCCCAAGCGGCCATTTGTGAGCTGCTGCCATTCGATCGTGAAGCCGTCCCCACGGTTCCATTCGCAGGTGTCGGTTGCTGCAACGATGCAACTGCAGCCGTCAGCAGTTCTGTCTCGGACGAGAGGGAACTGTTCGGATTGTAGACCGACGAACCGGGAGTGGTGATTAGTTCCGCTGGTGAAGGCACGCGATGGAACCCGTTGGCCGTGCCATTCGAGACAAGCGAATGGTTAGAGGAATTCGAGGGGTCAACCGAACCGAGACCGTTCGACTGACCAGGATCCGTCGGGCAGTACTCGGAGGACGATGAATTGTTCCAGCATTCCACGGCATCGAAGAATTTCAGAGATTTCTCTCGCTTAAGCTTAACCGGAACCCCGTTACTGGTCTCCGTGTCAACGCCTGTCGGACCCGCTTCGGACGCCCCTTCCGGCTGTGCGTCACTAAGCCTCTTTTTGGCACGATTCTGTTCGATTTTCTTCCTCTTCAGCACCTTGTCCTCTTCCGACATGATGTACTCCTTTCGCATGCCGATCCGAAAGCACTTCACTAGTCGACACTTTTGACAAAAGCGGCGCGTTATGATCGTGATGTCACACTTTTCATTAAACGGGCACGAAAACTTTTTCGTCGATAGTGCATTGCGCCGAAAAAACGCCTTGCAGCTTTCGCAGGTGATGGCGTTAAAGTTGCAGCCGAGTGCCTTGTCCCCGCAAACGCTGCAAATCTTGCTACTGGCACCGTTCGCGCCCATCACTTCACCGTCCGGAACTGGGTTCTCCATCGTCGGCTCCATCGTTGGCTCCATCGACGTGTTCGCCCTCGCGACACTTAGCGCACTGTCCGCACTGCGAATGTGTGCGATAGGAAACGGGCGGTGACAAGGTTTATCTTCCATTCGCTGCTTATCTTTCGTTCGTTCACAGGTTCTCCGTTCACGCCACGAACGTTGCGATGGCGTAGTCTCCGCCGTCGGTTTCGCCTCCACGAATCCTTCCGCCCGTCATCGGAGCACGGACCGGAAGGGGACAGCATCAAGCACCAGCACCCAGCATCGTTCGGATCAACAAACGTTTCACACAAAACAATGCCACCCCACCCATCTGGGGCTTATCAGCTGATCGATTGCGAGGATTTCCGGCCAAAACACCGTCCGCTGCAAAGGCACTGCCCTGCTGTTTCCCGTTTCGCTCACCGTGGCCCGCCAGGAGTTCCGCCGATTCTCCGGTGGGTGTTGAATTGAAAGTTTAATTTAATTTAAGGCACAACTCCTTCGAGCTGTGCTCTCTGAAAACAGACAACCTCTTGTCAGGTGAAAGAGGATGCGTAATTGTTGTGCAATGGCTGCGAGCAGCACGGAGCAACAACAACTCCGCACGCAGCCACCCTTTCGACAGCTGTCAAACGTTGCGCTTTGTTGACGTTTTCCTTTTTTGCGCTTCCTTGCTCCGCACAAAAATGGTAAGTTGTTTGCATTTTACTCAAAATTCCCCTTTATTAACGATTGTTTTACCTTTTCGCCACAGGCACGAAATGCAGAGAAGGCTATGTGAGTATTGATTACCCAAAATGGAGGTTTGTTGTTTTCCTAACGCATTTTCCGCTTGCTTCCACAGGACGACACTGGCTCGTTGGAGAGCGGCAAAGGAAACGGAGACCGGCAAACAGGAACGCCGGCCTTACCTGGCCTCGGAGTGTACCGATCTGCCACAGTGCGAGAAGTGGCGCCTGGAGATCATTAGGGAGATTTCAAAGAAAGTAGCACAGATACAAAATGGTAAGAGACCTTTCATTTGAACTCACTCAAGAAGGGGGTACCATTTCATGCTTCCGTGTCTCTTCCACTTTCTTAGCCGGTTTGGGCGAGTTCCGCATCCGCGATCTGAACGACGAGATTAACAAGCTACTCCGCGAGAAGCGGCACTGGGAGAACCAAATTTCGGATCTCGGAGGACCCCACTACCGGCGCTATGGCCCACGAATGTTTGACGCCGATGGTCGCGAGGTACCGGGCAACCGTGGGTACAAATACTTCGGTGCCGCCAAAGATTTACCGGGAGTACGAGAACTGTTTGAGCAAGAACCACCGCCACCGCCGAAGAAAACACGTGCCGAACTGATGAAAGACATCGATGCGGATTACTACGGATATCGGGATGATGATGACGGTGTGCTGCTGCCTCTGGAGGAGAAGGCGGAAAAGGCAGCCGTACAGCGAGCGGTGGAAGAGTGGAAGCAGAACAGCACCAAGAGTGCCGAAAGTAACACCGATGCAGTCGAGGACGAACCCGATATTTATGGGTCGGATGCGTACATTACACGTGACGCCGAGAAGGAAGTGCGAGACGATCCGATGGGGCTACTGGGACCACGGTTTACTGCACACGTTCCCGTGCCAAGCCAACAGGACATCGAAGCCGCCTTGCTGAAAAAACGGAAGCTGGAACTAATGAAAAAGTATGGCATCGATGACGATGAGCAAATGTGAATCACTAAGTAAGGAATGATGTAAATAGATTAAATTTTGTGTCGCATAACGCAAAACACCCGTTTAATCGTTTTCTAACAAATACAGACGGAAACTTCTTTTATAAGAATTTATTACACATTCAGTTAATGTTTCGTTTTTTTCGAGACGTTGTCACGTCTCGTTTCGCAATTGCAGCCGCTGGCCACGATCCTTCCAGCACCGAAGGAAATGAATGATATTCACATCTCACATGGGGGTTGCTACGACCCAAACAGACCACGATGGCTATTGATGCCTTCCGACCGGTCGTTAACGAACGAATGCATAGAACCTGCCAACGGTCTGTCGTGCGTAGATTACTTGGCCTTTGCTAGCTGATCACTTAAACTTATCACTTGCTCCGTCAACACAGTGATCTGTTCCTCGTAGTTGAGACGTGTCCGGGACTACGAGAGATAGAGAAAAACGATTGTTTACAAACCGGTTGCGGATTGGCCGTGGTAAGCTTTAGGGGCATACAAGCTCATCTTCGATGATACGGTAACGACGTTCCTCCTCTCGACTGGCTTCCTCCCGTTCCTTAAGCCTATTTTTGGAAACCTCCAAATGGATCTGCAGTCTTTGACACTGTGAAGGATCAAATGTACTAAATCTGTGTACGGCCCAGCGTGGATGATGGTAGCGCATTTCGGATAGTTTACCTCGAGGAAATGCGAAGCCAGTTTCGATTCCGCCCGGCATTTGTCATGAAACAATTCCTCTGCGCTTTTCGTAAAACACTCGATCAACTTTTGTTCGCGCGTCTGCACTTCACTTTGCTGCTGATTATCCTCCAGCGTTCTGCAACGGAAAAAGGACAGAAGGGCGCTCAGGGTAAGTCTTCTTATGTTGCGATAGACGGGCATACCGGTTGCTTCCATCGTTGGCATTTGACGCAATCATTTCGTCCTTTTGTTCCACCTTCAAGGGCGCTGTTTTCATGTGACTAGAGGTTTCAATCTTCAGCAGCTCGTACTGCGCCCGCCAGTGGGTGAGTTCCTTTTCAAGAAACACTATTCGATCGTCATGACTGGCGGCGGAAGTGTTATTGTTGGTACCAGGATTGCCATTGTTCGCCGTTGGCTGGTTTGCACTATTCGAGCTGACGGTGAAATGGTTATAGTGGTTTTCCATGTCCGTCGTCACGCTGAGACCATCCTCGCTACCGATCTGTTTGTGTGTGAGAGAGAAAAAGAAAGTAAAAATAGTCTCTAATCACCGTAAAAGCGAAGCGGGCCGTGCGTGCACGGTTACTGACCGTGCTGGCCGCCTCGGAAGCTTTCGATTCCAGCTCCGAATTGCGTACGGTCAGCAACTCGAGCTCTTTACGCAGCTTTTGCTCCACAACCGCCTGTTGCTGCAGTTCGCGGTTCAGTCCCTCGATGCGATTTTGCAACTGCTTCACCTCGGCCGCCCTGTCTTCGACCGTGTTTGAAAGCTGGGCATTCTCGAGGATTTTCTTCTGAAGCTCTTCCGCGACCACGCCAGCATCCGCGCCCGGCACCGTAATACTATCGTTGCTTGGAGATTTCGTTTTGGACGCCTTACCGCCCGAGCCTTTCTTCAGCTCCTGCTCGAGGTTTTCCTGTAGCGCTGCAACGCGCCGCTCTAGTTGCTTGTTACGGAATCCTAAACTGTCCACCTCCTGCTCCGATTTTCGCAGGGTGGCCTCCCGGGTGCGTAACGATTCCCGGAGCGATGAGTTTTTCGTTTGCTCCTCGAGCACGGCTCGCTTCAGCACACTCGCTTGGGCTCGAAGCTGGTACAGACGAGAGAGGAAACATTAAAGTCGGTACCCCTTGATACGCCCTGGGTGCGCCAATCATTTGCAACCATCAAAAACACGCCCCTCGCAACCACCCATTGCCGTGATGTTGTGAACCCTTACTTCTGCATCCTACGAACATGCGTCCCCACAAACATGAGTCGTGACTTACTTTTGAGTATTCGGTGGCAAGTTTCTGGTACTTGTTGGAATTTTCGGCTTCCATTTCGTGGTGGCTTTCTAGACGGTTGACCAATTTGCTAGTGTGGTACCATCAACAAGAACCTTCCAACATGCAGCGAGATCGACCGTTTAGAACATCCATTCAATTAGCTAACGATTCCGTTCAGCATTCCGCCAACGAGCCACAGAAGAGGGCAATTTTCTTTTACAGACACAACAACCTGAGACTGGAAATGCCACTGTTTAACATCGGCTCGGTTCAACAAATATTGGCCTTTCGTTGTGCGGAAGATTGCGATTTTTTTTCCATTGTCTGATGTCAACGAGAAAGAAAACATTTGGCAGAAATGAGAGAAAGAGACAGGAACCCAACTGACAGATCGGCGAAGCTGAAATATTTCAAAGGATAAACAAATCGGAAAATCGGACCGGATCGGACTTTATTTTGCAATTTGGTATAAAACATTTTTCCTATTTATTTATCAATGTATCCAAAAAGAGTAATACCGTTTTAGCCTTCCATCTAAGCAAAACGACAAAAGACACATCCTTCGCGCAGAATTGTATCGTTTTCCTGTCAAAGTAAACGAAATCTCAGCAGCCGTCAGCTGCGTGGCTTCATCTTTCACAAGGATTCGCAGTGATGGTGCAAAAGCAAGCTCGCGACGATACATATTTGTTGGGACGGAGCAATTTTGGGACGGGCCAGTGTTTCGGGCAGGGAAACCCACCCCCACGGGCGTAGGTGTACTTTTCGTGAGAAAAACTCGTCGACCCGCCGTATGTTTTGACGCCAACCGCCCGAAAGTGGCCCCGAGTGTGTCGAGTGATTGGCGAAGTGTTTGTTGTGTCGGGGAACGTCCATTGCATTATCGCCGTCCGGCCGCGAGCGGCCAGAAATAAGAAAAAGAGAATAAACAATTTCGTTGTACCGTGACTGCGAATCGGACGAAAGGGGTGAAAGTGCGAGTGTTGTGATTTTCTTCGAACGAACGAACGAACCGAACCGTGCACAATGTTGGCCCTCATAAATCGCATTCTGGACTGGTTCAAAAGCCTATTCTGGAAGGAGGAGATGGAGCTGACGCTGGTCGGGCTGCAGTACTCCGGCAAGACGACCTTTGTCAACGTAATCGCCGTAAGTGTCCCCCTGGTAGCGCTGCAATTGTCTGCTGCGTTTCCTGCGCTTAACAATGCTCAGTAACAGCTCGTTATCAATTCCAATGGCCGCAATGGTGTCACTACCGTACGCCATCGGCGATGACTCACGGGCGACTTCTCGTTTGGTGGGTGTTACCAGCATTATTTTCGCCACGAAACTGTTGCTTTCGGTCGTAGCGCACCTTCGAAACCCGCTGCCGCAAACGGGAAAAAGTGCCGTCTGGCGATAGACGTCACATTCGGTTATCGATTTATTTTTCCGTGCTACTGCACGCGGTGTCTCCGTTCGAACCCGAATGACGGCCATCGCCGGTCCGACGACAAACTCCTTACACAATGTGGTCCAAGCAGGTCGGTTATCGGGGATGTCCACGACACTGCGTTGTTTATGGCGATGGCTTGCTGCGATGATGCTGCTGCCATCACAATTCTCCGTGGACTGTTTGCCGACGCCGCTTTCTGCAAATATTTTCACAAACATGTTTTCTTTTTGGTGATTACCGCGCGTTCGACGAACTTTGTGCTCGGATCTTATCATTATGTGATTGCGACCTATCGCTTATTCCGTCACACTCATTCTTACCTATATACGATATTCTCTCAATCGCCCCAACCCAACAGTCAGGACAGTTTTGCGAGGACATGATTCCGACGGTCGGGTTCAACATGCGCAAGGTGACCAAGGGCAACGTCACCATCAAGGTGTGGGACATCGGCGGTCAGCCACGGTTCCGCTCGATGTGGGAACGGTACTGTCGGGGCGTGAATGCGATCGTGTAAGTGAGAAGACCCATTTTCCCAACGGGTAATCATACTGGTACTGGGCCGTCGTTATCATTTGATTTCTTTTTCTCTTTTAGCTATATGGTCGATGCGGCGGATTTGGATAAAATGGAAGCGTCACGAAACGAACTGCACTCACTGCTCGATAAGCCCCAGCTGGCCGGTATACCGGTGCTAGTGCTAGGCAACAAGCGTGATATCCCCGGTGCACTAGACGAAACTGGATTGATTGAACGAATGTGAGTGTGTTTGTATTCTTCTCTTACGATAGCTTCGGCTTGTTTGTCCAAAGAGTTTGTTTTAGTTACATTTGGTTACGACAAAATAATGATCATTGTCGGAAACGTTAGTTCCTTAAATGGGCAGCATTCATTTTGTCATTGGCATTGTCATGTTGGTTAAAATCTTTTTTCATCAAGAAAGGATCAATTATTTTCCTAAATGTGCCAAACCAATCCCTAAGTAAAGGAAACTAATTCTGTGGTTTCGTTTTCAGGAATCTTTCTAGCATACAGGATCGGGAGATCTGTTGTTATAGTATTTCGTGCAAAGAGAAAGACAATATCGACATCACGTTGCAGTGGCTGATTGCCCACTCGAAGAGCCAAAGCCGTTAGAAGCTGGCAAAGCGACCACCAATCAGGTTAACAGTGTACCCAGCGAGTGGTGCATTGCGAGCGTGCTGGTAAGTTACCGGTGGGCATTGAAACGAAATGCGTTGAATGCAACAAAACCGAATAGGAACAGTAAATCTCATAATTGAACCATGGTGTGGCGCATGCCTTAGTAAACCCAAGCTAAAGTAGTCTGGCGCTGAAGCCAAATCGATGAGTGAATGTGGCAAAATGGCATGTGCGTTAACAGAAAAAATTACTACAAATCAGCATCCATATTCGCGTGCCGAACCGTGCAGCCGGTAAGTGCTTTTTTCCTTCACTTCCTAACCCGCGCTCAGGGCAAAGTGTCGTTCTTGTCGCTGTGTGTCTGTGTGGAAACATAATGGTGAAGGAGAAAAAGAGTATGGAAAGAACGGCACCACTTTACGTAAACATTAAGTTAACCCGTAAATGTCACGGCAGGAAACAGATAGTAACGTCCTTCTTGGTTCAAAGCGGTTTAGAATTGAAACCCATCCAAGGAAAGCACCGCCCTTTACAAGCTAAAGTTGATCACTTTTACAATAGACCGCAAACACACGGATCCCAAAATAAACACAATGCGAAAGCAATTAACGAAACGTGATTGTTGAGAAACGAGTCCGTTTCCGTACACTGCTGGTACTCCCGCGCTAAGAGCAAAGGTTAGACGTAAAGCAACACTTGTAGCTGCATCGAGGAATAGTCTCCGGACTAGCATAAAGAGCGCCATCGGTAGCAGTTGTGAAATCATGGTTATTGTTGCAAGCAAATTCCAAATGCGGTCTATCACAAAAGACAGTCGGTCTTACTGTGGTGCTTTGCTGTGAACTTTGTTTTGTACTCGTCGATAAGTTCCATAAGAGTTAGCAACACTGCTTCGTCGAATGGGACACCGGAATGTCGCAAATAACCAAATGAAGGCGAGAGACCCGTAAGGAATCGAATTGTTCCACGTGCTAGGGCATAAGAAAAGGTTACACTAACTTGTTATATTGGATTAATTAGCCGCGTACGTAAAATGTTTGGGTTTCAGTAGTAGTTCAACATATAAATATCCACAATGTTAATGAATGGTTGGTACGCTGTGTGTTAAGAAAGCGGGTCCGAGAGGGTCTCGTGGAAAAAAGGAAGAATGAGCGCTAACTGGGTGAATGTGATAAGCAGCGAAAGTGATTTTTTCTTCTTTTTAATAGACCAAACCTTTCGACAAATATCTTTAATCAAAAACCTTCTACCACATTCTGCTCCAAGTCAAACAATTAGACGCAACTGCGAAGGGAGCAAAGTAATTCATGTTTGTTTCGCGTTTTCTGTTTTAATCTAATTGATGTTATTTTGAATGTTCTACTTTTATCTCGCTTTTTATTGCAAGCTCATACAGGAAATGCTCCAGATGAATCAATCAGTTTGTGTTATTTTCTAAGAGTTAAGTTCTTCTCCTAAGCAGAGAGGACAGATTTGAGCGCGGTCCTTGACTGTACGCTTGCAAATCTCCACTAACTGTCCCACTAGTATCTGTGCCACGATTTATCACAGCAGGATGATTACCGAGAAAAAGGTTATTCTGATGTCAGTTTCGCAAGCGAATGTTGCAATATCCTTCATAAATTTGGAAATGAATTATCCATTAAAATTATCAAAAATATAACGAAAATGAAAAAGGCTAGCTGGGGTTAGTAGTAGCGATGGAAGTATGAAAGAAAAGCTACGCCAGAGTAGACCGATCGCACGGATCGAATCGGACAAAATAGAACGGTAAAAGCTTGTGGAATAAGAATTTACAAAAAATCAACTACTGATACCAATAACTGCAGCAACTAGAAATTGAACTGTATATATTGACAATGCATATTATTATAACGCAAAATGAAACATTAAAGAATAAAAAAAAAATAAAAAAGTAAAATCGAACACAAACTAATTGTTCAAAGGCTTGGTCGAATTTCTCGACAAAAAAAACTAATCGGAATGATAGTAATGGGAAAAAAAATCCGTTTGGATTCTTCGATGCCATCAATCAACGATTGGATCGACGGAGAAAATACCGTTCATCTGCCGTGTGTGTAGCATTCTAATCATGAGGTGCAAAGCTCAAGCGCAATCTGCTGGCGATATATCTATCGCCTGCCATCATACTACATCCGGCGTATGATTTTTATCATCCACATTCGCGTGCCGGACAGAACGTTTCATTATTCTGGCTCAACAAATTGTGGGATTACATGAGTTTTTGGTTCTGCTGTGATCCGCCTTCTTCGTGGTTCACGATGCCTCGTCCCGCTATCGCCAGCGCGCACTGATCATTGTAATCGGCCACGAAGGTGCGAGATCGTCTTGAACCGATGGTCGTTCAGTACACGGTTGAGCCTGCGAAGAGCGCCGGCGTTGCCGGAAGATCATCCTCCTAGTGCGAGTCCGTGCGAGTGATTGATAGGCGATCGATGACGGGGCACATTTAATTGGATCAATTTTATGCTCGATTGTACGGATTTGATTAATAACAAATGTTTAGATGTCCGATTTATCCCGCACCTTTCGCTGGCTGGGCTGGCCAAATAAATGGCAGGATGGAAAACCATCACGACGAGCGTGACGGTCGTCCTGCATTGGAGCGATGAAAGCTGTGTTGATGATCATCCCATGATTACCGATTTTGAACGTAGTTCTAAGCGTAAATGGTGTGAATGACATTCATGAGACTTTTCCCCTTTACAGCTCCATTCTATGGTGTGTGGAGTTATAAATCTATTTTTCTGTTCTAATCGATTTCATTTCGGTTCCAGTTTTAGCGAATGAATAACAAGTGCTTAGTATTGCAAAGTTTGTATTAATGCGTGGCACTGAAACCATTAGCGTTGCTCTCATGTTTCAGCAACAGCGACCATGCAGCCTCTGAACGCCACTTCGTTTACGCCACCAACAGCCAAAGGGTGGGTCTGTGTGTGTGAGAGTTATAAATTGTTAGCGAGACAAATGATTTTCGCCGAAATTTGTCGCTATCGAATTCCACGGACCCCAACACCTTATGGCGAACGGGAATAACGTCTCGTGCTATGTTCTCAATCTCACCTACAACCAACCAAGCAACACACCCTCGGGCCCCATGGAATGTTTCGCAAAGTTCCCCTGAGGATGGTGGTTCTCCCGGCGGTAGGTTTGGGTGTGTCCGCTTCCCGCGCGTTGTCGTTCCGACGCCACGCCACGGGTTTTCAATAATGAATTTCAATTACAGAAATTTGACAAACGTTTATTATGCACATTTTTTATCCGCACATCCGATCGCGCTCCGGAGGATCAAAGATCGCCTCTACAGGCTGTGTCTGGCTGGTGTTTTTGTGCTGCTGAAGAAGCCAAACCGGGCCCCTCCTTTCGGAGAAGGTGGGTGGACAGTTGTTGCGATTGTCGTTGGTCGTGGGTTGTTTTTGGGGCGCGAGGATCGAATGCGTTTCCTGTTTTCTTTCGTTCCGTTTCTTAGGCGATGCGTTTTACGAAACCGTTGCCAACATTCGTCAATGTCCTCCATCTTCTTAACGCCTGTTTATTATCCTTCATCATTCCATACCGCACACGCAGTTCTATCGCCTGATCGTCGTTGCCATTGCCACTTGAACGAGTTTCGGTGTTTCCCTTTGCAGAATAACTAAATCATTCGTTTTCTGTAAATATCGCCAAAATGGACTGCAATTGCTATATTGCATGTGTTCATTGTTCGTGATATGATGTTTTGCATCGGATCGTACGAAATCCTAATTATTAAACAACCCATTCCGACGGGTGTGTCACCGGTTAATCGGTGAATGGGGGCCACCACAGACAGCTTGGCAACTTCTTTCACGGACGGTGTTTTTTTCTTCCCCATTTCAGTTCCACTGGTACTGTCGAACGGATGACGGATGTGTTCATGTTTCGCTTCGCTCTATGGACATCGAATTCCAAACTCCACTTGACATCAACACGTCTGCGCGGAGTATGGCCAGTAAAATAGAACTGGGGAAAAAATAATGTATTATGTAAAGGGAAACAACACAGAAAAGTGGGTATAGAATATCGAAACCGAAAGGCTTGTCAACGGGCCCTCTCCAGATCTATGAACACGTCGAGGAAGGTGGCAAAGCATACGGAAAAGGAGTAGGACAAGGCAACTGGCAACGTTTTATGTATTTCGTGGGGCAAGTGGACAACAGGGAACTGCCCAACGCGGTGCTACACTCGCGGGTGCGGTGAGGAAACTAAACACGAAATAGTTCTATAATTGATTAGCTATTCAAATCGCGTCAACTGAAAAGCAATTCGTTTCAGATCTTTTCCACTTTGCTCCTTCGCCGAGCGTTTTGGGAACGCGTCGCGTCTAAATCATGCTGTCTCCGTGCGGACGGGAAAGATTTATTACGCCCCACTCTTCGAAGGCTGGACGTGGTCAGATCGAGGATTTTTGGCCGTTCCGGGAACGGCGGACCACCGTGGTACGGGACGATCGCAGCAATTGGTTATCCATCAGGCTATCGATAAACGGTGCTTTCACTGATAATGGTTCGCGATCGGTTAGTTTGATGACCAATCTGTTTGCTTTCTTGACCGTGACGATTATTATCGGTGAACTATTTGTTTGGGAATTGATTTGTTCTTAAGGATGATCCTCAGAAACCAGTTTTTCTTTTGAATGTGTTCTTGTTTTGAGTTGCTTAGGTTTAGGTTTATATTTTCTAAGGTGTCCTGTTTTGAGTCAGCATTGTGATTGAAAAGCTCTAGAAACCTGTGATCCGCAGCGCACAGTTTTCACACCTAGCGTTGCGTGCCGTAAATTGGTAATAAAACCCGATCGACTTGACACCGCCCGTCGGTCTCGGACGAGGCGTGATTAATGCGGCATGCTTTTGGGCTTCGCCTGTGGTTTCGCGTGGTTGCGCTCTGCACCTTCTTCTAGCGCGGATCGGCTGCATATTCTCACGTGCATTGATAGTAAGAATAATAAATTATCGAAAATATGGTTTGCCCCCGGGAGCAAATTATCATAAAAAACCGATCGTAATAGTAATGAGCACACAGCACGGGCCCGAGCTCTTCCGCCTCCGAGGGTACCTAGAACCGGCAGGATGTTTGGGACGCGGATGCATGCGGCCGCACCCGTTGGGCCGCCACCAGCAGGAAGAAAGTGTTGGCTACCTGTGTTACGCATTGGTAATGTGCCACGGAACGACCTCCACCGAGTCACACATCGACCGCGACCACACACACGGTTTCCGTGTGGCACGGCAGGATGACAGCGTTTTCGTGAGTGGTTCGTATTCCAACCCGGGAAGGCCACGGATGATGGGCCACGGATGATAAATATTTAAAACGAATCACCTTGTGAGTCCGGGTCCGCCTGGAGGAGGTTGCACGTCAAATTGACGATGTGTGTCACATGCGCTATCGACCTCGCCGCTTCGGAATGGCATTATAATTTTACGATCCCCGCCGCCGCGTGGTGATGTGTCCACGCGAAGAAACGAAGCGAATAGGCTATAAATTGACTTAAATGACGTCATTATTGGGTCATAAAATGGAAGCATAAAATGGTTTGGTTCGATCGACTGCGAGAGCGATTAATTTATGGGAATTCGGTAAGGCCGCGGGTTCGATATCGTTATTCTCCCACATCGATTCCGATTGATGGACCACCGATTGGTGGATGTCATAATCAAATATGTACGGTCGTGGTGCCCAAAATGAGACACATTTCCGTGTGGCCGTGTGACTCATTCGGGCAGATAATTACGTCAGCTTAGGAGATCGACCGATCGGAGAAATGATCGAGCCGCGTAAAGAACGAAGAGTGAATGCGAGAGCGCGAATCGTGAAGCGGTTAATGGCGGCCCTTCTTGTTGGTGTTCTTATCGAAACACTGGCCCTCCACTGGCCGGGATTGGTGCGATCTGTGCGGAGGGCGAAACAAGTCCAGTGCAAACCGCAACCCGAGGCATTCCCTGTAAGGTTGACATGTGGCCAGTGCAGCAGCGCAACTAGAGGGAGAAGGGAACACGTGTAATGGAAAATGTTGTACCTCGCTTGCTGCTGCCGCCTTTTCGGCGATGGCGGAATTCTTCGGAAACGACAAGGTGTCAGTTCGCCCGCGGTCCCGGTCCAGCCTCTGGCGAGCTGGTGTATAATAATTAATGTCTCCGCTGCATGGGCAACCTTCGCGGGTTTTGCACGGCCAGCCAGAACGTCCGTTGGTTGGTGGAGCCCGGTGCCCGGCTCATGTCCGAATGATGATCGCGAAAGAGATGAGAGATGCTGCATCGGGTGGGAATGGTGCCGTCTCCCGCTATTCGTGATGAGAAGGGCGTCTATTGGCAATCTTCAGCGTTGTTTCAAGTTTGTTCGGGAAACACCGAAGCGTGACTTCTGCAACACGTAACCCGAAGTTTATTATAATAAGGATGAATGGCGCGAAACGACGGAATGAATTTTCTTTGGGCCCAATCTTCAGCATCGCTTAGAGCCCTTGTTTGATATGCCTAATTTAAGTCAAAAGGACCTTAGCTGCAAGTTTCTATGAAAACTTTGCTTCTTTCTCTTACTTTGCCAACAGACCCTTTTCTCGCCATTCATATCGTTAGCGAACCGTTTGTGGCTTAAATTCATTCTTAAATCACCGGAACACGGAAGGCATGCCATAGGAATGGACAATTTGGCATTAGTTCGGTTATTCGGTTCGAAACGGTGACCTAAAAATCCGTCGACAACGGCCCCCGGGAAGGATCGACGAAGGCCGTTTTCTGTGTTTAATTAGTGTACCCCTTTTTATACATTCACGGAAGGGCTCGCAGCGGAAGCTTCCAGGAACTCGTTGCATCCGGCCAAACACTCGTAATCCGCGTCCGAATATCGGCACCCGAGTCCGCGCTACGGTTCGGGATTCGAAGTACGTTTACTTGGAAAGACGGTAAGAACTTGCCTTCGATCTTCGATGCTTTCGTTGGTCTCCGTGTCGATCGCCTTTGACTCGCGTTCCATGGTGATGCTTCATCGAGCCTTCACATCCTCTGTCTGGTGCTGTTTGAAACTGAAAACGAATGCCCCAAGCCGGCAGTGGCTTGCCCACGCCAACGGAGCTCAATTCCGGTGAAATGATTAATATGCAATCAGCGCAATAGTTATGTATGCCTTCGCAACTGAAAGATGTCACGATTCTTGTCGATTTGTGGCCCGCGCCGGGCGGGGGCCGGCTTAACATTAGCCAGGCTTCGGGCGTTCGGTAGCACCCTCGCTGAGCCAAATAACTCGAGCCGAGGCTAATGAATGCCAAACGATCTAGCACGAAAGGACGAGCGAAGAACGAATGTAGCCGGCCTCTCGTTGGGCCTGCTGCCTGCATCTTTGCGTTGCCCTCCGCTCTGGTGCATGGTTTCGGGCGAATTTTAATCCACATGATTAACATCGTCCCCGGCGCGTCTGGTGGTGGTCTTTGTGACAATCCATCGATCAATCCGCTCCAATCCCCGGAGCCACCGGAACACGCTCGCTTCGGGAGGACACAGTTGTTAGTGTGGCGTGCCATTTGCATTGCCACGGCTCGTCAGGATGACTGAGACGAAGTTTGCGTCGGGGTTCCGCCGAAGCTCACGCCTGGCCGGGCCGAGAGGCGGTTGCAATTTTCAAACAATAAAACAAATTTGACAGCCACAGTTTTGGGGGCCTTTTTTTTGTTTGGGTGGCATTCCGGCATGACACCGGTGGGTCCATTGTTACGTCGATCGATCGGACGATTGATGAGGAGAGCTGCCCGGGAACACTGCTCTGCCCACCCACCGGGTAGCCAGAGGTTCGTCGCTTGCAGTCTTTCGTCTTTTCTTCGACGGCACGAAAATCGGACTCCTCGAGTCTCGATCTCGAGTCCAGTGCGTTGACGGATAGCTTCGCACACGCACGCCGGCTGCAAGTGACACGCACGGAAAGTACCGAACCGAGCACCCCACATGCGAACTTTTGTGAGGTCTTCTGAAGAGTTTGCAGTTCTTTTCAGTGAACCCTTTCCATTACTGCCGCCCCATTCCGGGTGGAGCGTCCTGTAAGTGGTCGACCCGATCAATTCCGATCAGGTATGTTGCGCGGGGAGTGAACAAGATCGGCTAGAGAGATGTTAGATATGTCGGTACACCCGAAACCGCATTCGTGCAACGGTTCCCGCACCATTCCCGGCGCCTGCTCCTCGTGTGTGCAGTTTTTCGTGGCGATGATGAAATGGCTGCGCGGACGCTCTCGTGCGCTCACACAAATCTCTTCGGTGCGTCCTCCCCGGTTCCCCGGGCACGATCCGGTTTTCTGGTTCGGCCTTCCTGGAAAACAAGACTAACAGATCGCACTCCCGCGCTCCGGAGGCGACGATATCGAAGGAAATAACGAGCGTTTGTAACGATTGAGGTTTGCTGCCTTTGCTTGGTTCTCCCCCTGGGAAAGAGAGAGAGACAGCGAGAGGCAAGCGAACGAAAACATAAGATCGAACAAGCCTCGGAACCACGTCCAATTCATCTCGACCGATTGCAACCGAAGCCGGCGAAGCTTGGAGACAAACATATTTTTCCGTCCCATTCCGTTTTTTGTTTTACTTTCCGTTGATTTGTTGAGTTACCGAAGTTTTGTGTCAGTTTCTTCGCTGCTTCGAGTGTTACACATTTCGTTATAGAAAAGAGGAAAAAACAAAACACATAAACCCGACCCCAAACGCGCGCTGGGAAACGGTCATCGTGGTCGGGATGAATTATGATCTTCCCCAGACACTGACACCTCGCTGGGACGTGCTGCCAGCTGGGATTCTGGGTTTGGTTTGGCTACCTAATCTTAAATGGTAGCGATCCGTACGATCGCTAACACGGCCAACGGGGGTTGGGTAGAGGGTTTTTGTTTTGTGTTCCCTCCTTAATCCTTCTTGTGTTTTCACGACACTGGGGACCGCTTTACGCGGGTGCGGGACCCAACGACCCGAAGGGCTGAATTTATGTTTTATGAATGAAAAATAGTCACCTCATCAGTCGCTACACCGTTGTCCCAGTTTGGAGTCTTTCTTCAATTTGATTTGTGATATTATTCCGCGTAGACGGATTGAAACGGATTGTTTCAAAGAACTTGTGGCTCCGGGCGGTGGGGTCAGTGTCGAGCGATGTTGTCCGATCAATTATGGTACACAATGTAATGGGAGAATTTTCCGAACATATTTCAGAAGTTTATGAAAAGTGTCAGCCATTGTCGTTAAATCAAACCATTGCCCATCTCCGACCCTCTTACATGAGCACTCAGTTCAAGCTGAGTTCACCTTCGAGCTGTCGATCAACTATTTGCCGCACGTAACGTCTCGGTGCATTTTATTCCAAACGTTTCACTATCGTTTGCACTTCAAAAGTGCCGATCGCCACCCGATTGGCACCGATTAGAGACGAAGACATTTCTGTGCGTACCCACCCAATTCGCAATGCACCGGCCCGCCGCTGCACTCACTGAATCACAATCCGGTGTGTGGTGTGTGTGTGTGTGTGGCTGGGACAAATGCATGCGTTCGCTGCTTCGGACCTAACTAACCCACCTCGACGTGTACCACGGCACGGCACGCCGCGCTTTTTCTGTTTTATTAAGCAAATCAAATTGAAAATACAAACGGACCATTTAATCCGCACTCCGAAGGATGTTGGAGCCATGCGTCCCGTTTCCTGGTGCGGTGCTGTTTTAAAACACTTGATGCACCCAAAAAGTTGCCCCGTTCCTTCACGGTGGTGGCCGGTATTTACTCTAGGGCGTACGCGTGCCGCCGCACCGAGACTGTAAACTGGTGCGCCCTGAAACGTGGGGACAAACATACATTTTTTGGATATAAAATACAACCGGACTCGGTGATCCATTTTTCTCGGAAAGCATAATCCACAAAAAACACCGGCTTGCGCCCAGTCGCTTCGTTTCGTAACGGCCTCGCTTTTCTGGCCGGTTCTGACCGACCGGGCGCGCATGCCGCGCCGGTTGCAGCCTCTCACGTGCAACCGGCAACCAACGGCCGCGGGCCGCCACGTAGAACAATGCGAAATTGTTCGAACAAATTGTTCCGGACAGCATTTTATGCATATTACTTATTTATTTTGCAATATCTTGCTGCGCGCGCGCGGTAGTTTGTGAATATACATTCGCATGCAAATGTGCATCAGAACGCATCGGTTGCATCGGTAGCAGCTGTGCTTTGGCGGTCTGCCGTGGGGAAAATAAAACCTTCCACGTCAAGCTTACAGTTGGGGTCATATTTTCTCGAATGGCATTAGTTGCACCGCTCATGGACATTAATTCTATTTGTATTTGTGTAACTTATGATAACTCCTCTTATGTTGGCTTATATTGTTGGCCACACTAAACATGTTATGCGATTTGTAAAACATTGGGCAGCTCCGACGGTCGAATGCGGATACCGATTTATCAACGATCAAAGACAACGATTTCCACAATCTTGCCACGTACTGTACAGCCCACAAGCCGGGCCGGCCGGGCCAACGGATGGGTTCGATTCCACCGAAATCGAAGGCTCATCGCCGACCGCGCTCGAGGCGCGGCTGAAAACCCGTAACCCAATCGTAACAAATTGTCCGTCGATATTTATTATTTATTTCTCGCACGGACAATAGTTTATGAATATTTAGCGTAAAGTGTCGCCCGTCGTCGGGGTTCCATCGGGCCGTTGTTCGTTATTTGTCTCACGCCGGGCACGGCCGGGCCGAGCGGGCGGGCGAGCGGTCTTCTTTTCGGGCGGTGTCCTTCGCGCGAAAAGGGAAAATAAATCTGAATATTTGCTCGGCCCTTTGGAGCAACGTACGCCGACGCCGACGCCAAATTCCTTGGAACGGCCTGCAACTGCACCGGACGCGACGCGAAGGAAGTTGGGCCATTTCGGCGAAAGTGTTCCGTCCGTCAACGATGCGTCCATTTGATCTAATGCGCGTCGTCGTCGGCCAGTTCGTTTCGTGTGGTCGGTCGGTCGGTGTCGCCGCCAAAGGTTCCGGATACTGGCGAAACGTGAATCTTGGGCCACTTCCTTCCTACGCTCGCCGTAATTTTGCCGGCCGTTTTATATGTCGGCTTCGGCTGCATCCAGCACCGCACGAAATTGCATATTGTTCTTCGCCACTCTGCGCCGAGTGCAGTCGGCAGGTCCGGCGGTTTTGTGTGTTCTAGGAAAAGCCGCAACCTTCGGGTCTTTTATGCGGCGAACCGCGAAGGGCGTCACCCTCCGCCCGTACGTCATAATTACTAGTTTTGATTAATTTGGTGATACAAAGGCTGCGAACGGACCGGCGGCCGGGTCAAGCCACAGTGTGGCCAGAGGGTGTGGTGTATGGGTTTCGCGGCTTGTGGCGGCTTGTCTTTTTGTTTGGCATTAGACGGCGCACTGTTTCCGGCCTTTTCCCCTTTCGAGACCTCTGCGAATCGCCGACCGTGGAATGTTATCGGTGCCGCATACGAATTTCGCTGAAATTCGCTTTGATGCGCTCACCGCAAAGGCGGCGGCGGCACGGTTTTTGGGACGACGCATAACATTTGCATGTCCACCATCGGCCGCCGTGACGCGCGCAGTGACCGCCTAATGTTGGCTACGTTCCGGAGCGCGTTTTGAAAAGATCATAAATTTTGGCTCCCCTTTTGGGCTGCTCCTCTGGTGGAGCCGTGGAGAATTGTCACATAAACATCGTGCGGCAAACGACGACGCCGCTGACGGACTGACCTTTCTTGTAAAGGGGGGTCGGTTTTTATTTTTACAACATGTGGACGCCATCGGACGTCGCCGATCTCCGTCGGTCGCTGCCACAGGGAACACAGCGCTTGGCAATGGCGCCGTGCAATTTAACCCCGGAAATCTAGGCGCATGAAAGATCCGACCCGACCAGATTCCCGGCGGTTGTACCGTGCGATTACCGACAAACAAATTGTGATCCATTTATTTTGTATTATGTCGAAGATAATTGAACGGTGTGATGGGTTTACGGGCGCCCGAGGATGATAAATTTTCCACTAATTTATGCATCCCTTCGCTGGCGGCATCCGGCTGCGGGCGCCTCGATCCGATCGTCATCGGAGTGATCCGTCTGTGAGCGGATTGCATCATCACGGACCCAATCACGGAGAGCGCAACGAAAGGTCCGCGCTGGCTGTGCGCTGGATGCGTTGATGCTACGCAGAACTTACGTTACGCAATTCCGTGAATCCGCCAGCCGACGTTGGGAAATTAAATGAAAATCGCTTGAAAGCTATCCGCTAAGATGGTGTAAACAAAGTCAAGAATCATTGAAATCTTTCATTCCATCATTCAACATTAAAACTTGCATTATAATTAATTCACTATTTGCAAACAACGCAAGGTAAATAAACTAAGCATCAGCATCCTTACGGGAAGCTCCTTATCGAATCCCAAAAAATATTAACATGCAAGGAGCGCCATCGGCATGTTGCGCTGCCAAGCTCGATGCCAAGTTTGTTAATTCATTAAGTACAATTTAATTTTCACACGTCTTCGCAATGGCGGCGGTGCATCGACTCCGTCTGCATCGCAAATGCGCTCGATGCATCCGAACAATGCGACACACGCGGCGGCAGCGGCACTGATTATGCTGCTGCCCAGCCCAGCTAATGCTTTGGCCCAGCGCAAGCTAATTATTGTCCTACGGAGCTCAGCATGGAGGACGTCACCTTGACGTGTGCTACCCCTCGCACCGCGTCCCACGTCGGGCCCCTCGTTTTATGTAAACGCAACGATCGGAATTCGGTACGCAAACGACGCGCATCGTAAGGCGCAGGTTCCTAATCGGAGGATCTTTCGGAGGTTGTGGGTTTTGTTTCGTTTTTTTTGGGTGTGTTTGTTACTACCCTAACTTGATATTCAATTACTCTTCGCAACGGCAAACACAGCGCCACAGAAATTAACAAACAATAGATCAGGAGCGACAGCATTTTTCACACTACACGCTGGGCGGTACACACGGTGATCACGCACAGCCCCCAGCCGGCCAGCGGAAGTCGGGCCTCACAGCGCGTTGCAGATGCACACACAAAAAAAAGGCCTAGTAACACTGGCAATCTAGCAATTAGTAGCCGTTTTTGCCCAGAAAACGACGCCGGAAGGGCTGGAAAAGCTTCCATCAGCGGCCCCGGCAGATACCGCCACGATCACGCCACGCCGTCGTGCCAAAAGCCTGGCCCCGGTCGGTGTCGGTGGCTTCATGCAAAACGGTGTGGAGAAGTTTTGCGATTGGGACACCCACAAATCAAGGGTCGCTTAATCAGCTTCAGCCTGTTCGATAGGGGAGCCGTTTTCCAGGAACGTTCAGCTGGCCGAAGCGATGGCAGTATCTTAATTCATCCTCCCGAGGGTCCTTGGTGCGTTCGCGTTGCCCAGCGGTTCGGCCAGGGAAGCATTAAAATTGTCACCCAGTCAGTGCCCATGAGGGTTCGCCTGGGTTCCGGGAAATTCTCTCGCCACCATCCGAAGACCCGAAGACACTCGGTCAGATACGGGGCACACACTATCGTCGCCGATGGTCGGGTCGATGCTGGGGCCGCGTGTGCTGAGCCGCTTCTTACACTCGCTCGCTTGTGCACTGCATCTGATGGATCGGGACCGAGGGACTCCGAAGTTCGGAGCACACAGACACAGGGCGACTGGCTTGCAAATGGTGTCGTCCGTCCGTCCGCGGGCATCCCGGCCCGTAAAGGGGGTACATTTTAATTTACACGGTATGCTGAAGCTCCATCAGATAATGGTTCGCGTTCGAGGCGACAGCATGCGACGGTTGGGGCTGCGTAGAAGGTGTTGATTTGGCTGCGAGCAAACACCTTTCCGTGGCCCCAGCAGACGGCCGAGAGCCGCATATGGGAAGCAGACCCAACAGGCCGACATGGCAGACTCTCTTTTGGCAACATTCCTTCAATGGCGCTGCTGCTGCTGCTGCTGCTGCTGCAGGGTGCTGAAGGTTCGAACTTACGGTTGCTTCTTCGGTGCGTCCCGCCGGTCCGCACGGGATCTAGACTCGGTGACGACCCGTTTGGTCGTGCGGGTGTCGTGTGCTTCTGTCTCAAGAATTCGGTCCCAGCGGCTGGTGCTCGCGCCTCCCCCCACCCACCCCCTTCACGCTGGCACGCCGGTGTCGTGTCGATCGCATTAGTTATCGATCGGTGCCGAAACTCGCAGAAACGCAAGAACATGTGTTTCGGGGCCGCGATTTTTGGGGGCCGATGTTTGCTTTTTAATTAAAACATTGGCCCCGCACCCGAAGGACATTTCGTTTAGAGTTTGGAGTTCGGTTGTAGATTCGGCTGGAATAAAATCAATTTCTTGCGAGATCAATAAACGTTCGATGGGCCTAAAAATGGTATCCGTAATTCTTAACAGGTCTTAAGTTTATATTTATAAGTTGCGGTGCTACTCACAACATTGTTACCCTTTGAAGTCACCCGCGACCTGAGGCGGGCACCCAAACCTGTCATCGCCCGCAGGCGCAAGCTCCTTCAACAACCTGTTGCCGGCCGTTAATTGCCTTCGCTTTTCATCGACCAATTTGCATCAATTCACTATGGCTTTTATTATTAATCAAACAATTACACCCGGGCCCTAATCACTATAATCAAGCCGGGGCCGCGTTCAAAAATCCATTCCATTTCGGTACCATGCGTGCTCCAGTTCGGTTCGGGGCACTGACATATTATGCTCCGGCTGGCCGGCAGGCCGGCGTGTGCCGGAGCGTCCGGAAGCGTGGCCCGAAAAGGGAACCCCGGAAAGGGCACGGATCTATCGGGCGGATCGGTGCATCGCATCGCATCGCGGGCACTTCCATCCGGGCCACCGCCATCTCATGATGCTGATGGCCCGATGGTGTTCACGATAATTGCACAATTAGACACGCTTAAGAGGCCTCCTAACAAGGATCATCGATTTTAATCGCATTGGATCCGGTCACGGCACTCACCGCGCTCGGCCGAAGCCGAAAGAACTTAATCAAATAATCATCGACGATCGTCGACGGTACACAGGGATCGCGCACCGCGTGTGACGATCGGCGGAACCGAAGAATGGCCGCAGAATGTTTGAACCGGCGCCGGGAACTTCTTCCCGATCATCCTGCTTTTGCGGCGATCGGCGATTTAACCCCATTTTCTGGTGGCGGCGACCGGTCCGGCGGCCGGCTGTAGGACATGATAAAGGATTATGACGTGTGCAATTACATTAATGATGTTAATTAAATGCATGCAGCTGCCTGCTGTTGCTGCTGCAACACACACACGCGCCGTAGCACGCGTGCGTAGTCTAGTGAAGGCGAGGATTTTTTCTTCGTGGACTTTGGACCCGGCTCGGGTCGTATTTCCGCGTGTGTGCTCGGCTCGCGGCGTTTGCGTGCGTGGCTTCAGACCGCTGCCAGACGACAGGAACATGATATGTTGATGTGTGCTTCCTAACCGTGCCGCGCCAGTTTGCTGTCGTTATTCGCTCTCTCTCTTTCTCTCTCGAGGATGATTGATCCGTATAGGAAGTCCGTGGTCCGTTTTTTTTGCATCTTACGTTAACCGATGTTCGATTTGCTCCCCCTTTCTCGGGGGCCCTTATCTTTAAATGCAGTCGTAAGCGGTTGCCGTTTTTCTTTAATCCTTGATCGAAGCTGAAATGATCTACCCGTCGCGATCCGTTGCAGATAAACCGCCGCCGCCGCCGCCCAAAACCGCTAAAGGGGATCGTTTTTCCCCTGGGAGGGTTCTAGTTTACCGCCTCGGGGACAGCTGTCGGTCGGCGTCTTGTTATCCTGGCGTGTGGTGCGTGGCTCATGCTTTTATTTCCGCCCATCTTGATCCTTTCCGTCGATCGATTAAGCAAATCGACGCCGCGTCTCGGCGCAGGGATCGGTTTTTGTGTCGATCACCGTAGACGAAGGAGGTTGCGCCCGGAAAGCCAGGAGTTTACTGGCCGTTTATCAATGCATAACTAGTGCTGCGGCTGCATGCCATTTACGTGCCGCAGGTACATGGCCGGGGTGGAATACATTTCCATAATTGTGCGAGACTCGTCCCCGCCCGTCCGGGGGCTGGCAATCGTAATTAGTGCGCTGCACAATTTCGTCCCATCTTTTCTTGCCCAAGAAATGATGTTAATGTTCCCCCCCCAAAAAAAACCTTGCTTTGGACCCTTCCGTTTGCGAACCTCTTGGTGTGGATCCTTTACTGTTTCCCCACCCGGGGCTCGCAAGCGTGGAACACACTTGAAAGTAAGTTTTATGTTTGTGGATGATTCGAAACGTTTTTTTTTTCGGTTAGCAATTTAGCATTATATTCTCGCAACGTATCATGGTTGAAGTATTACTGTCCGCCCATCGCTAGGGTCCATAATTTTATTCACCTGCTCCAACCGTAGCTCATTTGTAGCCCAAGAACAAGAGCGCTTCTCCGGTTCCGGTGAAGTGGTCGGTGAAGTGTGAACGGGCAATGCGAATCTTCGACCCCTTTGGCCGCATGCTTTGCGTATTTGTTACGCATCTACTTACCGAACCGGAGCGTTAATGTGGAGCACTGATGGATGTACACCGGGGCCGTCGCCGTGTCCGTGTAGGTACATTGTAGTACTAGCACACCTCACCTGACCGGCGATGGATGGATTCATAGTTGCGATGGCCGGAACCACAACGGAACGGAACACGCCAAAAGACACGCGCCAATTTCATTAGTGAGCTCCGCGGAAAATGTGTTCTCGCGTTGTTCGGGGAGGTTGTTTTTTTTTGGGCGCGACTTTGGCGCTGAGACCACGCGGACACGAAAATCGCGACGCCTTGGCGCGAAATTCATCGCGTAAATATGCGAACCCGGGGTGATAATTATGTTGTTAACATGCCGATACGGCCGCCGAGACGCAAGTCGGCGGAGTGTGCATAGAAGAAAAACATGTGTCGAACTCGACTCGTCGACGCGTAAGGAAGACAGGGAGATGTTGTTTGCACTATGCACTAATTGAGATAATGCGTTTCGTTTATTTATTTATTTATTTATATATTTATTTATTTATTGTTTCCGGTGATAATCTAAATTGGTTGAGGTGAAGGATAAGCAGTTATGCGTGCTGCTTTCTCGTCTATTATTTATTGTTGCATCGTCAGCGTCAATCGTTGTCGATGATGTAAAGGTCCTAACGCTTGTTTCGAACGGAGATTGTAATGATTATGATTGATTGAAGAAAGATTTTCGCAACATCTTTTGCAATCATAATTTTCCCATTATTCAATGTAACAACCAAATATTTATCGTTGTTTCTTTCGGATTCATCAAAAGTTGCTTGCTTATCCGCTGCGGTCTGAGTTTGATTGTGGCTTAACGATTATGAATACTTTGTATGCGCTTGCCTCTTAGCGAAATCAAACTCCGTTTTTATGTTGATCCCGGCGGCCTGTGGCGTGATTCAAAGTGTACCTCAATTCGGTGCACACTATCGGACACAGTTTTGTGATTTTGCAGCCCGATATTGACAGCCAGCCCAGGCACAGGACCCGGGGCCTATCTGGAGCACCACGGATTGCACCAGGGAACGGTGCATTGACAGGCCATTGAGCTTGTGCCTCCCACGTGGTCAAAGACCACGGGCTCGGTGGGTCATTTTCCCGGGAATCGCGTCCCGCCGCTGCCCGTTCCCGGGGACCACCCTGGGAACCTTGCCCCGGGGGCCCCGCTGGACCGGAGTGTTCGTAATGCTGAATTAATTGAGGCTAGAAACAATGCAAACTGTCGACCGGGACCCCTGATCGTATCGACCCCATGGGACTGCAATTTCACGCTGGATAATTCAATGTCACTCGCTTCTCCCGGGTTCTGCGGGTCTCTGGACCGCTCGGGGTCCTCGGGAGGCTGTCGCACCCGGACAGCGAGACCCCGCGCGATATGTTTCTTCACCACTCACGCTCTGCCTCTCTCTCTCGCTCTCTCTTTCGCTCACCTGACACCACGTTCGGGTGGCTGAAATATGGACCCCAAGCTGTCTGGCGAGGTCCGTTTCTAAGGAAATGGAAACATGGCTCGGAATATGTTGGGGCTACATGCATTTCTCTGTTGGCGATGCACTTTTACCGCGGCGGCCCCTCCCACCCTGCCCCGTTTCCCACCACGGCGCACGACCTCCCTCCTCCCAGTCTGGCGGCAGCTTCCTACTGATGATCGCTACAAGGCTCGATATTATTTCATATTTATATTCGGTTTCTCGCATTCGGTCGCAGACTTGGGTTCGATTCCCCCCGTTGGGGCCCCTGAGAGACCCCGCAGATCCACTCGGTGCCCGGCAGGGGCGGTTTTTGGGGCGGAATCGTTCCGCAGGAGGAAGACACTCGCCATGCAGTCTCGTCGTCTCGGTCGCGGTCGCGATCGTCGCTGTTGTTTTGTGCACCGAGGAATCGTCATATTTATTTTCATAACTTTGTCGTTGCTTCATTCTTCGCCAACGGAGAGGAGTGACCGCGAGGGGTCGATTTCTCGATCCCGGCCCCCGATATGCTCCGGCTGCTGCTCCTGCTGCCGCTGCTCGCGTGTATGGGCCTGGTGAGACTTGAAAGCGTGAAAAACCATGCCACTCGCGGACGATCTTCGCGATCTTCGGCACACACACACACTCACACACCTCTGGGCCCTGGGCTGCAGGACGCGCCTCGTGACGCAGAGTTTTGTGGCGATTTCGATAAAGTTTTGCGATGTGATATTTCCTTTTTTTGTTTCTCCCGCGTGCTCTCCGGCTCGGAGAAGCTCGTAGCTCGACTTCGAACCCGGGCTCGAATGGTACGTAACGCCTTCTCCTTGCGTGAGGCCGCGCCGGGCCGGGATAAATACGGGACACCCGAAGATACCCGGGATCCAGGGGCGCAGTGGGTAAAAATGCCAGGCGAACGAAAACGAGGAGGACTGTTAAGGTATATTTAACTGGGCAAATCTTGTTACGTTCTGTTCAATTTTATGTTATCTTTCGCACCCCGTCCCGCAGCACGCGCGCTCGCGTTGTCCGGCCGGACCGCCCAACGGCTATCGCTATCCGCCGTCGTTCCGATCCCGGGACTGGGAGTCTGGGAGCATTGTGGCGCGTTGGCTGACCGGTATGCATCCGGTATGGTCATTCGATATTTATGCGAAATATGATTCAACCGAAGGAGGGCGTACACAATCGCAGGTTGGGTTTTGCTTGGGCCGCGGAATGGCCAAGTCTGCGGGAGAACTTGAGCAACACGATGCACCATCATAGGAGTGTAGTGTTTTCAGTGGCGTTCCGATAAACGTATTTTATTAATCGGGATGCCGATTTTGTCTCCTCAACGCATTCTTTTTTAACGGATTGGGTCTTTTTCCGTTTATTTTGCTACACTATTTTTTGAGTAGTTACATGTATTTATGTTTCGGAACTGAGGGCATGTGTTGAACACAGTTTTGCAAACAAAACAACTCGAGTGCTCGCTGAGTTCCATTTTTGTCCCGTTGGGCAATAATGCTCGGACTAAAACAATGACGAACATCGACGGAACGAGCATCTTCGGAACGTAAGACAATATGCTGACCGCGATTTACACCGACTGCCTTTGCCTTCTCGAGAGCAGAAACCGCATGGAGATTTGCGTTGACCTCGTGCCCGATGGTTGCCCGCTCGAAGCTGAAATCATATTTTGTATCTTCTTGCGCCAAGCATTCTGAGGTCCGGGTCGGCCGCATCCGCATCCTCTGTCAAGCTACATGCCTATGTTGGGACCACAGCAAGACAGCGCACGAGTGAAGCACTACATCTCCACGGTGCACGGTGTTGTAGACTGCGTAGATGCAGTCCAAAGTACAAACCACCCACCTGGACTGGAGAATGGCGATACATGCCAGGCACTCGGCCAGGCGGCTACAGGCTAAGGCCAGGGGGCCAAACGGTGACGCTAAGGTCTATGATCACTCTGTCAAGTTTTGGTAGGTTAGCAGCGTATTAGTGTTACTGGCCTTATCCAAGAGCCTGTGCCCAAAATCCGCAGTTTCGCTCGTTCGAAAGTTTTCTTGCTTTATATCCCGTTTCGCAATGCGCTGGGCCTCGGTGCATGGAGTAAATCGCCAAACCGTTGCGCTTTAAGGATCAGCCAAGTTGGCTGGCAGGCAGCCGTCGTCTCTGCGAATTCCTGCGCCCATCGGTAAGGTCGCAAACCGGTACCGGGCGTATGCAGCGAGAGGAAGAAAAACGACCGTGGGGCGGTCATGTTGTTAATAGGTTTTTTGTTTCAAATTATTGAAAACAATTGAATTACTGTACGGTCGCTCGTTACTTACCGATCCGGCCCCCGGGCGCCGGCCACCGCCGCCGCTGGCCCTCGGTTCATGTTCCAGGAGTTGTCTTCTTTTCCTGTTTGCTGCCCGGCGCTTTACGGACCCGACCCGGTTCTGCGAGACCTTCGGTCGATCGGTCGACCGGCGGGCGACCCAAAATCCACGGAGCCACTAACGAAGGCGGATGATCGTCTTGGCGCGCGCGCGATCTTCTCGGGTTGCTCCGATGCTCGTCAAGCGGAAAATTGGAACTCCATTTTCATCCGTTACGCCCGGCCGGTCCTTCGGGGGAGAAGACTCCCAACAGACCGGCCGACTCCCGGCGTACAGGCCGCCAGAATTTTCGGGGAAAGGTGTGGATAATTGTTCATCCAATAAAAGAGCAGTGTTATTGCTAAATTATACAGAGGCCGGAGCGGGCTTCAGCTTTGGGAGTTCGGAAGCCGCGGCCTGACCGTGGTCCCGGCACGCCGAGAAGGGGGTTAAATGAAAAATTATACAACGGAAAGTGTAAACAGATGTAACTGTGTGGGCGCCCGTTTTAATACATATCAAATGTGGTGATTTAACGAATCGTTCGACATCGCGCTTCGGATCGCGCCGCGGTATAAATACAACATATCAATTAATTATGATAATCCGTGCTCCGTTGTTTGCTCGGCTCGATACGCGAAGGCACATTTTGGACGTTCCTTAAATGAAACCGTGTTCCTTGGCCTAATGCGTAAACAAACCCTGATTCGGTCAAATACGGGCAACAAAAACACACTGGACACAATGCAAGAAACTTATAAAACACATTAAAAAGATAGAATTTTCCTTGCCAGGGTCGAAGAATTCTAAGCTCCCGTGGCGAACCGGTTGGGAAGCTCTCTAGTCTTAAGCTTTAACAATTTTCCCATTTCCTGTTTATTGCGCCGCCGCCGCCGGGGTTAGGCCGGGGCCGCATTGTGCAGGTCCGACAATTTCATGACCCACCACGATTAACGGCCCACAAAACGTGCACTATAAAAGGCACCGAACTACCATTACAGCACTGGTTAATAGCTCTGTTACCGGCCCGGCCCGGCCCGGCATCGCAACACATCTTCCGATCTTCCGGGCTGATGTTTAATTTTTTTACGACAACACACCACACAGATAAACCTCCGTTAAAGACCGCAGTCGGGGCCCGATTAGCAATTCAATTATCTCGCCTCGGACGAGCATCGTGGGCTATCGATAAAAGTAAATGCACCGCGTCGCAGCAAATCATATGTTTTAACACCCGGGCGCGATAGCGCCGAGGTCCCGATATCCATCACAGAGCCACTGCCGGCCACTGGTGCGAGCTTACATGGGGTTAGGTTGGGCGGAAAATAGTAAAAACACACATATTGTCTTATCTCCAGGCGCTATTCGTGCGCCTTTCGCGGCCTTCCGGCCCACGGTGTTTAGATGAGTGTGAACGGAAACCATATTTTAAGAAGGTGGTTGGCAGTCGAGTTATGTTTCTTTGTTAGGTTACCACGCATAGGTTGATTGTTGGCCACTAAAACCCGGGCGGCCCCATGCGCGAGGGATGCGGGATTTGCGCCGGGGAGCAATGATGGAGGTCAATTTTTATGACACCCGCCCCGAAACGCCCAAAGTATCTCCCGCCGGGCCGGCAATTAATAAGGAGCCGCCGGTAAGAAGGTTTCCCAACCAAAAGAAGAAAAAAGAAAGTAAAATAAACAAATGCCCACCAGATAACGGTTACGGCCACCCATCGCTGGCCGAACGGGTTGTAGAGTCCCGGGCGGAGTAGTGCGCCTCCAACTGCGAGTGTCGTCCCGCTTGGTTTGCGGAACATAAAACAAATATCCCGTAGGTTGCCCGGCTGGACACCGAACCTGCCGACACGGGCTTGCCAAAACACTACCGATCGGCGTGGGGGAATCGGAAGAGCTTCCCTCGCGCTCGCCCTCCGCACCTCTATCTTTACGATGGGCTCCGGGCCCGGGAACCGCATCCTTTGCATGCCGCGGGCAGGCGGGCGGACAGTAATAGCTAAAGCACACACCAGATAATCTTTATATCATTTCAGAAGCTCGTATAAAGCTCGGGCGCTCGGGAGTTGAGCAAATAAAAATTTGCACCACAAATAAACCCGGCCAAATCCTTCAAAATGGCTGGCCGGCCAACCTAACGAAAGGGGAAGGCACCCAAAGAACCGTGACTCACACTCACTCACTTACCCGCTCCAGCCGGTACACGTGGCCAGGGTTTGCGTTAAACGGCGTTGGAGAGTCGTTGTTTTCTTCCCGTTTTTTTACGAACACCACTCCCTTATCAGTGCGCAGCGCCGACTTTACGACTGTCCGGTTCGGGTGAGGAGTCGAATATTTCCAGCAAACGGGGGCCCGAGGAGACAGACGACAGCCCGCGCGTACCGAAGAAGGTCGTATAATTTCTTAGAAAATGAAATATACGACTTTTATTCATCACATTTTCTGCACCCTGTCAGTTAGCCAGGGGGGGACGTGGGGCACCGGGACCAACGGCGCGTCGGGATGACGCCCGGGGACGACGGTCAGCGTATAAATCACTCTCAGGCTCGGGATCACGACGTGCGATTTCAGTTTTATTACCTTTTTCCCCGAGTTATGGTCACCCGTAGTTATTAAAATCTGGACCCATAAACAGAATTGCGGAGCGCCGGCCAATGGCGTACCCGCCTAGCCGTACCTTTCCCGCCTGGCTCCGTTCTGGGCAGGAAAAGTTACCATTTCCATCAAGGCCCGCCCCACGTGCGGACCGCTCCGGAAAACGTCCTTGCGAGCGTTGTGTCCTTGCACCGCCGACGCCGCCGGTTTGATGGATGAACCGCGGGTTAGTGACGCTGGACACTTGACTGAGCTCCTGCCCACGGGCGAGCAATTAATGTCGGGTTCCCGCACCAACCAGCCAGCGGCGGACTCGGCATCGCGGAATTGCCAATCTACGTGCCACAATGGGGTGTTGACCGCCGCGGGCTTGATTGGGGGCAGTTTTCTGCGCCGCGCCGAGATGGTAAATCAATTAAAAGATATGCGATCGCGAGGAAGAGTCACCGGCGGCTGCCGATCGCTTGATGGCCACGAAAGGACACCGACGCGACTACGTGTGTGTGCGAAAATGGGATACTTCAATCGTCGACCATAAATAGACCTGCTGCTCGGGACTCCAAGCCGAGGTATTAGCTGCCTAGAGAGCATCTTGCTTAATTTTATCGCACCAGAGTCAATGTGTTTGTGATCGGTTCGATCCGAACAGGAGCACATTTTATCGAGCCTTATCTCGTGCGTGCGATTTTGCGCCTTGCATATTTAAAGCTCATTCCGAAACCTTGACCGATCCCAATTTGACACACAATTTCCGTTCCGAAAAGTATGGCCTCGGCAGCCTCGGTGCGACGGTGCGTGGTGGTCGTTCAGCAACATGCCCTATTGTTTGCTGTTAACAACATTACACACCCTCTCTCTCGCCTCGAGGCTCCCGGAAAGGATCCACCTGCCGCCCGGCACTCAATTTCCGAGCATAAATTTGCCTGTCACCCCGTGTGAGGCCCTCTGGTGCATGACATCGACACAATGTTTAATATACTGCAACCATGCAATTCCCCCGCCGCCGGTGACCCGCCATCCCTTCGGCTCAGCGGTGGACGGAAGCGGATGCTTGCGGATGAGTTATTCGACACGTCTCTCGCTCTCTCGCTTGCTCTCTCTGTCCGTCTCTTATTTCACTCCCATCTGCGCGCCCGTGTGTGTGTGTGTGCGTGTTTTCGTACGTGATTTGGCCAAGGCCAGCGTGTGAATCTTACTTTGTCGGGGTCTGGCCTCCCCCCCCGGAGCCACCCGTCAACGGTGCGGTCAGAGGGTTGATGAGGAAAATCAACGTTTCTCGCACCGAGCAGATGCCTATCGGTGGATGGGAAATCATTTTCCACACACCACCTGGCCGGCTGGCTGGCTGGCTGTCAGGCTGGCTATCGGCGCGCTGACCGGACCGACGGGGGCCGCGATTGTTTCGCGAACGGATATGCAATTATAATCTGGCGCTTCGCTCACGCCCCTTTTCCGTGGCGGCGGTGGCCGGCCGCGGGGCCGCCACCTGAAAATCGCGGCGGCCATTTTCCTAACCTTTTCGCGCCCCACTCGCTCTGTCTCTCTCTGGCTCGCTCGTTCGGGCGACACAATCATCAACAACAACGGCTGTTGCACAGAAATAGCAAAGACCAAAACAAAAAACGCCATACGGTCCAACTGCTAATTAAAACTGACCTACAATAATGCACAACACCCAGCCGTCCCACAACAGCGCCAGTGCAACGATTGCATGATAATTAGAGGGTTTTGGGCGCGATGTGGCGCAGCGGTGGCCCCCGGTACACCCGGGCCCAGAGATGATGGCCGCCTCGACGCTTTCGACACTCACGGGGCCCTCCGCGAAGTTGATTGGATCATCCGGATTGGTTTTTGTTTTTTTATGAAACCAAATCTTCATCCGCGTTCCGTGCGGACGGACCGACGGACGGAACACCGGAGCGGGGCTGGGGCAGTGTAGAAACAACAACAACATGTCGAAAGCTCGGCGGAAAATCCTCGCCGCTACGCCAGACTGGCCTGTGGAGCCGTCGGCCGTCGATGATGATGCTGCTGGATGGCCCCGACCGGGGCCGGATCTTTGATCGTAATCTTCCAACGGCCGGGCGGGGGCACTCATCATCATGCTGTGGGTGTGCAGGTGGCTCCAGACAGACTGATTGTAACATTCCGTCACGTGGCGTGGAATGTTTGGAAGGGCCTTTGCTGCACGAGATGGATGGTTGATTTTTTACTTCCTATGCCTCGATAAGTACCATGCAACTGTTGTTGAAGCTTGGGTGTATATCGGTAATTTAGGCCATTTTGAGGTTTTAGTTAAGTTTCTACGACTTCTTTCGTTACCAGTTACCAGTTACTAGACTTACTTAAGAAAAATAGTGGTAAGGAAAACTTTGACTTAAGGAAAATAATGTTGGCCAATTATCAAATCACCATTAGTCAAGTTGCTATGCACCACAATACATCGATTGGATCGTTCCATTCGAATTTTACCAATAATTTGGTCATGAGACAAGTTGGGTCTTGAAATTGGAACCCAAATTGCTCAGCTGAGACCAGTGCTTAAGCGCACATTTTTGGCCAGAAACAGCATACTGATGAGGCCAAAATCACCCTATCACCAATCCGTCATTTGTCATTTTATTTTCGCTTCAATTTATATTTTTTCTGAATCGAAGTAACTAATTTTGTTTGATGTGCTTCGAAGGCTGAAAAAAATGATGACGCAAGAGTAACATTTGACTGGGAAGAAATACACATCCAATAATTAAGAAATCCTTTTCGGACAAGAGTTTTGCTCTTTTAAACTGACGAATTGATTTTAAAAAACGCTCATAATTTCTTTGGTGAAATGTCTCTTTCAAACCTTTCCACATTTAACTTGTTTTAAGTTTGAAACGATCTACTCTTTTGGTGCTCTAAAGAGCATCTGTTATCTAAAGATAATTGTTTTTTGAACAAGTTCAGAACGTTATTCAATCGTAACATACATTTATGTTTCATTTAATTCCCATAAATGGAATATTGAGATTTTTAGTTCACATCTTCATCGTCTTGGTGTTTGCAATTGAAAATTGATTCAAAAGTGTCAGTTTTATGTTTCTTGTTTTTGTTTAACTCTTTATCTTACATCTAAATCGTTTGAAACGAATCCATAGAAAAGGTTTCTTTCAAACGCTGCTCCACGCACCTTGTTGCCTATTGATGAGCTCTTTCCGAAGGCGAATCGGTTCATCGGTGTTTGCTGGGGTTCCAACTGACTGTTGTGGAATTATGCGTAGCATTACAGTGACCGTTCAATCGGGCCACACTGCGAACGGCTACGCTCCGTAGGCTACGAATGGCACGCCAGCAATCCAATAAACATAATCAAGTGTGAATGACTTCCTTATTATAATTCTATTCTTCGTTTTATGTGGTCTCATTCCGTGAAACCCAATTTTCTCCGCCACCCTTCAGAGCAGGGCCAGCATAATGTGGGTTCACATACATATTAACCGTTTTCTTAAAACAAACCCACCTCGTTCGCTGCGCTGCGGACCTGGATGGATCCCAACCCGATGGCCAGCACGGCGCGCAAGGCGTATGATAAATGAAATATCAATATGGTGCCGTGATTGTCCGTTTATTAGCATCGTAAATGTGTTGTTTGCTGATTAATAGATTAACGATGACTTGCGGACCGCGGCCCTGTACGTTTGGACTGTTTTGACTCGATCGCCGTCTTAGTGGATCGATCATCTTCCTCGGGTCGCTCCGTAAGGAAGATCCGTGACGCCAAATTGATCGGTGAAACACATCCTCTGCCCTCGCCCGCACCCGTTCTTGTTATCACCGGCCCGGGACTAGAACCGATGGAAGGGAGCTTCACCACGGATCGGTAACCCGACGGGGACTGTGAGGTTCTGATCGATTGTGTTGCGTGTTCCCTCGGGAGATTCGTCGTTCCGCTGCTACGACTGCACTGCGACTAGCGACCTTCCGATCGTCGCCGGGTCTCCGTGAGTAAGTTCCATTTCGTAAGTTATTCCATTTCGGTTGTCTATTTTGGCATTCTGGATCCTTTTGCCCTGGGAATGTCGGGGCGCACGAAGAAGAACCGAGAAAGACAAGACATGAATTAGAATACGGCCGATCACTTTACGAGTTGTATTTTATTGAACCGCGATGATTGTCCAGATGTTGCCTCGCTCCAGTCTCCAGGGATGCCCGCGCCCTCTGCCTAGCCATGGGGCCTTCTTGTGTGAAGCGAAGAGCACGAAAACATCAACCCGAAAAGCGGACACCAAAGCTCGTCACAAGTTGCGGGGTGCACCTCGGTGGAAGGTGAAATGGACTGATGTTTTCATTCGCCAGGATCGTGCATCGACTCGGCCGCCCGACGACCCAACGTAACTCTCCCCTCCACGGACGGCGGGGGGCAAACCTTTCCTGAACCTGACGGAGCTTTTTCTTTTTCCCAGCTCCGTTCGATAATTATAAATCTCGTAACATCCCGTAATCAGGCTACAATTCCCGATAGGCTTCGCCATTTGTTCGGGCGCAATGACCACACGGCGACGGCACGGGGCGTACCGCACCGCACCGCACCGTACTGTTCTGACCGCGGCGGTGGCGGTGGCCGAAACATATGTATGCTCATCCGGCAATCGATCCTATCCATCGGATTTCGGATCGGGCCGATTCGTCGTGGCCGGGGGCGCAAATGAATCATATCTGGCCGCGCGGCCGCGCGCATAGATCACCCCCCACAAAAACCGTTGGTATCCCTTTTTTGGTGTTTTTTTCTTTTCGAGTGACGGCGACTGGGGCGCTTTTGTTGCGGTTGTCGGTAGATCTTCCCGGGACCCGCCGGCGGTGGGAACGGTTCTTCGGTGGACGGCACCGGGAACCCATGGGAAGATCGGAATTTGCTTATATCATTGCACCGTAATCCTGCTGCCGGCACCCGGACCTTTTGGGGGGTGACTTATGCCAAGCCACGAGGTCCCCAAGAGACGGCTGCTATGCCGAGGCAAACTTTGAAATGAACCTATGGAAGCTCCAGAAACGTTTCTTGGTAGCTTGTGCCAGATTCTTTGTTAAAATGTATTCACAACACACTTCTTCAAAGATTTTTTTTATATCTTACAATTAAATTGATAATTTAGTAAACTTGATTTACTATGCTTTGCCTAGTATACGTTACGGAATGTAATATTCTCAAGATTGATCATTTTAGTAAGGAAACTGACAAATGAACGAGCAAACGAAATAATGATTACACTCCATATTAAAATCCTTTTAGTTTGTGCAGGTTATTTAGAGTGGTTTGGACTGCGCTTCAAATATGCAAACAATAATATCAATAGTGATAGTTATTGTGTTGGGACACCGATTTTTGATTCTTTTAGAAACGAAAAGTAAATTCTGTGAAATTTTAGTAAATTCTGTTATGAGTAAAGTTTACCAATTAATTTCTTCTGCTCACAATTTATTCAATTTACCCACAGTTCACAGTCTATGGGCACCGGTTTTGCCCTCCTGCTCGGGGCTTCTGTTGCTCTCCGCGAGTGCTGCTCAATGATGTGTGGCTAAGAATGTTATTTAAATGAAAAGTACGCCTCGCATCGCCGCGACAATGGGTGCCGCGCGCCGATTAGTGCAGTTAGAAAACAATACAATCCGCTTAGCAAACTAGCGTTCGCCACGCACGGAATATCACTCCCACCCGCCCCAGACGGGGCCTCGTGATGCAACTGCAACTGCACGCGTATCGGTCGGTGGCTGCAACGTGCGCGCGTCGTCGTTCGCGAGTTTCCATTCCGGTGCATCCGTGTGCTGGGCGAGCGCGAGCGAGCGAGACGAATTTATGCGACAAAAAAAGCATAAACACTAGGCAAATTACTGAACGAGCCACACTTGGCCCTTGGGTTGGCGAACGCCTCCACTCGGCCTCCGAAGTCGAAGAACAATAGCTGCAGCCGGTTCGTTCGTTCGTTCGCAACCTCCCGGCGGCCATTATGCTGAAATCAGGAGCCACCTATTGCTGCTGCTGCTGCTGCTGCTGGGGCCCGTTGTTGCTGCCGTTCCATCGTCGATCGAGACGATCGTGGGCCGCGCCATGTTGGGCAGTCGTTGCCTTTTATGTTAAGGATGCACGGCGAACGGATGCACTCGGAGGTGGCGTGCGGCGGGCGCACAGTATCGGCTGATGACAATGAACGTTTCGCCATAGACAAAAAGCATAAATCGCGTCATTTATGAGTGCGCGCACCGCCGGCGATGCTGCAAGCGCGAGGAAGCCAAGCCCAGCCGACGTTCGGTTTAGCTGCACATCGATTCGTTTGCAACACACACTCTCGCTCTTGTTCTCTCCCTCGCGCGCGACAAAAGGATCCCAATAATAGTATTAATAAAAATACGCGCCCTCACATACACAGGGAGCCGGTGGATCGGCTTACCATCGGGGGATGCATTTGCTGCACGGTCTGTCGAACCGCGCGGGCCGGAGGAGTGAAGGCAGCAGCATCGTCAGCAGCAGCAGCAGAAGCACTGAGCTGCACCATTCTTTTGTGTTTGACAATTTGTGCGAAAATGAACTGATGCACTCGGTTCGATAATCGTAAATATTATGTTTTATGAAAATAATGAGAATATTCCGTCGCCCCGCTTTTTATCGGCGCGAAGCCCGGGCGGCGAACGGGATTTTAGGTCCGCGTCCGCGAGCTGGTTTTGTTTTTGGCATCCCAAGCGAAATGCCAACCGTTTCTGGTGCAACCGCACTTTTGCTGCAACTGCATCCGCCCATCGAGAGAAAGAGAGAGCGCTGACAAACGCACGTTACGGATACACAGCGAGATTGGAGGCCTTTGGTTGGAGAGCAAATCACTTTTTTTCACTCTGATGTTTCATTTAATCCGTTTTTGTATGCTCAAACGTGGCGGGACCAGGATTCGGTTACATGTTTTGATGTAGCACCGTTGGCCGGGCCAGGGTTTTGTGGTTTTGGTTCATGCGCCAGCTCCTGCTGCGGTCCTGTGTTTTGCAATCTATTCCGCACTCCGGTGCTCTTGGTGCTGTCCTGTGGCATTCCACTAAGCCTACACTCAGCAATATTCGAGTCACTGACTTTGCTACAAATAATGGCGACATAATCTAAATTATAAGCACAAAAAACAAGCATCTTGTGTCCACCGTTCGCTCAATAGAGAACCAAATCGATCGATCCGTAATGCAGCCGTACATAGAATGAGACGTTATCAGTCATCAATGTGCCCGGACGGGGTGCATACAAAATTAAACCTGGCAAAACATTGGCCATTCCAACGGAAACGTTCAGAATCGTAACGAAAACGTGAAAATTATAAATACCACAAAGAAGGCCCCCCATCGAGGCCCGGTCGGTCCTCAATCAAGACGCAGCAAATCGCCTCGCTAATGATTCTTGTCGACGCCCTCCAGAATCACAGCGCATGGTGCACCGTGCCATTTCGATCCACCGCCGTTCCGCCGGAACGGAAATGGTGCCGGTCCAAAATTGGCCCCGACCGTTCCAAAAGTGCGAAGCTGCCATTTCCGTAGCCGATTGATTGTTGCCGATTGCTGCCGCAATCGCCGTTGCAGTCTGCAACTGTCACGCAGGGTCCCCGCCGTTTCATCGATGGTGGCCTATTGCATGTGGCACTGATGCTCTGCCGCCGATATGCTAACATCGCACAATAACATGACGCACAACATCGATCGCACACGCTAAATAAGGTCCCGGCAGGAGTGCGTGGAGAAAAAGCGAAATGATAATTCTTGTCCACCTTTCCGTGTGGCGAGGTTCGAAAATTGATTTACTTAACACGCCACAATCATAAACACGTGCAGCACTCTAAAGTGGTGCGTGCCACAATCGGGGGCGATCTTTGCGGACCGATCCAGGATGCCGGGATGCCGGGTTGCTAGAGCTAGAGTACCGCCGTCCGTAGATCGTCCTTAGCGCGGTGAATTATGTACGACGTGTGAAAATATAATCAACCGCTCTCTGCGTACTGACCAGCGGAGGTGTAGAACACCTTTTAGATCCTGCTACCCATCCAGCCGCCGTAGCAGATCGTATCTGGGCCCGCCGATCTGGGCTTCGCCATCACCAAAACTAGTGCTCCGACGGGCGTCTCGGTCTGGGCTCCCATTCCGGTCCGGCCCGGGATCCCGTCCGGTCGGTCGGCAAGACTGTTGCAGGCGAGAAGAATCGCGCACGTTATTGCTGGCAAATCTTTATGGAGCAATAAATATTACTTATCAACTACATTTTTCAAGCTCATCATCCGGCCGGGTGCACCGCCGGCCCGCAGGCGCTGCCCTTTTTGGGGGCCCACACATTGGTGGCTCCGTTGGTCGCCGGTCTAATTAATTATTCATTTCTGAAGACGATAAAAGTCGCCGATATATGGAAAAAGGCAAACGCAGCCACCGCAGCCCGGCCGGGGTCCGCGGGCGGCCGCCGCGCGCGCACGCCTTGCTTTGTTTCAACAAGTTATGGCAAAGTTTTATGATGTCAATCCATCACCGGTTTTTATAGCGCCTACCGGAAGGAAAATGTACTGGAACTGATATTTCTATTTCCCTCTTTGTGTGTTTGTGTGTGTGCTGCGTTCGTTTGAGGGCCGAGCTTTTTCCCGAGCGGGGTTTTGTTGCTGTGTACATTCGTATTCACGATTATTTCGTGCGCTGCCGCTGCGGCATGGCGCGCGGGTTTAATAGCGCGCGCTCCGCGCCCGGCGCTGGAAGGTCCCGGGGAATGTGCTATTTTTATGAGATTTTAACCTGTACCGATTGCTGCCTTGTTGCCGAAAGCGTTGCCCGTGTTTGGTCGGGGGACCGAGCACCAATAAAAAACGAAACGAATAATGCGCCGAACGCAAAAGCTCACCGGGCCAAGAGTATAATGTCGTAATGGGTGGTTAAATTTCTGTAAGTGCTTCATTAAATCTTCGCCACTGACAGGAGGTAGTAACGTGGAGGTTCTGGGGCGCGCTGTGATGTCCGCGTGTTTGGTGCTTCTCACGGTAATGGAGTCGATCATGATTATGAGGTGCTGTTTCCATTCCGATCCCTGCCTGCAAGGTGTGCCGAGAACGTCCGATTTTTGTTCTCGAAACGAGCGCCCCAGATAAGATTGTGCCGCCGCAGAGTGTTTGGAATGGCATAATTGACAAGGGCACCGTTACGGGCTGCATGGGATGTGTATTACAGCTTCATTGAGCTTCGAAACGGATGCACGGATTTTTTGGAGCAAAAGAACTGCTTTCTTTTCTTAAATATTGTAGCATTACAAATAACAGAACAGACCGGACTACAGCGTTGTCCTTTCATGGGGCTCTTCCGTTTCGTGAACAAGAAAAGGTCACAGGAGGACAGATCTGGGGAAAATCAACGATGTGTGAGCCAAGGGCGTTATTGTCTTTCCACGAGTCAACTTTTGTTTTTCCGGACTTTCTGGGGATTGCTTTGCGCAAATTGCGCATTACTTGCAGGTAATGTTCCTTGTTGAGTGTTCTTCCCTGTAGCAAGAACTCATGATGCACCACGCCCCTGCAATCGAAGATAACTGTAATGCTTGTCTCGCGATACTTTTTTAACAGTCCTCGTAAATAACTATTAAGGGTCAGAATTATTTGGTCACGCAGTCTTCTAGCCTAGCGGTTTTCGTCAAAATGGCTGTAAATACAACAGAAACAAAAAAATAAAGAGCCATACAAATTTGATACGCTTTGAGAGTTTTTGGTCTTTGACTCGGAACTATTGTTCAGAAATGTACGAAACGACACTCTTCTAAGACGATAGAGAATGGAGATCGATGGTGTTTCATAAATAGATTACGCGATAGTCTAAAAAAATCTTTTCACTTTTCTTTGCCATTTTTTTCTTTTTTTTTCCAAGGTGAACTTCCATAAAAAGGAACAATCAAAGGATCCTCCATTCTAAACTCCATTTAGTGGCCAAATGTTGATGTTCTTGTTTGTGAAAGTTATAAGCCCATATTGGTTAGGTTAGTTCTTCTTTTTGTGTACAATAAAGCTACAATGTTTTTTACACTTTACAAGGGACTTTTCTATTAGCCTCTGCTTTACTACCTTTCCTGTTCGTTTGGGCTCTTTATGCTTTAATTCTTATCCTTCTACTGTCCGAACGTAATCCTTCCTCCAACACTCTCTTATCGAACGTTGTTTCCTGTCTTCCATTAGCACCAACAAAAAGCCATGTGTGGCCACGAGCCGGGGTGCTAGAAACATGCGGCCGATTAATTGTTTTAAGTTACCTTTCGTCCAGCGAACATCTGTCGAATTCAAATCCTTCCACCACAACACGCATTCCGTCGCCGCCGCCGCCACCGCCGCCGCGGGATACACAATTTCCGGTTATGGTACCCCACCGAGTGGCCACGGGGGTGTGGCGGTGTTCCGCCGACGAACATTTCGACAATTTCCGCCGGTTCGCCGCAGCATAATGCAATGTGCAGCGGCTGCAGCACCGTTCCCGGGGCTGCCCGGTTTTAGCATTTTATGATTTGATTGTAAGACCGAAGGTCCGAACGGCGGAGACACGCCGGGCATAGTAACGGTGCGCGCGCGCTGCGGTCCGCTTCAGCCGCGATGCTCATCCCACCGTCCCCGACCGTGGTTAATGCATGGAGTGTAAATTTTATGACTTCATTAAAATTAATTTTAAATAAATAATTGGTAAATAAAGAAGCATTATCGCCATAAATTGGAATTTCATGTTTGTGCGCCGTCGTGCGTTCTTTTTCCTTCGCTCCTTAGAAACCGACATTTCTAGGGTCCCTCGAGGCCCCATGTCTAGGAGGGCAGAACCACAGAAATTAGTCGAGTTCACCGAGCGTGACCGTGACTGGTGACAGAAAATTTTCGGACCACTCTCAACTGAGCCCCTGACGTGCTGACTGGGTGCTCCCTTCTTCAAACACGGCCCCCCCCGCAGTACTCGGGTTGGGAATGTTTTGAGCTCGAAAAGGGTGGCGTCGTCAGCGTCCATTCGTTAGGGTTCGTCGCCTAGAGCTTCGTCGGGGTCGGGTTTTTTGTTTGCACCCGCAAACCCGTTGCACCAAAATGGCGACCGCTACGCAAATTCGCAAACGTTTTCGCCTGTTTTTTTTTTTCATTTCCCGCGGCATCCAAAAGAATCCGAACCGGCGGTGGGAGGCCGAGGCGGTGGGCACCGGGGAGCGCCGTCGGCAGGCAAGACGTTGCGGTTGCAAATGAGCATAATTTTAATTTATGTACGAACAAATTTTTCCAACGTTTGCGTACATATGTAGCCAGCGGACGTCATGCTGCCCGACAGAGAGAGAAAGAGAGAGAGAGAGAAGCTGACGGTCTGACCCTTGCGTTCCTCTGGTTTGGGTTTCATTTTTCACTCGCCTCCCGTGTGCCCATGCGACGGGGCCACGGTGTGTTGTTACGGGGCCGTTGTTTTGTTTTCTAATTTGAATGTGTTAAACCGCACATGTCTTCCGCGATGGTCCGAAGACGATTGTGGCTCGAAGGGCCTTGCAGACACACAGGCACACGGACCGGGACACACACGTTCTTTATGCGACCCATTGATGCGACGTCGGGCGCGTAACCGGGGCAGAAACCATAAAGAAACATAAACTCCCGGCCCCGGCAAACGCAGTGAAACGAAAAAGAAGCGGCAGCAGCAAAAAAACGGCGAAACATATGCAAACGCACTCACCTTCGGCTATGCGGCGAGAGGCATCACCTGCACGGTGCGCCCTGATCGTCCCTAATCGGGCGCGGATGAAGGGAAGCGAATGCCCTAGCGCCTCCGGAATAGTTGAAAGGCTTCGCCTCCATCGCCATCGCTGCATCGCGCCGTGGTCCAAGTGGTATTTTTAGTTCCATTTTTTGTGCGTTTTTTTATTACACCCAACCGCCGGGCCGTTTTCTCATCACGGCCCCCTCGGGAAAACCTCGGTAATGGGGCGCGCGGGACCCCGTCGGTCCGAGGGGTTTCGGTGAATGTACCGAACGCTTATCCGGGACCCGATCTTTCCGCTCCGTTGGAACTCGAGCCGTCATCGTCGTCGTCGCCGGCGTTGGCTACGCGGTTTTCCCCGGTTTTCCCTCTTGACCTCTCTCTCTCGGGGGGATGCAGCGCTCCACGGCTGTCGTTTGCCGTTTTGAACACACAAGGAGCCCGCGGCGCTGCGTTCTATTTCACTAATTACCATAGACTTTAATTTTCGTTTAGTGCACTACAAAGTGCGGCCGAGTGGCGGCAAAGAACGTAGAGCCGAATGTTTGCATCTGTCCCTAGGGCCGGAGCACGAAGAACCTGAAATTTGCATCCAACGGTGTGCAGTTCTTGGCGTAATCTAACTTACCACCTACGAGAAAGATCAGGCGGCGATAATCAGCCGGCCCGAGCCCGGGCGCATCGAATTAATTTCGCCGGCCTCGGCCTCGACACAGTGCCGTAAATTATGCTTGATTTACCTTAAAGTTAAGCCTCCAGCCTGTGCGCTCTTGTGTGTGTGTGTGTCTGTGCGTGTTGTTGTTTTTTGTTTTGCATTTTGTTTGTTTGCAAACTTGTTACGCAAATGGCCCGTTGCCGTTGGCCGTTCCTGGCGCGCTCCGTGTTCTGCGGGTTTTTACAGTTTTGGGGTCGATTTGGACGTAGTCGAGTGCGTACAACATGTGTGCGCAACCGCCGGTTGGGGCAGTAATGGAAAATGGTCCTGGAGCGCCGGAACCGCTTTTCCAGCCGGAAGAAGGGCAGCTTTTGCTAATGAGCAACGATTAATATCTATTAGCGCGCGCGGTGTGCGCACATTAGCAACGCTAAGGCGGCTGTTTCATCGCGAAATCTGGCGCACCGATGACTAATTAACGGTGACTGGTGTTTCAGCGACTTGTAGCTCGCAAAATCTTCTTTAAAATGTTTGTCTTCAAAAGTTTTATAATAACGAGATTGTGCTTTTGTCAATAGAAGGTTTTTTTGTACTTGACGAATATGTCCAAATTACATGTGGCACAATGATATTCTGTACCACGAATAATCAGACTAAACTCTGCAGGCGGAAAGGGAAAACTGAACAGTTCGTTTTGCGAACATGCTGAATCCCTAGTGTCAACAGCGCCAGACAAAAATTGTCCACAAATTAGCTACCCATTCCCAAAATAGATTTTATTAACTGGACCAAAGATGGAATTCGAAGACCGATTCTTGGGACAAACATTGGCAAAGGCAAACCAGTAGCAAACTGTAGCAAATAGAACCACACTGCCATGGGCCGACCAGCCCAATTTCAACCATCAAAGAATTCTTTCCATATTACGGATCGAACACACACATTTCATACATCAACACCTAATGTGCAAACAAAACAAGTAATATGGAAATGATTCTACATCAAGAGTAAACCAACAAATCTACCAAAAGAGATAAATGAATCTTCATACTCAACATGCCTCAAATGATAATAAAACCAACTTTAGTGGCAGTTGTCTCCACGTTCGACGTCTTGAATTAACATATACGCTATATTCGTTGGCCCTTCTGAAACGGAAACAGAAATCGCGACTTGCTACACGAAACAAGCTGCCAAATAAGATTTCGGAGAACTGCAAAGTGAAGTCTGCAAAGGAGGGCTGCAAATCAGTATTTTCGATTTATCTATGCTTCGATCCAAACTGTTTGAATTATTGCGAAATGACAGCGATCATTCTTCTCTCATCGGAATTCTCTATCAATTGGAAGGTTCAGGACTTCCTTTAGGTTAGGTTGAGAAACGATTCGTTAATGCAATGGTAGAAGCATTCGTTCAAAGACCGTAGTAGACGATGCTAATCTTTGTGTTTCTACTCAATCTTCTAGCACAATATGTTTAATTTTTAACATTGACTTACGATTAACAATCGCTTAGCTTGCGCCTCACACTTTATGAAAGCTATTCACTTTTTCGTCTTTTATCGAACTTCTTTACCTAATTAAATTTTATATTTACTTTAGCAAACTCCTAGCATAACAAGTCCAAACGAAAATCAATTCCGAAATGGTAAATCTCAGACCCGTTTCCTGATGATTATGTTCCTCTTCCGCTTCGTGTCAGTCTTCGAAAGACGTCATTTCCACCCGTTCGACTAACTGCGTGCGCCTTAGCTAGTTGATTTATTAACTGTCGCTCCGCCTGGCTAGGTCACAGGCATCCATTTACAGCCGAAAACTATCGCTCTCAGTTGGGCCGGAGTGGCGCTGAGTGCGACTTCGATGCGCTTGTGTGATCTCGTATCATATCCGCCATGATCACCTTCATCATCATCATCATCAGCAGCGGTAGCAACAGCAGCATCGTTTCCCGAACATCATACATCAAGGTATCATCACTCCCCGGTCCCGGCCGCACTGGCCCGGCCACCGGCAAGATAAACAGGATTAGAAACCGCCATCCCTCGGTCGCTCGCCCGTAAATCGCCTGGTGCGCGGGGCCCGGGTGATCCTTCCGGATCCTTTCCTGTATCCGGCGAAGCCATCAACCCCCTCACGGAGTCAGCTCGGCGGAAAATCAGATTTTTAACTCTCCGCCATCCGGCATCCATGTGGAAAATTGTCTTTTTATTATGTTCCTTTTTTCGGCTTTCTTTTTCAATCAAGCTGCCGGCGTATCGGGCACGGGGCACGCACGCACGGACCGCCCCCGACCGCCCGTGGCCCGTCACGGCCGTGCGTGGTTTGGCCCTGTGTGCGGCATTGTGTTCGCTGTGGGCCGGCGGATTCGGCGGTGCGGACGTTTTGATGAACGGTTGATGCGGGTGCCGCTTTGCTGCTGCTGATGCCAAGCGACGCGGAAGAGTCCTGGTGGCCTGCGCTTGACTTCTGGTTGCGATAACGATATTGTTTGGCTCCTGTGCCGGCTCCCGGCCACGTCTTGCAGGATGGGCACCGGTGTTACCGGTGAGCGATCTGCGTCCTGAAGCTAGGGCGACGAAGAAGCTTTGAAGTTTCACGGCTGAAGATGATGGTAGTTGCCGATGCGAGAAGTGGTCGGCCCGGAGTTGATGGATAGCGATCTCTCGAAATCGGCCCGACAAGGGGTGTCAAAGCTGCTACTGATGACGATAATGATGATGACAAAGACGATTCGAGTCGGCTTTTCTAGTTCTAGTGGTCGCTAGTTCCAAACTATCCAGCATACGAAGACAAATAAGGCCAGCATCCTTAAGGCATCGATTCAATCGCAGTTTTCTAAATGGAAACCCGCGTTTTATAGATTCTGTGGCGCATTTTTCTTACCAGTTGAGCCAATGAAATATTATCACAATTTCCAAACCCCGTTCAGTCCAGTGTAAACGCCCGTCGCCGGAGTTTCTCATCATAATATTCCCTCGAACTGATTGAGAACACTTTCTTTGCACGCTTCTCTCAGATTGCAACTAGCCAAAGAGAAATTTCCATGGACTGTCCTTCCCTAATCCCTGCTGCCTTAATCTTGCAATAACCAGCCCAGTTCGGACGGGGATCGGATAGTGTGAAGAACGACACTCCGTGTCTCCGTATCCCTGCTGTCCGGTGGCGATGGGAGAAATCCATTTTCCGGAGCAAATCCGATCGTAAAATCCAAATCAGCGATACGGTTGGAAATCAATTTCCTTCGGACAGGGGTCAGCACGACCGATTCGCCGATGCGATGGACGGGCAAAAAAGAAAAAGGGTCAATCCGATCGCAGGGCAGGGCGCGCTATTTCACGGTTGATTAGTTATCGCCTAACCTTGTAATTTTGCTCCGTTTCTTTGGGCGAACCTCACGCTAAGGGTGTTAAAGTAGCACTTTGATTTATCCTTCTCCGATGGCTTACGCTACAAAACCAATAAATTTCACCAACGGAAATCCTTAAATTAATGTCTTATCAAGTGGCATCCTTTTGATTCATGGAATGCATATGTTTCTGCCTTCAAAAGGGGGACACTATCGTATGGCCTATTAAAAAGAACAACAGTGACATCGAATCCCGAAGGGCCAATGGCCCTGCAAGTGGCCCATCGCTTGTCACAACGCGAAGGACTAAAGCTGTTCGACAATCGCGCCAAAGAATGCATGTTTTGATCACATTCTGAGTGTGCTGTCATGTTCTGGCATGTTGAGAGATCCGATTGGCCATGTGTGGCCATCCGATTGGCCTCACTTCCTGTGCAATAACTCCTGTAGGCTGCAGGTGCACACACACATTGGTTGTCCCCTCGCACAAGCAGGCCCACAGTCTCGCGGGAAAATTTACGGCACCCAAAGAAATTTGATGAATTTTTGTTACAAAATAAATGATAAATTAGGGCCCGAATAAGGGAGAACGCAATAAAACAGGACGCGGCGAAAGCGGGGCTAACGCTTGAAGTGGGTCCTCAAGCTGCGCGAGGTCCTTAAACCGCAAGACCACGAGGATTCCGTGGAAGAGGGAAAAAAACCAACAGACACACACGCGCGCGCGCGCTTTTTGCCCCATTTCTGCCCCTAACACCGGGCCTCGCACGGGACACCGGGCTGAATCCGATTGCAGGTTGACGTGCGCCGGACCTGCTAACGACCCGAGGGCCAATCGCCACCGTGAGCGGTGTTGTGGAGCGTTCCGTGCGCGTCGCCCGTTAATGTGTTCGCCCCGCAGACGGCGTGGTCAGTGAAGAAGTAACCTGTCAAGGCTGCCGAGAGACACTGTGGCTGCCGGACCTTGTTGCTTTCGGTTGGCTCGTGCTGGCCTCAACAGCCAGTTACCTAATGATGACGAATCGCAGAACGAGGCCAACGGTTTTTGCGTGATTTTACGAGAGCCCCTCCAGTCCACAGCTCGAGGATCGAGGCTCGAGGATCAGCTGGCTTTTGGGGTTCACGCAAGCAGTCGGAAGTCTCTCCCTTTGCTGGGTCCTCTTCTCTTCGCTTCGTGTGTCTGTGCGGCGCAGGGCCGCAGGGCATCGACTGCGCCAGCCGACCTGCCGCAGCACCTGCCAAATTATGATATATATTTTTCGTGTTCCAAAGGCCGCCTCTAAGCGGCGGGTCATATTTGGATTTTCGTTTCCTTTTCTGTTGCCTAACGATCGACGATCAGTGAGACCGACCGACGGCGGCGGAACCTGTCGGCTGTCGGAATCCCTGGTTCAGGTGGTGGTGGTGGTAAGACTTTTCATTTCATCTGCTCTCCTCACTTCACAAGGGAAGCCAGCCAGTCAAAAGGGATGCCCACGCGTGCACCGAATGCAGCGTGCATTCGTTGAAGTACCAGCAAATAGTTGCACATACGCTTGCGCTGGCCATTACGGGGTCGTATCGGGCTCGCCCATCGGAATACGGAAATAGGTCTGGTGGCCACGAACGGCGGCGGTGATAGTTTTGACGAGATGCTACGATTCTTACTGGTCCCACTGTCGCAGATTATCAGCCTCTAACGACGCCGAAATGATGCCACCGGGCCATAAATTGGTGGTGTCCACCGGTTTCGGAACGTTGAAAGCAATTGGTTGGTTTGTTTGTTTGTTACGCTCGCATGGTTTGTCACATATTTTTTGTACATTTGTATTTTTTTTTATTAATATTTTTTCGTGATTTTACATTCTTTCCTTTGATATTTATTACAATACTTTGTTTTGCGCCAACGTCAGCGTTTTCTTCACCAAACAACAACCGAACTCGGTACACGATCGCGATCAACTACGGGTCTTGCGTCTTGTTTCCTCTCTCTCGCTCGCTCTCTCTCTCTCTTTTTCTCTTTCTTGCTCTCTCTCTTAATCTTAACGCTCGCTTCGCTTCTCCGTTTCTATTGTTCACTTTTTTATCATAATTTACACATTGATTTTAGTATTTATACTTGTATCCGTACGTCTATTTGTATATTTATAGAGACCGTTTCGGTTTTTGTTTCGAAAGTATGCAAGGTGTCCGCGCCAAGGGGCTCTCGGGGATTGGTTTCCGGGGGAGGGGATTGTAACATTGTTCGTTCGGCGGACCTCCTTCCGTGCGGTGCCCGAATCCTTACCACAAAGTACACAGTAATACTATTGTATAGTATAGGTCAACACATCAAAAGACATCGTGTAATGTAGATATTACCATGTGCGCTTATGAACATTTACCATCAGCAGCTGCTTCGCGTCGAGAAGCCGCTAGAACCTGCCACCGCATCCGACAGCATCTACCGGTTCCTCTTACCGCTCCTGTACTGATTTCTTACACTTCGGTTATCCTTACCCCCCGCTCTAGTATGTACATTAATTTGCGCTAAAAGTTTTGTTGTGGCCTTAGCTTATATACTACTCAATATTACTTTTCTTTTCCGGTGCCGGTGCGCCACACGGATGCGTTTTTGCCGCACATCTCTGTGCGCCGGTCTGTGAGTGTTAGGTTTTGATCACTTTCACATCTGATTACCAGTTCTTCGGTTTGCCCCGGCCACCGCCAGCCTGATTTACATACACATATTAAACATGTTTTTTGTGTGTTTGTCTCAATTTCTCTTACACTTCTCCCATGGTGATGCTTCTTTTTGTTTGACGCTCGTTACGCTCCAATGCTCCGCACACGCACGCTCCGCTCACGCATCCAGGCGCGGTTTCCATGTTCGCCCCATTGCAAAAACAAACCTTTCCGCAACTGTTCTTCGATCGATCCACGCAACGTTTCGTAAGGTTGTCGTTTTGCTTGTTTTTGTCCATCTTTCGCGCCGTTCGATCATAAATTTTACACTCTACTTATTTATATGGCATCTGCTTCTGTGTTTGTTTTTGCGTTTGTTTCTATTTTCCACATTCTCGCTTTTGTCCCGCTTTTTTTCTGCGCTACTTTCATTTAACGATTGTTTGCTTAAAACTCGCCAACACACGAAAGTGGGTTTGGTTCACCTAAAATTGCATTATGCACCAGGACCAGTGAAGTGAAGTGTTGTGAAGGAAACAAGTGTGAAACTAATCGTCAGTAAAATAAGAAAATATAAATAAATAATACTAACTTACAGGAGACGGGCTCTCGCGCACGATCCGACGGGCGTGCCGTCGCCGGCCAAAAACCCCTCAACCCCGATCAGTGTCTCGAGCCAATCGTGTGTAATAATTCAAACTAAGAAAATTGCACTTTTCTCCACTTTTCACACACACGTACGGATACGCGATCCATCCGCGTGTGTTTCGCGCGTCGCACTTGCCCTCTGGCAGTTGGTCCGTTGGCAAGTTTCTGTTTCCCGATTGAAATCATCCGTTGAACTGTTTCCTGTTCGATCGATCGATTAGCAGCATTTTCATGCATGTTTTGTTTGTTGCTATAAAAACAACTTCGATTGTTCACTGCTGCCTTCCTGAACTGTGCGAGGAAACAACAACAACAACAGCAACGGTCCACTGTCTCTGCTCTATCAACCCTGCTTTGTTGATGGTGCTCTGCTTTCCATTTGCAACGGGCGCGCTATTTGCGCTATTTGCTTGCTGGTAATCAATTGTTTTCTTACATCACTTCCGCTTCTTTTACAGTTGCGTTCGGCTCCGGCTGCAATGCGCCCAAAGTGCAATCCCGGTGGGAATGCAGCTCCCATTCAAACGCTTCCCCCACGGAGTGTCCGCCTCCCAGCGTGTGGCACAAACCACAAAACAAACAAACACATCAGGGAACGGAAAAACAATCAACACAAAACAAATGGTTTTATGCTCTCTCCACTGTGTTCGGGCTGGCTGTGTGCGCGCCGCGCGATCGCGTAATTTATCGCGCGACTTTAAATCTTATTTACACACACTACAGCAAAAAGCAAACAACGCGGGCCTTCGCTAGGAATTTCCACACCACTTTCCACTTCTTCTTCCGGTTCTTTCCCCCTGTTTTGTTTGTCCTTCGGGGCACTTTCCACCGATACCGGCGCCGAGTGGGTTAAATTCGTTTGCTCGCGCGTAACTTTCGTCCTCTCTCTCTCTGTCTCTATCTGGCGGCTGTCTTGGCGCGCACCGGAAACCGGAAGAGGGTTGCTGGCTTCCGGTGTTCCGGTGCTCGGTTGAAAATCATCAATAATACTGATCGGTCGGTACGATCGTCCTCGTATGCAAGTATCCTTTAGTTTGCTCTGTTTCGCAGGGTTAAATTCCATCAGAAGGCGTCACGGCCTGGCTCGGGAAAAGGGCGGGGGGTGGGCGGCAAGATGCACCGGAAGGACCAGAAGAAACGGGGTTGTGCTGGGGGTGGGGTGCCTGTCGGGTGACTAGAAACGCAGCCCCCGGAGGTGCTCCTGGGAAGGCCGAACACGGGGAATTCAGATTTGTACTTGACTTGCGCTCGCCGCCAGATGCAGCTGGTGCTGGTGGTGCAGGTGGAGCTGGGTGGCGGTGGCGGCCGACGCCTCCAGGTGGTGCTCGAGGGGCAGCTGGTGGAGGCCCAGGTGGTGCTGCTCCAGCAGGGAGGCCGCGTTCGCTATCGACGACAGCGACGACGTCGGCGACGATGGCGATTGCTGTTGCTGTTGCTGCTGCTGTTGATGTTGGTGTAGCTGGTGCTGGTGCTGTAGCTGGTGCTGCGGCTGTTGCTGGTGGTGCTGATGCTGCTGTTGTTGCTGGTGCTGGTGGTGGTGGTGCTGTTGTTGCTGTTGATGCTGCTGCTGAAGCTTCGGCGAGGTGCTGAACTCGAACAGATTGGTATTAAAGTTGCCGGTGCTCCATCACGTGTACTCCGAGCGCCAGCTCTGTGAAGGGAAAATCCCGAAAGAAAGGACGGAAAAACGGATACAAATTTGAGTGAGAAAAATCCAATGAAAAGGGCAGCACTCAAATAGAATATTCCCTTTATTAGTTGCTTAAATAGTAGAAATAGGCGCACGTCTCTGCTTGTGAATACTGGTGAGGTCCGCAGTTGATCTAGCCTGGCTAAGAATGAAGTCCTTTTCCACGATTTATAGAGCAATTTTCCAAGCAGCTTCTTCCTTTCTAAGGGTTTGCTGGCGTTTTTTTCATCTGGCAGAAACCCCGGTGCCGTATTTTCGTCTTTCACATTGAAGACGATCAATCCAGATCAATCCTGATGATCAGGTGATCTTCAGATCAACCAGAGAATCCCTCACTTTGCAACTCTACCTTTTGTTTTCCTCGCATCTCGCATTTATCTCGTGATTTTAATTATCTCATTTACATTCATATTTCAATTTCAATTTTAATTCATTTCAACAAGGCAACAGATGTTATGAAATGCGACGATGAAAAATTTATTTAAACCAATCAAAAGTCGGCCAAAAACATGTTTAGTTTCTTCTTTTTCATGGATCATTGATGCACATGAAAGATATTAGCCACACGCAATTAGAAAAGCCTTAAATTTTCTTATTTAAGTTCGGAAAAGTTTGTAAAAACAAGGTCAAACAGTTTACGTCGAATAACATTAACAAAAGGGACTTGTGTACCTTCTGATCGATGTTTTCGTTGAATATATTTGGCAGATTAAAGAAGAATTGTAGTTGAGATGATTACTAAAGGCTTACCGGTTTTACAAGGTGAGAAACGCCGTGAGAATTCGACATCACACGTCTCTAATTGTTGATTTTGCATTTTAAACATCAAAAACTCATAAATAACTTAATCTGCTCTGGCTGCTTCAATCCAAATGTGTGTGTATGTGTTAGCTGGTACGTTAACGTCAAAGACTTACCATCGAGTTGAGTCCTAGATGGTAGGATTGCGAGTGGGGCACTACGCCGCCGCCGAGCGACCCGGCGCCTCCGAAGCCGTTCTGCAGCCCGCCGGAAGTTCCGAGCGCCCCCATGCCGGTCGTGTACCAGCCACCGTGCATGTGCGTGTGCGCCGGATGTAGTCCCCCCGACAGGTGACCGTGTTGTCCTGTTGAGAGGGAAGAAAAACCGGAGCGGTTACATTAGCTACTGTCGCGGTGGGCCTCCATGGGCGCGACGGCTGCGGACGAGAACTTACCCATGGAGCCGGGAAAACCGCCCGGGAACGAGGGTTTGTGGTCGAGCGGCTTCATCAGATCACCGAGATGGCTGCCGAGCGGAAGACACGAGCCGGGGATGCCTTTCTTCTTCTTCGACTTTGACGACAGTTTGCGGTTTCTCGTTTGGATGCCCTCCTTCTTCATCGTTAGCGGCCGGTTAACCTGCGAGACAGACCGAGAGAGAGAGAGAAACACATGAAATGATGCTCAGTTTGTCGGGTTAAAAGTGAAAAGAAAGGTTAAAAAATGGGCGACATTTAAATCGGCACTTTTGGTCGGCTAATATCGGCCCTGCGTTTCCGCCATTCCGGCCGGCGGCTGGCGTTGCATTTACTGCTCGCTGCGCTTGTTGCGCGGAACACGCGGAAGATCCTCGCGCAAAGATTAGCGCAACGGCGTAACGGAGCCGCGCGCGGCACGTGCCCCTCATTCGCGCCGCGGTTATGCTCGATTTGGCCCGACGACGACGTGGCGTATGCTGTGGACCCCCCACTCTCGTCGGGTGCCCTCGTCGTAGGGCTAAATGTGGCGTTAAGTGATGTCTATTTACTATTTGGACCGTGGTGCCGCCGCCGCCGGCGCGTGGTAGTTCTGGACGCGGATTCTGGGAACCCGCTCCGGATCTTGGAGTCAATCGGCTCGATTCAGCCAGTCAGTCCCAGCCAGGCACAGTGGTTCCTAATTAGGCTGCGTGTGCGATCGCGTAGGCCCGAAGAAGCGGATCGAATGGATCTGCGCGTTGCTGGGGCGTGCGTGAGGGCATAAATCTTGATGCAAATCAGCATTCCGGCGAAATAATCCACCGGCGACGGGAACGACGACGACGACGACGACGACGACGAAGCCGACAACGAGCGCCGTCGTCGAGCGAAATCGAGCAAAGTTATTAAACGCGTTAATTGGCGTTCCGTACGCTACATCTAACTTCATTACTTGCCGACCAATGGAGGGGCACTTTCTTTCTCCCCGCCACCGGTCCGGGGCGGGGCCACCGGTGGAGATGACGAAACGGGATAAATGGTTCCGATGATTTTTCGAAGATAAATTGAATCATTAAAAATTTATTTAATTACAAACGGGGGCCCGGCCGGCCGGCGCGCTTATTTTCGGCACATTTAAAGCGCCGAGGCCGATGCGTCGTCCTGCGATGCGTAATGGTACCTCAAAACAAGATCGACCCCGATAAGGATAACGATCTGTGAGGGATGTGATTTGGAAATTGATGCGCGAATGCGCGGTTCACTCGGTCCTGCAGGCGGAGCCTCCTCGGAGGTCGGATTTCAGTAGGACGACGACCACGACGACGACGTCTGGAAGGTTCTGGATCCTGGTCAACATATTTGTTCCGAACCCCTGGCGGCTCCTCAGGTGAAGCTGTTTTGCTCGCGAAAGGCGGTCGCCGGGCTTTGTGATCGTAATCTTTCGCAATTCTTCATTTCCTGCCTACCGTCAATCGTCAATCGGGTCCCATGTCCCCGTTTCTTCCCGCTCTCTCTCTCTCTCTCTCTGTTTCCGTGAGACGGTGTTGGAACGTTGGTATCTGTCAATTGTCAAATTGGCTTGCGCAGAATTGCATCCTCCCGTGACACACACACACACACTGGGCTGTGACCCGAAACAAGGGTCAGCGTCCCTTCTGCAGGGTTGTTGGGTTGGAATGCAGGTAGCCGAATGGCGAATGAATTGAAACCACTTATCGAAAGCCACGGGAAATCCTCTCGAAGCCGCCGGTGACACAATGCACAAGCTGCAATCGTGTAACTGTGTTTGCCGTGTTGTTGCCATTGTTGCCAGCAAGGACCAGGACCGAGGACCTTTTCCCTCCGTAGGCCCGCTCCGTAAGGATATCAATTACTTAAAGGACCGCCGACCGGGGGGGGATTGGCTCTTGGGTTCGGGTCCTGGATTCCGGACTCTTTGCTGTTACAATTATTTGTGCAAATAAATGTTAGTTTTTTGGGCCATTCAAGGTGAGGTCGCAGGAGCGTAAGCGGGACCACCACCATCGCCGCCGGGCGAGATCGCCATCGCGGCAATGTGTCACTCCTGCACCGGGTTCCGTTTTCCATACGGCACCTTACGGCCACGGGTGGCCACGAGAACGACAGACTCAAGACAGAGCGTGTGGTGTGGAGCGTCATCAACGCCACCGTGACAGCTGTCAGACGTTGGATCCGGATTTACGGCGGGCGGGCGTGCGCGCGATGGGAGCTCACGGCACTGCACGGCAGATTATCAGCTACGCCTCCAGATCCCGACGAGCGACATGACGGATCCCGCTCCCGTGTGCCACGCATCGGGACGTGCATCAGACACCGCGCATCTTGCACCGCGCTCGCGGGACACTAAAGTGATCGATCTCGCGCGGGAGTCACCCACAAAAAAGTCACCCCTAATCGTCGTAAATGTGGTTATCTGTGAACCCAAAAAATCGGACACCGCGAATGCGCACGTAGCGGACACGGACGCGATTAGATCGCGGGCGTCGCCGAGTGTCCACGGCGTGATCAGCTTATCGTATTGGCCATTAATTTAGGATTTTCCTCCTATTCTCTGCTAATTACATCTGTGTACCTCGTCACAATGTGGCCACTAGAAGGTGGCTCGCGATAAGATCATGTCCGATTCCCGATCGCGCGACGTGCGACGATAAAAGACCTCCCGTCAGTTACTATCGGTTGCCAATCCAATGTCCAATTGTTTTTGGGGTTGCTGAAATTGCAACCCAACCAACCAAAATGCACGCACTACGGATGATAGGGCGGATGATTAGCAGAATCGGGTGGGCTTCCGAGAACACCTCCACCGGGTTTTTACACCTCCCATGACCCCCGGTGTGGTTAGGTTTTTTAATTTCCCAGCATTTTTAGCGGCGGTTTTTGGGAAAATGATACCTCATTTCTGAAATCTTTCACACAACATCGCCTTAACCACTACGCTTCGTCCGAAAAACACACACATTTTAATGATAATGACCATTATTATGGTCATAACAATTCATTTATGCTGCGCTAGGAACCCCCCGGGCGACTCATATTTCAATATCCTCCGTTCGCTCTCTTTCATTGTTTTGCTACCCCCGTGTCCCGTGTCCGGCGCGACGCCTTGGAGAGCTTTCCCCGGCATGTTTCCCCACGCCAGGCCTTTTTCCCGTTACCGGGTTGCCGGGTGGCCTTCCTTTGGGGGCGGTTTCGGGACAGACACGGGTTGATTCGAAGTTGATGTAGTTTTAATTTTTTAATGCTCCTTTCCGCGTTTTCTTCGCCGATAGACAGCAAATTTTGCTGGTGAGCCGGCTTCTTGACCGGGGTCACCATTTCGTTAATGTCTTTCGAATTTCGGAATCAAATTCTGGCCCCGGGACATGGCACGCACGCACCTTTCGTTTCCGTTTTTCCTGGGCCATTTTTTCCTTGTTTATGCTACGCTAGGGTGCCATTGACCGGTTGGCTGACCGACCGGCATTGCACGCGGCGGCGGCGGTGGTCATTTTTGCATAAATTAGAATAATGAATTCTCTCCCGCCGACGGCCAGGGGTTGGCTGGGTCGGGTCACACACACACACGGGCACACTGCGGCCAGTGTGGTTGGCGTGCTTTAAATATTAATTATAATTTTCTAATAAACATTTTGCAGCCGGCCGGCGAGGCTTTGGGACCTCCGCCCGTCGGTCGGACATTTTGGGGCCGTTCCACTGACAACTGACTGCTCCGTCGTCGTCGTCCCTCCCAAAACCCCCGGACCAAACCCGGGAGCCGATGAATGAAAAGCGGTTTCGTTCGGATTTCACCGGGGCCATAATTGCGCGGAAAGCGCCACTCACACACACACTTGGGGCTGGCGGTCATTTGCGGCTACCGTTGGTCCAATTTTCTCGACGTTGACAGGTGGCAGTGGCGTCTTGGCCACCGCCTTCGCGTACGTCGGAACGACGCTTGACGCGGCCTTCCCGACGCGCTCTTTTCAACTGTCACTCACAACCGAACGGTGGCCGTGGCCGCGGACAGTTCGGAACGCCGTACCGTGCCGTGCCGTGCCGTGGCGGGCCGTGGCGTATCATCATTATGTGCTTTTGGGTCGGTTTCCCAAGACGTCCCAAGGCTGGTGAGAAGAGCAGACGCGGTTGACAATTCGCTCGTTTCGTCTTCGCGAGATGGATGGCTTTTTGAAGGGGTCTTTGCCTTGGGTCAGTGTCAGTTCGAACGCGACGCGTCGCAGTCCGAGCTGGGATCGGCAACCCCGAGCAGCTCCCGCGATTGTTCCGCTACCGAAGGGAAGCGTAATCAGGGCCGGCTTCGGTCAATTACCAGATCAAGTACCAGCCGAGGCCCTCGGAAACGGCCACACGGATTCCCTTCCACAGCTCCGATTGGTATTCATTGCTCCGCTTTGAGTTCCACCCTCTCGCGTTAGGGGCTGTCGCCGTACGGATCCGGAAGCAGATCCTTCGGAGAATCGCGCTCGGGAAAAGCCCTCCCCACACACACACGCGGACACCCCGAATTGGCGGCGAAAATCACGAGTAAATCAATCTTATCTCACTTCCCAAACCATTTACACTCTATTATCGTGTTCGGAACCCGCCGGGGCCGCCGTGGGCTGCGTGTGATCGTGGCGAGATTGATTATCCTTGAGGCGAATCCTTGAAGCGGACAGGGGGACAGCTTGCCCGGCCGGAATTGAATCCACACACACACACGCCGTGCCCTGCCACGGTCGATTTCCGGGCGCCCGGGCCCCTCGTGACGCCGAGTTTTTCCACGCCACGTGCCACCGTCGGTCACGAGTCGGTGTTATAATCTGTTTCTTTCGCCTTGAGCCACCCTCCTTAAGCCCGTGCCCGGACCGGGGGCGCTATCTTGTGCCGCACATCGAAGGGTGCCGGAGCAGCCTCCGCCGTGGCTGGTTGATGGTTGATTAGAAGATGAAGTTAATTTCCTGTCGAATGATATTTGATTCCACTCGCCGCTCGTTTGTAGCGTATTTTTTGCTGTGTGTGTGTGCGTGTTTTTAAATTCTGTTTACTTTTGATTAAATAAACCAAATCCGAAGATGCTGCTCGAGAGAGAGAGGCAGGACCACTGGGAACTTTGGTTATTGGCAGCTGACTGTTGCCGGAGCATCCCGGAAACGAGCGTGGCATCATTAACGCTCATGTCGCGCGCTGGACGCTGGCAAATCGTCCTTACGGCGTGCCCCGGATATCCCCTTCGCACGTCGGATCGGCGCCGAATATTAATCGCTTCCGAGCGGCGGCGCCGACACAGCCTCCTTCGGAAGGATCTCCGCTGGGGGTCATTATTGTCCATCGATTTTATTGCCGACGGACTGGACCGGATGAACCCCCGGACCGGACCGGGCTAGGCCGGATAATCCGGGATGGATTGCGGGATCGATGCGAAGCCCCTTTTTCTGCCCCGGATTGATAATTTATGATCGATCGGCAAAGATCGAGGCGTACTTACGTTGTGCAGCTTGTAGTAGAGCCCGCAAGCGTTGCAAACGGGTTCACCGCCCTGGTTCCTTCGCCACAGCGTGGTGGTGGTCGTTTTGCAGTTGGCGCACGATGTTCCCGCGCGTCGGGCGGCACTTTGAAGCGACTGCAAAGGGAAGAGGGAAACCGTAAACCAGAAATTAGTAATCATACATCAGAAAACATGTTCATTATCGCGGGTCGCGTCGAAGGTTCGTCTATTACGCTCGCGGTCGGACGCGGTTCGGCGACATTTATTAAATCCGGGACACCCCGGCAACGTTTCTGGTGCCCGCGGGCGGCGGGTGGCCGGAAAAACCAGAAATGCATCACCTCGGGAAAACAATTACGGCGCGAAGGTGATTTATTGCACACACCCCGACCCAAGAACCGGTACCCCCCGCGGGAGGGCTTACAAGGTGGCGCACGCGGATGGCCATCAACTTTCCGGTTGCGCAACCTGCGCGCGACGGATTTGGAGCCTCCGGGCCACAGGCCTAGTGTCCAATTTTGCTTCGGCCCCGGAGCGCTCGGGAGGTGCAATCTACTCGAACGATTGCATCGGCCACGGCGGCGGTGTAACATTGCAGCCAGCTCGGTTGGTTACGGAGCAGAAAGATTGAAATGTCATTAGTGGAATTGGCTCGGTTTTTATGCCGCTGCGGCTGGTCCTTGCCGCTACCGTTTGTGGTGGATTTTAATGAGTTCATAACGGGCCGCGGCCCGGCCTGACGTTTGAGGCCATCTTCCAAATGAAATGTGACGCACACACACACATGGATCGTAAATCGGTTCGTTAGTCATCATTTGTTTTTTGGCTTACTCGGGGGCCACGGTCCACGGTGTAAGCGGTGAAATATGATTTGCTGACAGTCGGCAGAAAAACAGCCCCAAGCTCGCCGCCATGCGCCATTTAGTGACGCTCGGGTGTTTCGAAACCGCTTTTCGCTGCCGTGACGGTGGCGGGTTTGGGTGTTACTTTATGGCCGAAGAAAATTTTCGGTTGGAAAATTAATAATGGATAGCGCCGGGCAGCCGAAATCAATTTAAAAGCGACAACCGAGCGAAAGATTTCATTTGTGTGAGTTGCCGAACTGACCGACCCGGCTTTTGGGGCCCCGGGATTAATAAATTCCCCACAACGAACCATTAGTGCGGGCTTCGTGTCCATTTCGCCTGCCACACACCCGCCGCCGGAGTTGGTTGTTGAATTTCATTAACAATTTCGTGCGTCGTTTCGCCCGGAGTCCACCAGAAACCGTGCGGCCGCGGATGATGGATGGGAACCCAGGTCGAGATGGCACCTTAATTTTCCGTCGTTTTCCCTTACGGCTCGCGGAACACGTGGCAAGCGCAAGACAAACGAGCTGTCGGGGTGTAAAGTTTGTAGGCCCCCGTTTGGCCGCTTAGCTTAAAGAGTTTCGCTTCGCTCCTCATCTATTAAAGCGTGCTTTGGGGCTCGGCTCCGTTTCGATCCGCGCCCAGGTGACAGTCCCCCCCGGCGTCCCAGGTACGGGCGTGAAAATTAAACACGACCGATCCGCCGCCGCCGGGAAAGCGAAAGTGAACCGAAAGGACGCGGTCCGGCCTGGCTCGACCCGGTAATGCGGGGTTGATTACGCTCAATGTAAATCCCATTTCCGTGACGTTCGTTATTTATGCAATCCCCCCGTCAGCCCATCCTGCCCCCCCACGAAGTGACCGCACGGAATCGATATGCGTGCCGAGTCGGGCCCCGCAACCCACAGGAGCCCCCGAATTCCCCGGTGTAACACGCATTCCGACGGTAATGGCATTCCCATTACGGTCATTTGTTTTCCCGGTCGGGGGGCACCCCCGATGCATTTCCCGCCGGCCCGGGGCGACGCACCCTGTGGCCGGTGGCCGCCACATTAATTATAACCAAATTAAACGTCCGAATCCGATTGCACGGCGTGGCAACGACGGGCCAGTCACACTCAGTGGATGGAAAATCGATAAAATCCATTTTGTATTTTCACTCCAGACCCCAGGAGTAATACGGTGGCCGGAGAGGAGCGGCGGGTGCCACATTGGCCCCCACCCGGGCCCCCCTCCGTCCGTTTGGCACGAAAGATTTTCCCGCACAAAAGGGAAACTTCAGCCGACAAAAAAAGGGAATTATTTTTTTTTGCTTGCCGGACCAAGGGGTAGGGGGTGGTGGCAGCGACAGACAACGGCTGACGGACGGTCGGTAGCAGCAACTCCGATTAAAAGAACGCCACCCACCGGCACCAACACCAGTGCGCGCGCGACACGCGAAGCGAAAGAGCGAGACAGTGAGACAAAGTGAGAGCGAGACGGCAAGCTGCTCCCCCACCCACCACCCACCGGCGAACCCGTTCCGAGCGTGCCGATTTCCACGCCCACTTTTCACCCGCGCGGTGAGAAAATCTCATCACCAGAGAGAGAGAGAGAGGGTTATGTTGTTATGCTCTCCGGAGAGCGCACCGGATCAGGATGCATCGCCTGCTGCGCCTGTTTTGACAGCTTCTGGTGCGTGCGTGTACAAAACCCCCGCGCGAGGCATATGCTCCAAGTCACCTTCGACGACGACGACGTTGCCATGGTGACGCCAGAAGCCAAACATGAACGCCGGTGGCTGTGGTGGTGTAGCTGGCGTCCTTTAGCCGTGAGGGCCACCCCCAACCGGCCCCCGCTTGCCAATCCAACCACCCTCGCCCAACGGTCCTTCGACGCTTGGATGACTTTGAATAATGGATGATGGAGCGTCACTCTCCGCGAGTGTGCGCACCCGTCCTCGTGTTGGTGTGTGTTGGGGCCACCGTACGATGACGGACGGGCGACGGGCAGTTCATCAATTTTGTAGCCCCGTAGAAGCGTGTAACAAACAAACTACCTCCTGCGCCCAAAAGATGGATGACGCCGAAAGCCGGGGCTCCGAAGAAGCTAGGAACCGAGGGGCCAGCAACAGAGTCCACCACCCAGCGCCCCAAATGGGAAATCAAAAGCACACAGACACACACAGGCGAGGCGTGTGTGCGCGCGCGCGCTTGCGGACCTGTCAAACTGACATTAACCCAATTAAAACCATAACCTCTCTCGAAGGCGTGCATTGTGCTTTCGGGGGCGCTGTCCGTGGTTCCATTTCACGCATGTCACTCCTGCGAGTGTGTCTGTGTCCGGGTGTGTATGTGTGCCTCGGCCACCATACCCGGTCGGTATTAGAAAATCCGATCCAATCCGATTCCAATCCGTCAATCCGGTAATTGTTGTTTTGGGTTTCGCTCCCGCCGCCGCCGTCGCCGCCGCGTTCGAGGACCTGCAGGGGTCACCTGCGGTCGCGGACACGGAGACCCGGGAACGAGCTGGAGTTTATAAAAATATAAATGAATCGAAATGAAGCAACTGACATGGGCGAGCACGCGCGTCGTGGAGCTCTTGTTGCTCTTTTTTTCGGGCTCCAACTTCGGTTGACACTTTGAAGCGGAACCGGTTCCGGTTGTTCCCATTCCGGGCGCGGGCGAACGCGGGTGTGTCCGGTGTTGTTAAGTTGTTGCTGCTCCTTTTTTTGGATTCGGAGTGAGCCCCCTCCGACGACTGTCAACAGAGAGGTGTTATTAATTGGTTTTTATCTGTGGCTGGCGTGTATCGATTTCCGCGAAATCGGCTTTAATTAAAAGTGTCAACTCCCTGGGTACCGATAAACGCCACAGTCCGTCCGACTGACCAGATAGCACACGGTGTGTTGGAAACCGCAGCAGGCCTACTGTCGGTGCCAAACCAAAACACGATTTCTGCTTCTTCTTCTTGGCCGTCTTTCTATTGCCGTGCGGCCACGCAGAGGCCGTCCTTTTATGTTGGCCTCCCAGTTGATGGACATAAATCAGCTTCCATTAGTGAAATATTTCCCCGGCTTTCTTTGATTGATACGCGCCAGCGAGCCGCTAAGTAATGGTAGTAGGCCGCGGCTGACAGCGAAGATGGAGAGAGAGGCCCGCCCGGGTCTCGGCCCACACGATAAAGTCGAGGCCTGCTACGAATATGTTGCTTGCCCGCGTTTTTTTTTGGGGTGCTTTCGTTTGACGCAAAAAAAAACCACAACCGGGAACCGATAGCTTCGGGGTCAGTCGGGTCGACGGGGGGCAGTCAAACGGTTCTGGCTACCGAAACTGTTGACGCCACCACGCAACCCCCCTCCAGCGCTTTTATGCTGCGGAAACTCCTCCAAGCCCAGAGCCGGTGGTCAGAAACAATAAAAGAAAATCCAAATCCCACTCCCGGCCAACGGCGGCGGCGGTGGAAGACGTCTTGGAAACGTCAAAATTCTTGACATACCATTTTTCGTGTTCTGCTGTTCTGCCGCCACGACCGTGGCGGTTGTATTTTATTAATGAAAATCTCTGACCACTCCAGCGGCCGGCCGGGCACACCTTCTGGGCGCATTGTCTGGGTTGCCTAGCGAGATGCCTAGAGGGCCGGGTGGCTCAAAAAGTCTCCTACAAGCGCTACTTGAAATTGGAACTGTGTGTCTTGGGTGCCCCGACTTGACCCTGCCGGACGCGACTGCTCCGGAGTCGCACCTTCACAATTTATGAGCATCGCACGCCCGGCACGCCGTAAATTCCGGTTCGACTGAATTCGGCCATTAGTGTTGCTTCGAGTGTCCGGAACCGCCCGGAAGTTGATTGAAACGTTTTGGAGAAGAGTTGGCTTGGGAGCAATCAAATGAAAATCAGCGAATGGCCAGTCACCAGCGAAGCGATGAAACAGGAACCCTAATAAGTCAAAAAAGTGCAGATTAGAAACAAACAGATTAACTGCGGAACAGACAGCCAACAGTGAGGCTCTTAATTGGAGTGCCCAAAAGCAATAGAACCGACCGCAGAGCAGACGCGGCGCGTCACAATGATGCATGGGATGCTTAGTGGTGATTAAAACGGAGTCTGAAATGTTGGAGTCCCCAACATCGGCACCGGGATTGAGATCGATTCCTCGCTGCTTATTAAAAGCGCACAATCCCGCCGTTCCCGTGACTTCATCCCATCAGTCGATGCCTTTCGGGTCTTCGGCAGCAAAGATTTGGCGTCGATCGAGCGACATTCCCGCGTATCTTCGCCGGTTCTCTCTCTTCCCGTTCGATGGTTGCGTTATTGTTGCCTCTCTCGGGGATCCGGTTGTGGCTTATGGCTTCCCGGCAGCCGTGTCTGGCCCATTTGTTTGCTTTTATGTTTATGCTCGTTCTCCTTTCGCCCCGTTTCCGAAGGAACGACTTTAGTTTGGCAATTTTCTCGGTCCCCATGGTGTGCCATAATCGGGGTACCGGGCACCCAAGACTGCGGATTCCATCCCGGCAGCGACTTCTTGGCGCGTTAATTGAATTGCGCAAATCGGATTATCGTTAACCGAAACCGTAGCCACCGCAAGCCGGCCGGGGAGTGCGCCGGCGGTTTAACGGAGCGCTGCGGTGGAAGATTTGTGTCACGTCTAATATCCGAACGATCCGGGCTCCTGGCGTGATGTGTTAGGGATGTCATCTGTCTGCGTGTAGAGGCCGCTCCCTGCGTTACGCTTGTCCGGGCGCAAATGAAGCGTTCACTTCCGCATTTCGATCGCTCGGTTCACCGGGAGGCCAACTGCCTACTTCAGAAGTTAATGGCTGTGGCCCACGGTGCGACCTTAATCCCGCAGTGGCCAACGCTAGACCACTCAAGGCCACCGAGAGGGGTCTTGCACGAAGCCTATTGTGCCGTGAGGAGGGACCCCGCAAGTCGTGCTCCTTATTTGTCTTCGTTCGGTAATTTCTTGGGCCAATTTATGGAACAGCAGCGCCACGGTTGCCTCTCGGTTGCCTTTCGGTTCGCGGCGAAAAACTTTCTTGCGAGAAAATCCATCGAACGGTACCACGGCCACCCACGCCAGGGGCAGCGGCGAAGGTGGTGGAGGGCTGCATGGCTGCAAAATTAATAAGGTGCGTGGCTGGAGGTTATGGCCCCGTTTTCGCTGTCGTCTGCCGGTTGCCTGGTTAAAACAATAACAATCGTTGTTCATATAAAAATCACCTATAATCTAATAAATTGATAAAGAACTGGAGGGAGTCTCGGCGGGGCCCGTCGGGGCTCGTCGGGGCCAAACACTGAAGACGTCTACATCGGTCGGTTCTGTTGCGGTGGTGGGGAGAACATCGGGGGGTCGGTGGGAAAACATGAAGCAGAGAGAAAGAGCGCAAAATTCGCGCAAAAAACCACGCGAATCGCAAAGCATAAAAAGCCCGGCAGAGCCATGCTGCGGTTGGCCACGACGGCGGCAGAGACTCCGTTTCGGGACCCGGCCGCGCGGTGGGACGTCCCGGCGGAGTATCGACATCGTTGCTACAAATTCCATTACCTCCCCGCTCGTGCTGCCGCTAGTGTTGCTGTTTATGTTATTATTGTAGTAATTTAACCACTAGCAGCACCATCATCATCATCATCGTCGTCGGCGTCATCGTCAGCAGCGAGCGATGGACGCGTGGCGAGCAGAGATTTCGTACGGAACGAAGGAGGAAAATATTTTTTACTTAAGAAAGCCCTTTCGCCTATTTCCTGCTCAAAACAGGGCGCACAGAAAAAAAACAACCCGGACGAAGAGTTCCCGTGGCGTGGCGTAAGCGACTTTTCATCGAACCCCGGCAACATCGGCAACATCGCAACCAGAACGTCGTTATGGTTGGCTGAGCGCTCGCCATATCGTTACCGCGAAGCCTATCGCGAATTTATGGCACACAAAGTGTAATTTTATTATAACCATTTGTTTCTAGTCACGACCCAATAGTGCCGTGGCATGAGTGCCGTGGAGGGAGGGACGGCGGACCACACAGGCGATGTAGTGTGGCCGGGACTAGCGAACGAGACAATGAATCCGTTCGTGGGCCCGCTGGGATCGAAGCTGCTCGAACCGGCGGCGGTGGCGAAGGTGTTCGATCCTTTCGCCTGGATATTGTTTCCGGCGAAAATCGGTGTTCAGTGACAGTACGAGCTTCAGGTAAGGACTTCTCGGCGAAAGGTGTTTAACAATTTAACATAAAATATAAATTATGATTACATTAAGTAATGACATTACTACCACTAACAGTAGCCTTCTAATGACGGTGCCTGAAACCAATATTTGTTGCCATTAAATTTCTATAAAGAAACAATTCAAGTGTTTGGATTTTAAACTACCGATTACTTGACTTTTAAAACGTCAAACTTTATTCTGAAAATTATGAATATTCAGTGATAACTTTGACATTCACGAAATAGGACGCTATACGCTTACAGAAAATTGGGAAACAATAATTACTATTTTATTAAAAGTCTTCAATGTCGTCGAGCAAGAGAAGCCAATGCACCGACAACGAGTGACTGCTTGGTGCGGATTTTGGATTGGCGGCATCATCCATCCATTTTTCTTCGAAAATGAAGAAGGAGCCGTAACCGCCGATGGCGTACGCTACTGAGTAATGTTGGCTGATTGGTTCTTCGGGGAAATTGAAGCTGAAAATATGGACGACGATTTGAATTCAACAGGACGGCGTTACGTGCCATACAGCGACAGCCACAATCGACATTTTGGGCTTCATCCTCGGTCT